>NC_092779.1:26922205-27227886 GCF_047496795.1 Chiloscyllium punctatum
AAAACAACGGAGTTTGTACAACTACCTCCTGTGGGAGAATAATGCTTGACATCTGTCTGAGATTCTAAAATATTTATTGACCATCCTGACTCCAATAAGAATGGGAGCCTCTTTGTTATATAGCTAGTGCAAGCAAACTTTACCAAAGTTGCCAAACATGCTAGATTTCAGGAAAACACAGCAATGAAACCAGAGTGAATACCTGGTGGATTCAGCTCACCACCTGCTCTGGACAACTTCCATGTTGGAAACTAGGTATCAACGTCTCAGGGAGTGTTCCATGGGCACTAGGCAGTACCGTCCCATGTCCAAGGACATTGGCATCTGATGTATGCCAGCCTCTAACCACCCTTTGGACTGTAATGCACTTCAATGCTGCACTTTCAAATGCCAGTGAATTCTGGGATGTCTGCTGAGTGGCTAAATGTTCCAGGAACAGCGTATAGTAAGGTGGGGTGAAAATCAGATGTAAGAGACGTCATAAGGGCACATAGAATAGCTAATTAATAATTGTGTTTGCTTAGATATAGCCAGGAGTCTAGCTAGAACTTGCAATGAGAAACCTTTCAAAAAACTCAATGCAGCTCAGACTTAGCAAAAAAGAATAAGATCCAGCCCAAGTATGGTATATTAATAATAATCTGTTTGATATAAAATATTCATCGGAAGGGCAATTTTCAGTCACAGTTTTGTATTTTGAGTTCCCTTTCCTATATTGAAGTTATCGCATTGCATTTGCTATTATGTGGATACGTTTTAAGAACATTCGAGCTTAATATGTGAAAATATAATAAGCCTAAATCCTGTTCCTTTGTGATGTCATATCTTCCACATTGTGACATTTACTTGAAATGGAGCCATGCAAGTTTATTGTGTTGTAATAGTAGGCTAAAATAAAAAAATAAAATAATTAAGCCAAACTGCATCCTGCATCTTGTTTTCAAACCCACTTCTATTCTTACATGATTTAACCAAAGGTTTACACAAAAGGGAAGGTGTTAACTTACTCCAAAGTGACCCTAATGTACTCTGGCCAATTAAGGATGGCATTAAAAATATGAATGAATGGTGGTAGAAAAGCAGCATATAATGCAAATAAAAATCTTATTTTATATTTGGATACATATCTGGCAGCTTGGAAGATGGTTATGGTTGTTGGAGGTCATCCACATTCATCTCAGCTCCAGGATATCTCTGTAGGAGTTCCTCGGGGTAGGGTCGAAGGCCCTACAATCTTCAGTTGCTTCATCAATGACACTCTCTCCATCATAAGGTCAGAAGTGGGGATGTTCGCTGATGATTGCACAATGTTTAGCATTATTGTAACTCATCAGACATTTAAGCAATTCACGTTCAAACTCAACAGGATCTAGAAAATATTCACGCTTGGGTTGGCAAGTGGCAAATAACACTGAAATGCCAGGGACTGACCATCTCCAATAAGAGACAATCTAAACACCGCCCCTTGACATTTAATGATGCTACCATCCCTGAAACCCCCAATCATCATTCTGACGGTTATCATTGACCAGAAACTCAACTGGACTCACCATATAAATACATTGGCTACAAGAGCCAGTCAGAGGCTAGGAATACAACAGTGAGTAACTCACCTCCTGATTTCCCCAAAGCCTATCCATAATCTACAAGGCACTGTCGGGAGTGTGACGGAATACTCAAGAAGCTTGACACGTTCAGCTCACTTGATTGGCACCACATCTGCTAATATCCACTCCGTCCACCACTGATGCTCAACAGCAGCAGGACAGCATTTGACTTGGAGGGGAGCTTGCCAGTGGTGACGTTCCCATACATCTTCTGTACTTGTTCTTATAAGCATGGAGAGCATAGGTTTGGATGATAATCAAGAAGCTTTAGCAAGTTGCTGCAGTGGATCTTGTATTTAATGCACATTGCTGCCACTATGCACTCATTGTGGAGGGAGAGAATATGGTATTTAGTTGACTGAAACCATCCAAGATCAGAACTGAATTGTGCTGTTGAATTTAATGGGACAGAAACCAGTTGGATTGTATCTGACTGGAACTAAACCTGGCTGGTTTACTAGCTATGTGTGTACCTGGGGTTGTGTATGTGTATATGCCAGATTGTTGTATGAGGAGAGAATGTATATTGAGGCTGCATTCACTTAAGTTTGTAAGAACAAGAGGGGATCTCATTGAAACATGAATTTCTAACAGACTGAATGCAGGGATGATGTCTCCCCAGCTGTGAAGGATGTAGGGGAGGAGGAAGGTGGCATGGGGCGGGGGGGGGGGGGGGGTGAGAAATGCGGGTGGGGGATGTGGGGGTGTTTGCTACAGGAGCAGATATCATTTCATACTGAGATCAGGAGAAATTTCTGTTGGATAGTGAACCTGTAGATTTTTCTACTTGGAAGTCAAGTCACTGAATATATTGCAGAAAACAATCAAGAGATTTCTAGGCACAAAAGATCTCAAGGAGTATGGGGAGGCAATGGGAGTATGGCATAAAGATAGAGGATGAGCCCGTCATATTGAATGGTGGAACAGGCTTGATGGGCTGAATGGTCTACTCCTGCTCCGATTTTCTAAGTTTCTATGAATATCTAAGATGGTTAGATGGAGTTTTAATCAAACTGGCTTCTTTATCCAGGATTGTGCTTGTTATAATGAAAGGGTTGTTGGAGCTGCAGTTATCCAGGCAAGTAAAGAGTATTCCATCACATTCCTGAATGTGCCTTGTAGATGGTAGGTAGACTTTGGATAGTCAGGAGGTGAGTTAGTAGCACAGAACTCCAAGCTTCTGACATATGCTTTGCTGGCTTGGTGGAGGTGTTGTTGGGAGGGAGAGCAGGGCAGGTACTATCTGGAGCTAGAGAAAAAATTCGAGACTGGCGATCCTCCACCATTTCACAAACAGTTGAATGTAATCACTCAGGTGTAAGAGAGTCTGCTTCTTGATGTAACTGCCTCCAAAATTTGATAAGAGATTGAGAAGCAGATTCAGTGCTATTTTCAGCAGCTTTGTTCTCAGCAATTTTGATCTCGTGCATTTTTGATTATTATTGTCACGCCTTCATCTCGAAAGTTCCGAAAGTCTGGAATTCTCTCCATGCCTTTCTATCTCTAAACCTTTAGTAGTAGGTTTTAAGGAATATTTTAATCAGTGACCAAATCCAGCATATATTTGTTTCAATTAGGTTCCTATAAATTTGAGACTTTTCAACAAATATGCTAAAACTGATAAATCAATGCAGGTTTCCAACAGGAGTTTTATATTTTTGTGACAAACTGCTTTCTAATTTCACATCTGAATAATCTAACTAATTTTAAGTTTACCCCAATGTCCTGAACTCCTCCTCCAAATTACACCTTTTCTTAACCAACTCTGTCAAATCTTTTTGTTATTGGAAACAGCTTAGTTGGATAACCTCTCAACTTTTTAAACTAGAGGGGAATATAAGCAATCTTTTTGCAACCTAGCCTCACAATTTAACCCTTCGTGCTCTGTATTGTTCTGATGAAACTGCACCGTACTTCTCCAAGGCCAATGCACCCTGGGGTGCAAAGTGCAAACTGAATGCAGTACTCAAGACATGACCTGACCAACCTGTACAACTGGAACATTATTACTCTCTCCCCTTTGAATCTCCAACCCCGTTTAGATAAAGGCCAATGCGCTTTTAGGCTTTTGATTGCTTTCTGTACATGAACATTAACCTACAGTAATTCTTTACAATTAAAGTATCTGTTTCTCCACATCTCCTACAGTGCTCACTGTATATTTTGATTTGCCCTTACCTTTGTACCAACAGGTGTAGAACAAGTTCGTGAAGAGAGCAAACCGAGCACTGAACCGTACTTTTAGAGAGGTTGAATTGAATAGCTGGAAGTCAATGTTAAATCTGTATTGAACCTTGCTTGGATTGGATTCAGGGTAATGTATGTAGTTTCAGTCATCATCATAGGAAAAAAGGATATAAAAACACAGAAAACGATGTAAGAATGATACCAGAAATGCATTCATATACAACATCAGGAGAAGATTGCCTGGGTAGATTTGGTTCTCTTGAAAAGATGTCTGGAAAGATTAATTAATAGTGGGTTTAGCAGCAAGATCAGGTTTGGGTTATTGATACAAGGCTATTGCATCGTATCAATGAACATTAACAACTTTCATTGCACACAACTGGATGTAAGAGAGATAAGAGGACATCTCTGGAACTCGACCATTTCCATGTGATCTGACATCATTATAACATTGCTCCTCCCACATGTGCTATTTGTAAAGTAAAAACACAGTTAATTCTTCATCGCGCAGTCTTTAAAATTATGAAAGATTTTGCTCGTGAATACAGAGGCTGTTTCCCTTGTGGGGAAATAGCATAACTGTAAGCCCATCGATACAAGTTAGTTACCAAGAAATTCAGCAGGAAATTCAAGAGTGCTGGGGAGTCCAAAACTAGGGGGCATAGGTTCAGGGTGAGAGGGGAAAGATTTAAAAGGCGGCCAAGGGACAACGTTTTCATGCAGAGTGTGGTGTATGTATGGAGGCTGGTACAATTACATCATTTGAAAGGCATCTGGATGGGGAGATGAATAGGAAGGATTTAGAGGGATATGGGCCAAATGTTGGCAAATGGGACTAGATTTATTTAGGATGAGCTGGTCCAAAGGGTGTGTTTCCATGTTGTAAATCTCTATAACTCTGAATGCCTTTACCATAATATGAATGAGAATGTGGAACCTGCTACCAGGGAGTGGTTGCAGAAAGTAGTATAGATTTTTATAAAGGAAAGCTAGAGGACCATAGGAAGAAATGAAGAGAGGAGCGTGCTGCTGGCAAATAGTCTGTTTCTGTGTTGTATGTCATGTGTAATTTTATGCAAAGTCTGTGACATCATGCATCCACATAGAATTCAATTTACCGCAATTTACTCACTTACTGAATCAGCCTGAATCTCTCTGTAATTTTCTCTCAGTAATGCAACTCACTGTGCCTCCCGTTAGGTAGGTTTCAGTAGTTTGTGGCAAGAGCACAAGTGGTGGTGTATTCAATGGTCTGCATTACTACTTAATACAGTATATTATTCCCTAGTAGATTCCCATAATTAACCAAGTGAAGTTTCCCAAACGAGGGACTAGCTGTGTTTGTGGGATCACAAGGAAGAAGTCATTTCCACATAAAAATACCATGGAGATTCAGTAAAATGCTGCAGTTACTTCTTGCTCCACAGAGTGGCAGGAGTCTCCACAAACTGAGCTCATGGTTTCTCTAGGTAATGGGGAAGCAACATCATTCCACATCAATTAAAGTTAACCAGTTCTTAGTAACATAACAGGGAGAAGTCCTTAATTAGATGTAGCAAGCTATCAGCCTCTGAAAATCAGTAGCTATCAATCTCCCACAGCAGATGTTTGACAAGACAGGGGGAAAATCCCCTCGTAAGGTTAGATCCACATCCTTTGGAATGGTCTGAGCAACCTCTACAATGGTAAAGAGGCAGAATTGTTGATGGAATCACTACACCGATTGTTTCTTGAGATGCTTTAATCATTGACCTTCAGGAGGTTACCTTATTCATTCTCACATCCATTTCAAAGACGTCAAGTCTTAGTGGGCAGAAAAGGCAAAAGAGTAGCAGTCTTTTTAAAATGACCTCAATGTATCCAAAAGAATGCTCCCTGAATGTATTTGAAGACCTTTTATTCATCTTGTTATTCAAACCATGTTGATCTAAGTATTTTAGGAGATTGATAACTGCTACACCTCATGAAGGGCAACTGGACCTTGCTGTGCGCAATTTTTGTAAACACTGCTGAATAAAACATTACATACATTCAGTTACACAATGCAGGCTACAAAAAACAGAAGGAAAAGAATAAGGTATAGGAATAAATTTTACGGGTAAGAACATTATAAAAGGCTTCATCCAGTATCAGGTTTACTTCTGGATCTTTTGTAAACAGACCGTATTGTTGAAGAGGAGAGTATGAAACGGACTGGTAAGCTAGAGGAGATACTTGTTAGGAAGGAAGATGTGTTGGGCATTTTGAAAAACTTGAGGATAGACAAGTCCCCCGGGCCTGACGGGATATATCCGAGGATTATGTGGGAAGCAAGAGAGGAAATTGCAGAGCCGTTGGCAATGATCTTTTCGTCTTCACTGTCAACGGGGGGTGGTACCAGGGGACTGGAGAGTGGCGAATGTTGTGCCCCTGTTCAAAAAAGGGAATAGGGATAACCCCGGGAATTACAGGCCAGTTAGTCTTACTTCAGTGGTAGTCAAAGTAATGGAAAGGTTACTGAGGGATAGGATTTATGAGAATCTGGAAAGACACTGCTTGATTAGGGATAGCCAGCATGGATTTGTGAGGGGTAGGTCTTGCCTTACAAGTCTTACTGAATTCTTTGAGGAGGTGACCAAGCATGTGGATGAGGGTGGAGCAGTGGATGTAGTGTACATGGATTTTAGTAAGGCATTTGATAAGGTTCCCCATGGTAGGCTTATGCGGAAAGTCAGGAGGCATGGGATAGTGGGAAATTTGGCCAGTTGGATAGAGAACTGGCTAACCGGTCGAAGTCAGAGAGTGGTGGTAGATGGTAAGTATTCAGCCTGGAGCCCAGTTACAAGTGGAGTTCCGCAGGGATCAGTTCTGGGTCCTCTGCTGTTTGTAATTTTTATTAATGACTTGGAAGAGGGAGTCAAAGGGTGGGTCGGTAAATTTGCAGACGATACGAAGATTGGTGGAGTTGTGGGTAGTGAGGAGGGCTGTTGTCAGCTGCAAAGGGACTTAGATATGATGCAGAGCTGGGCTGAGGAGTGGCAGATGGAGTTCAACCCTGTCAAGTGTGAGATTGTCCATTTTGGAAGGACAAATAAGAATGCGGAATACAGGGTTAACGGTAGGGTTCTTAGTAAGGTGGAGGAGCAGAGGGATCTTGGGGTCTATGTTCATAGCTCTTTGAAAGTTGCCACTCAGGTGGATAGAGTTTGTAAGAAGGCCTATGGTGTATTAGCGTTCATTAGTAGAGGGATTGAACTCAAGAGTCGTGAGGTGATGTTGCAGCTGTACAGGACCTTGGTAAGGCCACATTTGGAATACTGTGTGCAGTTCTGGTCGCCTCACTTTAGGAAAGATGTGGAAGCTTTGGAGAGGGTGCAGAGGAGATTTACCAGGATGTTGCCTGGAATGGAGAATAGGTCATTCAGGATAGATTGAGAGTGCTAGGCCTTTTCTCATTGGAACGGCGAAGGATGAGGGGTGACTTGATAGAGGTTTATAAGATGATCAGGGGAATAGATAGAGTAGACAGTCAGAGACTTTTTCCCCGGGTACAACAGAGTGTTACAAGGGGACATAAATTTAGGGTGAAGGGTGGAAGGTATAGGGGGGATGTCAGGGGTAGGTTCTTTACCCAGAGAGTAGTGGGGGCATGGAATGCACTGCCTGTGGGAGTGGCAGAGTCAGAATCACTGGTGACCTTTAAGCGGCAATTGGATAGGTACATGGATAGGTGCTTAAGCTAGAACAAATGTTCGGCACAACATCGTAGACAGAAGGGCCTGTTCTGTGCTGTATTGTTCTATGTTCTATGATTTATATTTTCTCCTGTGCTTGCAATTTTATCATCATCATATCAATTTTTAGATCAAGTCTGCATTCAGGCACGTGTACAGGTACGTGTCCAATGTTCCATCAATACCTGTGCTAAAGAATGTAAAGTTTCCCACCCTACCTTCTGCATAAAAAGAAACAACTTTTTCCTAGCTACCATCAGTTCTGAGGAAAGGTCATTGGACACAAAATATTAACTGATTTCTCACCACGGATGGTGCCTGTTGAGCTTTTCTGGCAATTTATGTTTTTCTGTTTTCTGTTTTTCTGGCAATTTCTGTTTTTCTTTCTGATTTCCAGCATCCGCAGATCTTTTGGTTTTTAATGTAAAGTTCAAACCTTCTTACACCATCAAAGAACGTCATTCAAACATTCTGACTGGTCAAAAGAAGGGTCACTGGACTCAAAATGTTAACTCTGCTTTCTCTCCTCAGATGTTGCTAGACCCAGTGAATTTCTCCAGCAATTTCTGTTTTTGATTGAACAAGATTACTAGACTAATGAGTTTTCCTGACATAACAAATCAACCCCATCCCTGTTCCTTACACCAAGCCATATTTTCATCTGAATTCCTTCAATATGTCCTCATATGGAATCCTTGGATTGTCAATGTTTTCCTGTTCCAAATCTCAGTTGTCTTATTCTCTATTGCTTGCCTTTCTTTAAAGATAACACATTCAAAAATATTTGCAGGTCTTGTCCAGAGATGAAGTAGTCAAAAGCCAGACATTATGTTATAGAAGTTGCTCCAGATTTTCTCAATCTTAATATGTGTAGATGCTTCAACTTGGTCCTATTCTGCTCCCACAACTAGACTTAGAAATATCACACCAGACAACTGTGAAAACTGAACAGATGAATTCAATTCACAGAGGTTTTTTTCATTATCAGTCTTAGCGGGTTTTCTCACACTATTCTCAGCAGCTCGCCTCATTAGCTATGCTCCATGCTTAAGTTAGTTTAATCAAAAGTACCTTAAAATGCAGTAAATCAGCAAGGAATATTTATGAGTGCCCCGATTGCTGCTCAGTAATAATATCACAGGCTGTCCAAATGACAACGCAAGACTTTATGAACAGCTGAACTACTTGAATTGTTCAAAGTCATCTCTGCACACTTAGCAAGGCAGTATGACAGTGATCATACTTTCTGTTCAGAGAACCTATTCTACTACACTATCTACATAATCTCTCTGTTGCTCAGCGGTTAGCACTGCTGCCTCACAGCACCAGGGACCCAGGTTCATCCAGTCTATGTGGAGTTTGCACATTCTCCTCATGTCTGTGTGGATTTCCTCCCACAGTCCAATGATATGCATGTTAGGTGGGTTGACAATCCTATAAATTGTTCATAATGTGCATGTTAGGTGGATTGGCAATGGGAAAGGAGTATTACAGGGATAGGGTGGGATGCCCTGGTGAGGGTTGGCATGGACTTGATGGACCGAATGGCCTGCTTTCACGCTAGTGATTTAAAATTGTTCCTCAACCATCAGGGCAAGACAGATTCAATGTTCTTAATCACTAACTTTTTAAATTCTCAGTGATTCTCCCACAGTTTCTTTTCAAAGGCTTATCTGGTTTCACAATCAGCTTAATTGGTCCTCAACCCTGAGGTTGTACCTGGTTGATTCATGTGTTCTGTGCATCTTTTTCTGTCCTTCACTCACTACTAGCCCCCTCCTTCCTGTACTTGCCAATTTCTAAGACATTCCAAAGAAGGTCAAACCAATATGATATCACAGGAATAACTTATTAACAGGTTAAAAAGAACACGACAGTCACACAGTTAATTGGTTGACTTACTACAATTCTTAATATCCAGTGTAGTATAACATCTTTCATTGTTCAATGTGGGAGTGTCACATTCTGCAAAGCCTTCAGATGGTTGGAAATGGTCATTTTTAATTAACAACAGCAAACAAGAAGACACAATAAAGAAAAAAATTCATTGCTTCTTCCAACAACTATTTTCGCTGGAGCGTCGGAGGCTGAGGGGTGACATTACAGAGGTTTATAATGAGGGGCATGGACAGATTAAACTATTGCCTTTCAATCAACAACTATTTTCGCTGGAGCTTCAGAGGCTGAGGGGTGACATTACAGAGGTTTATAATGAGGGGCATGGACAGATTAAATAGCCAAGGTCTTTTTCCCAGATTAGGCAAGTCCAAAATGAGAGGACATTGGTTTAAGGTGAGAGGGGAAAGAATTAAAAGGGACCTAAGGGACAACTTTTTTATGCAGAGTGTGGTGTGTGTATGGAATGAGCTGCCAGAAGAAATGATGGAGGTAAATACATTTAAAAGGCATCTGGATGGGTACATGAATAGAAAAGGTTTACAGGAATATCAGCCAAATGCTGGCAAGTAGGATGAGATTTATTTCGGATATTTGGTCATTACGACTGGTTGGACTGAAGTGTTTGATTCCATGCTACTCTATGACAACAAATTTACAGTTAATGAGTGATTACTCCACCCAGTTTGTATTTACTGGAACTGGTTGCCAGTTAAGTCCTGTCAGGCTTGTCGCATGTTATGCTGCAGCACTCTCAGCCGGGAAGTGATATTCCTCATACTCAATGTTTCATCTTACTCCTCGGAAGAATCCTGATACTCTCCCAGCTGTTTAACATCCATCACATCCTCTCTTAGCCTGCTCCAGTTGAGTAGGGCACAGCGAGATAGAATTATGTGGCACAATGTCTGGACTGTACTGCAAGGCCATCCTAATTCATCCCTTCTATGATATCAGAACGTCATTTTAATCAGGTTTATGATCTGCTCCACCATGGCCTGGGGTCAAAGAATGGGGTTGCATCATATTTATGCTTTGCTTCATTCAGGGTGTGGTGTAATGGAGTCATCCGTCATGATTTCAGAGGATAGGCCAAATCTCTTATCCAGCCATGGAAGTCATAAAGTCATACAGCATATAAGCAATCCTTCAGTCCAACTAGTACATGCCAACCATGTTTCCATACTAAACTAATTCTATTTGCCTGCATTTGGCCCGTATCCCTCCAAAACTTTCCAATTCATGTACTTATCCAGATGTCTTTTAAATGTTGTATCTGTACGTGCATCCACCACTTTCTCTGATAGTTCATTCACACATGAACCATTTTCTGTGTAAAACGTTTGCCCCTCGTGTCCTTTTTAAAACGTTCTCCTCTCAATGTAAAAAAATACGGCCCCAGTTTTGAACTCGCCACCTAGGGAAAAGATCCTTGTCATTCACCTTATTTGCGTTGCTCATGATTTTATAAAGTTCTCTAAGGTCACCCCCTCAACCTCCTCCTCTCCAGTGAAAAAGGACCCAGCCTTTCCAGCCTAATTTTATAACTCAAACCCTCCAGTCCCAGTAGCATTCTGATAAATCTTTTCTGGACCCTCTCTAATTTAACAATATCCTTCAAATGGCAGGGTGACCAGAACTAGACATCGTACTCCAGAAGAGACCTCACCAACATCTTGTACAACCTCAACATGATGTCTGAACTCCTATACTCAACGGTCTGAGCAATGAAGGCAAGTGTGCTAAACACCTTCTTAACCACACTGTCTACCTGTGATGCAAATTTCAAAGCATTATGTACCCGAATCTCTCTGTTCTCAACTTCTCTGGTCTCTCTGTTCTACAACATTACCCAAGGGCCTTTCCATTAATTGTATAAGTCCTGCCCTTGTTTGTTTTACCAAAATGCAAAACCTCACATTTATCCAAATTAAACTTCATCTGCCAATCCTCAGCCCATTGACCAAATTGATCAAGATCTCTTTATAATCTTAAGAGAACCTTCTTCACTATCCACTATACCCCAATTTTGGTGTCATTTGCAAACTTACCAACCGTGCCTCCTGTAAAGTTAAAACTCACAGACCAGTTATAGTCCAACAGTTTTAATTGGAAGCACTAGCTTTTGGAGTGCTGCTCCTTCATCAGATGACAACCACCTGATGAAAGAGCGTCGCTCTGAAAGCTAGTGCTCCCAATTAAAGCTGTTGGACTATAACCTGGCATTGTGTGGTTTTTAACTTTATACACTACAGTCCAACACTATCTCCAAATCATGCCTCCTGTATTGTCATCCAAATCATTTACATAAATGACAAACAAAAGTGGACCTAGTACCGATCCCTAGGGAACACCACTGATCAGAGGCCTCCAGTCCGGAAAAAAAACCCTCCACCATCACCATCTTTGGTCTACTACCATCAAGCCCATTTTGTATCCAATTGGCAAGCTCAACCTGAATCCCATGTGATCTAACTTTACTAATTAGTCTACCATGTGGAAACTTGTCAAAGTCCATGTAAACAATGTCTACTCTCTACCTCATCAATCTTTTTGGTTACTTCCTCAAAAAACTCAATCAAGTTTGTGAGACAAGATTTCCTCTGCACAAAGCCATACTGATTATCCTTAATCAGTCCTTGCCTCTCTAAATCCTATCTTTCAGAATCACCTCGAAAACATGAAACAAAGGAGTTCCATGGGAGTTCACAAAAATATAAGCATCATGGCATGTCCCAGGGAACCTTGCGTAGATTACTAAGATATTGTATTAATGATCATAAATGACTTGTACAGTGATGGATCAAATCATTTTCTGTCTGATATAAATGATGACTGCTCAGATAACTGAGGACCTGTTCTGTTTCTGATATGCCTCACACCATTTACGTAGAACTATGTATCCATCCACAGCAGGGGTTACTGATGGTACGACTTCAGCGTTGTGAAGGTACAGAAAAACAGAAGTATCCTGTATTATGATATTGTGCTTTCAATGTGACACACATACAAATCTATTCTGTGCTGCAGATTGAGAAAATCCAGCTATCTTGGCAAAGCCTTCTTAAAGGGCAATGACACTGACCTGATCACTGGCCAATGAGATGAAGTGATGTGATCTGGCACAAATAACAACAGTGATACATTTCTGGGTTGAGGGTTGTAAGATACCTCACAGTCCCGTTGCATCCTTGAAAGCAACTAGTTCACAGAATCCATACAGTGTGGAAGTAGGCCATTCAGCCTATCGAGTCCACGTTGCCCCTCCGAAGTGTATCTCACCCCGACACACCCTCTTACCCTGCATTTCCATGGCTAACCCACCTAGCCTGTACATACCTGGACACTATGGGCAATTTAGCATGGCTACTCCACCGAATCTTGGGACTGTGGGAGGAAACTGGAGCACCTAAAGGAAACCCACCCAGACATGGGGAAAATGTGAAAACTCCACACACTCACCCAAGAATGGAAGTGAACCCAGGTCCCTGGTGCAGTGAGGCTGCAGTGTTGACCACTGAGCCACGGTGCCATCCAGTTGCATAAGAGATGTTTTCTCCAAAATGGACTTTGGGGATGGAATCTGCAATTGGATCAGACTGCTCTACACCAACATTGTCAGTGCGGTCTCAATCAATGGATGGGAATCAGATAGCTTCCCAGTCAGATCTGGAGCCAGGCAGGGCTGCCCTCTCTCTCCTGCCTTGTTTGTGTGCTGCATAGAGCCATTTGCCGAGTCCATCAGAAAGGATGCGAGCCTGAGAGGGGTGACTATTCCTGGCAGAGGGGGCCTGCAGGTTAAGGCCTCCCTGTACATGGATGATGTCACCGTTTTCTGCTCTGATCCACTGTTTGTGCACAGACATATGTGCATATGTGACCAGTTCGAACGGGCCTTGGGGGCAAAGGTAAACCGAGGCAAAAGCGAGGCCATGCTCTTCGGGAACTGGACCAACCAATCCTCAATCCCCTTCACCGTCAGGCCTGACAACCTGAAGGCGCTGGGTATTTGGTTCGGGAGGGCTGGGGCGTGCGCCAAGTCTTGGGAGGAGCGTACCAGCAAAGTGAGGCAGAAACTGGGCAGATGGAAGCTACGGTCGCTCTCCATCGCGGGAAAAAACCTGGTCATCAGGTGTGAGGCACTGTCATTGCTGCTATACGTGGCACAGGTCTGGCCTATTCCGAGAACCTGTGCCACTGCAGTCACCCGGGACATCTTCCAATTTATATGGAGGTCAAAGATGGACCGGGTCCGAAGGGACTCGATGTATAAAGATCTGGGCAACGAGGGAGAAAACACACCCAATGTCACCCTCACCTTGATGGCCACCTTTGTGTGTGGCTGCATCAAACTGTGCGTGGATCCCCGGTATGCTAACACCAAGTGTCACTACGTACTGAGGTTCAACCTGTCCCCGGTGTTGCAAAGGATGGGCCTGGCCCCGCTGCCGCGGAATGCTCCGAGTAGTTGGACCGTTCCGTATCACCTGTCCTTTGTGGAGAAATTTATGAAGAAAAATACCTTTGACCACAAGTCCATCAGGAAGTGGTCAGCACGTAGAGACCCTTCGGGAAAAGGAGAGGGCGGATCCTATCGAGTGGTTCCCTGAGCAGACTGTCAAAGCCATTTAGCAGAATGCCTCATGATGCTGACTGGCTTGCTTTGTTATTTTGGTTACATCCGAAACCTCCTGCTTGTCTACCTTGGATTCCAGCATCTGCAGTTTTTTTTTGTATCTTCTAATATGGCACCTTGTCAATTCTACTCGATATTAGTAAAATACCACAGAAGTTGGAAATCTGACACAACATCAAGAGAATGCTGGAGAAACTCAGCAAGTCTGGCAGCATTTGTCTCTCCACAGATGCTGTCAGACCTGCTGAGTTTCTCCAGCAGTTTCTCTGTTTGATAACAGTCCTTGGGACATTTCACTACATTAAAGACCCTACATAAAGAAGGTCATTGCTGTGGTTACACATTTCTGGCCTTCTGTTACAGTTGCTGAGTGCCTCAGGCCTCTATCCAACATCATGCTGAATCATTCTGACCAATCAGTAACTTGCAGCCCACAAACTGTAAGTGACACTATTGGTCAACAGCATAATGCAAGACCTCCAATTTCAATACCTTTACTCCCCTTTAATCTGAAACATTCTGCACTTCTAAGGAGCCAAAACTCTTAGATTGTTGACTACTTCCTCACTTTGCTACGTACCATCTCCCATTTTGCATGCTATTAGAGAGGTAGCTGATGAAGGAGCAGTGCTCTGAAAGCTAGTGCTTCCAATTAAGTCTGTTAGGCTGTACCTGGTGTTGTGAGCTGAAAAATGTGTTAGGCTTATGCCCTAAACGTCGATTCTCCTGCTCCTTGGATGCTGCCTGACCTGCTGCGCTTTTCCAGCAACACATTTTTCAGCTCTGATCTCCAGCATCTGCAGTTCTCACTTTCTCCTTGTACCTGGTGTTGTGCCATTTTTAACTTTGTCCACCCCAGTCCAACACTGGCACCTCCATCAAATCTGTAGAAAATACCTTACAAAAACCTGAGCACATGCTTCTGCAATGCATGTGAATTATTGACAGAGTGCCACAAAGTTGCTTTAAGTTTAATATTGTTTGGAGGACTTGGGTTTAGAGGATTGTGGATAAGAAACTTTATTTCAAATTTTGTGGATTTACTTATAATGGTTTATTTAAAAGAGGTAATTGAAAGTTCACTATGAACACTGGAGATTTTTTTTCAAATGAGGTTTCCTGGTTTGATGATAATTGTTTGTCTTGCTGCAGACCTTTTGGGATTGTTTTAAAGCAGCGACTAATGTAGTTGGAAGGACAAAATCAGAAGTCACAGGACAACAGGTTATAGTCGATCAGCTTTATTTGAAATCACACAAGCTTCAGAGCACTGTAAAGAGGCAGCGCTCTGAAAGTTTGTGATTTCAAATAAACCTGTTGCACTATAACCTAGTGTCACATGAGTTCTGATGTGGTCCACCCCAACCCGACACCTGGACCTCCACATCTTAGTTGGAAGGAAGCTTGTTAAAAACAAAAGTCGAGAGTGTGGTGCTGGAAAAGCACATCCGGGCAGGCAGCATCCCAGGAGCTGGAGAATCGATGTTTCATCGATAAGCTCTTCATCAGAAATGAGGCTTAATAAAAGCTGAGTTGGAACTGTTCTTCTAAAAGAGTAATTGAAAGAACATCTCAAGATTGGTATTTCCTGTGCAAATCATGTCTGTAAGACTTCAGAGCCAACCATTCATAATAAGTGACTTAACCACATGTGCCAGAACATCAAGGCAACAGAATTCAGAAAATCTTATGCTTTATCCTCTTGCCTTCAAAAATAACCCTTGGTTAAAGTTATTTTTCCCAAAAACTATCCTAAGCAGAGAACTTTGTTTTATTTTTCACTTTTCTGAAGAGCCCGTGCATGTTTTGGGGATAATCATTTATACGTCTATATTAGCAACTGTTTATTTAAGCTAATTATTGCATCTTTACTGAATAAATTATGTTTTGATAATAAACCCTATTGCTATATGCATTAAAAATCTTTGGCAGATATCTCTTCGTTTAAAACCTGACATAGATACGATATTTAATTGTCTACGTTGGCAACTAGAAAAAGTATTTTTATTTCACGTTGCAACCGTTGAAGGAGTGGGACCTGATCAAAGAAGGACTACTCCAGCTTTAGTCATGACAAAAATGCTGCACCATCATTTTCCAATGCTCCATTCAGGCACAATGGCATAAATTATAAGATTATGTGTGAGCACAATCACCCAGGCAATCTTACTGAGACAAGCAAAATCCTTTTCCATTTGGCATCAGAATCTGTGGACTGGTAAGATAATGCTGATTCCTTTAGAACCCTCAATCCACTAACATTGATCTTCATTGGTTGCTACACTTGTATTCCAAATAGAAATCCATTTCTTTGCGGCCATATCAAAGCAACATTCTGGGTTGTCATTATTGAATGTATCAGCTCTGGTTCATCATCAGACCCTACGTAATCAGGAATGCATGGGAACTTAGAATCTAATCGGCAACCAGTTTTACAGCTTTAAAAGATGTGTTGTCATTTCCCTTTCTCCCCTAAGGGTTTATTTTGGGTGTGCCTCTAATGACTACTTAGTCAATGGTAAAGGTGGAGCAAAAATGATCTCTTTGGCAATGTTCACAGAGCATGGATTTGGAGAAATCACATTGTCAGTTGTCTCTGTATTGCTGAATTAGTCTAATAATTTAGTATTACCTTGGATAGTATCCAACATAGTCTTAGTTAACTCTTGGCTCATCAATACTTTCTTACCTTCCTTGTAGGCTTGTTTTAGCTTTCCATTGGCTTTTTGCAGTAGCACATGATTATCAAAGAACTGAGCAATCTGAGCTTGCTCACAATTTACATGGGCTCGTGGCAGCACATAGTGTTTTCATTGTAAAAAACCAAATTGAGCTGGGTGGCTCAGCATCTAATCGTTTAGCCTTGTGGCTATGGACTAACATTTGATATCACTCTCCATGTTCAATAGACTTGTTGTTGGCCACAGTTCCTGGCTACCACTCTCCCGGTTCACTGCTACCAGTGTTTCTGGTGTTATTGAATTGAATTTATTGTCACATGTACTGAGACATAGTAAAAAGCTTTGTCTTACGAGCAATACAGGCAGATCACAGAATTAAGTAGTATAGATAGTAATAAAAAGGTAAACATTATTAGGTTTTGTCCCTTTTCTTGACCTCACCCACCTTGTATCACTCTCACTGGCTGCAATTCTCAGCCCATCTAGCTCTCCCTGGTCAGGGACAAGAGAGCAAGCAACAGAGCCAAGGCTAATGCAAAAGCTTTCATTCACCTATTTTTGCAAAGTCTTGTGTCTTGTGTACCACCCTAGCTAACACTTAGATGATCTTGTCATGATCTCATTGCTATTAACGAGGAGTTTTTGCTGCAAGTTGGCTGCTCCTCTAAACTGCACAGCTTCCATACACATGGAATCATAGCATGGTTATAACACAGACAGAGGCCTTTTGGCCCATTGAGCTAGTATTGGTTCTGTGCAAGAGCTATTTTGTTTGTTCCACTGTACCCTTGACCCTGTAACCTTGCAATTTCTTTATTTTTGTGACAAACACCATCCATGCTTCAACTACATAATCAGCCTTCTCCTTAATGATGGTCACTAGACACACCTCTGCCCTCTCACTCTTTCGAAGCTCTGGTATGCTGCTGATGTCCCCCAATGAAAGCTGATGTAAAGTACCTACTCAGTTCCTCTGACATTTCTTTGTTCCCCACTATTATTTCTCCAGCCTCATCTTCTAGCAGTCCAAGGTCCACTGTTACCTCTCTCTTACTTTTCAGATATCTAAGACAATCTCTTGCAATCTTCTAGTAAGACTATGGTGACACAACAACAACTAGCTAGCTTATCCTTCATATTTCATCTTTTCTCCACGTTATTGCTTTTCTGCTTATCCTATGTTGGTTTTTAAAAGGCTTTCCAATCCTCTGGCTTCCCAATCATGTGGCTTCCCACTAATCTTCAACACATTGAAAGCTTTTTCTTTTGTTTTTATTCTGTCAGCCCTTGTTCCCTTCCCTCATCAGCCATGGTTGCCTTGTCCTCCCCTTAGTGTTTCTTCTTCCTTGGGATGAATTTCTGCCATGCCCCCCAATTATCCCCAGAAACTTCTACCATTGCTGCTTCACTGTCTTCCCTGTTAGGCTCCCCATCCAATCAACTCTGACCAGCTCTTCCCTCCTGTCTTTGTAGTTAATTTTCCTCAACTGGAATACTGTTACATCCAATTCCATCTCCCTCTCAAACTACAAGGTAAATACTATCATATTATGGTCATTTCCTCCTAGGGGCTCCTTCACCTTAAGCTTCATAATCAAGTCTGTCTCATTACACATCACCAAATCCAGAACAGCCTGTCCCCTTGTGGTCTCTACTACCTCAAGCTGCTCCAAAAAGTGAATCTTGTAGACATTTCACAAATTCCTTTTTTTGAGAACTGCTACTAATCTGATTTTCCCAGTCCACCTGCATATTGAAGTCTCCCATGATTATTGTGACAGTGCCTTTTCTATCACCTGATCTATCTCCCTACTCACATCCTGACTACTACTAGAAGATCTGTACATAACTTTTTTTCCTTTGCAGTTCCTCAACTCTTCCCACACAGATGCCATGCCTTCCAACTTTATCATTTTATTGATTTTAGTTCATTTCTTACTAACAACGCAACCCTACCCCCTATAGGACTTGTACCCTTGGATATTTCGTTCCCACCCTGATCCCCTTGCAGCCTCATCTCTGTGATACCACTATATTGTATCAGCCAATTTCAATCTGTACTTCAAGTTTTTTTTACCTTGTTTTGTATACTGTGTGGATTTAAGTACTACACCCTTAATCCTGCATTAACTGTCTCCCTTCTCATAGTTGTCCTCTTATCTATGCCTGAAGTTAGATTCTTGGTCCTTTGTATTCTCTGTCCTATTACTTATTCTGTAAACTTTAAAAATCTATGCTGAGCACTTCCCCCATTTAAAATTTTCAGTAATTTACCATTCAACTGAATCCCTCTTCTCCACCTAGTATTTAGTTTAAAGCCCTATCACAACCCTAGTTATAATTCAGGTGGAGCCCATCCCAATGGTATAGCTCCCTCCTTCCCCAGTACTGGTGCCAATGTCTCTTGCATTTGAACCCATTTATGCCACACCACTCTTTGAGCCATGCATTTATGGGTTTAGACTTGTTGACTTTGTGCCAATTAGCTCATGGTTCAGGTAATAATCCAGAGATTATTACCTTTCTGGTTCTGCTTTCTAATTTAGCTCCTAGCTGCTCATTTTCGCTCAGCAGAATCTCCTTCTATCTGTATCATTGGTATCTATGTGGACCACGACAACTTGATCTTACTTTTCCACTCAAATTCCTCTGCAGCCCAGATGAGATATTCTGAAACTGGGCACCAGGCAGGCAATGCAGCTTTTGGGATGCCCAATCTTGGCCCCAAAGTAAAGTATCTATTCCTCTGACCATACAATTCCCAATTACAATTACATTTCTCTTTTCTTCCCCTTCTTGAATGGCTGTCTGCACCATGTTGATATGATGTGGAGGAGTGGAGTGTACAAAGTTAAAAATCACACAACACCAGGTTATAGTCCAACAGGTTTATTTGGAAGAATTAGGTAGCTGTGGAGCAGGATCATAAGACACAGAATTTATAGCAAAAGATTACAGTGTTATGCAACTGAAAAGATATATTGAACAGAGATTGCTGTTAAGTCTTTCATCTTTTAGAATGGGTTGCAAGTTTCAGTTCATTAATATGTAAATCCCAGAACTTATTTTAAGTCACATTCTCAAGATAACTTAAGGTTTTATCAAAAAAAGTGACATCTTAGCTCAGATAGGTTACAGCATGTCTGTATTCCAATCTTGAGTCAGACTGATTCTATTTCCAAAGTGGAATATATAAAATATTACATGGACTGACTGCCTGCATTGACTGGCCACAGATTGAGTGCTTTTTAAGCAAAATAGAATGTATCTGCAAATACAATTCTGCAAATGCAAATTCACCCGATAGAATTACAGTAGCGCCTCGACTTACGAACTTAATCCGTTCCGGGACACAGTTCACGAACCAAAAAATTTGCGAACTGAATCAATTTTCCCATTGTTCAGATATTTCCGAAGTTCAGATATTTCCGGAGTCGTTTCTTTTTTTTTGTCTCTTGGAGGTTGGTGATGCCACAAGAAAACGATCCAGAGAAACTTGTTTTTTTCTTTGTTGCAGAATTTTCCGAAAATGGGACATCACATTGTCATTTAAACTGTTCACTGCTCTGTTAGTCACATTTTTGTTAGGGTGATGCCTCTCAACAAAAGCCTGCACTTCACTCCATTTGCTACAAATGTCTTTGATTTGAACACTTGACACATCTTCCCTCTCTTCTTCCTCCTCTCCAGAATGCTCCCGCTGCATAACCTTCACCTGCTCCTGTTGCAATTCAACAAGATCTTCTGTGCTGAGTTCTTGTCTGTGGTCCTCCACCAGCTCCGCCACATCATCCTCGTCGACCTCCAAGCACATATTTTGGTCCAGGGTCACGATCTCGTTCACTACGTTTACTGATGTCTCCTCCTCAAAACCCTTGAAGTCTCTCTCAGGTACACAAGCTGGCTAAAGTTTCCTCCAGGCCGACTGCAATGTACGGAAAGAGACCTCGTTCCATGCCTTATCAATAAGGCTTATGCAGTGGAGGATATTGAAGTGGTCCTTCCAGTATTGACCAAGGGTCAAATCTGTGTTGTTGGTGATTTGGAAACACCTGGCGAACAGAGCCTTCGTATATAATTTTTTGAAATTTGCAATGACATGCTGGTCCATGGGTTGGATGAGAGGAGTGGTGTTGGGAGGAAGGAACTTTACTTTTATGAAGTCGTATTCAATGTCCAAGTCTTCTTCCAAATTTGGAGGATGGGCAGGAGCATGGTCCATTACTAGAAGACACTTAAGTGGCAAATTATGTTTTTCAAGATATTCCTTGACAGCTGGTGCAATAACTTCTGTCAACCATTCCATAAAAATCATTCGCATGACCCAAGCCTTGCTATTTGCCCTCCACATTACCGGGAGTTTAGCCTTCAACACATTATTGCGTTTAAAAACGCAAGGATTTTCAGAGTGGTAGACTAACAGAGGCTTAATCTTGCAATCCCCACTTGCATTCGCGCACAATAAAAGCATTAAGCTGTCCTTCATTGGTTTGTAGCCCGGTAGTGCCTTCTCCTCTTGGGTTATGTAGGTCCTTTTGGGTTTTTTTTCCAGAAACGTCCAGTTTCATCACAGTTAAAAACTTGATGTGAGACATAACCTTCATCTTTGACAAACTTATTGAATTCCTTCACAAAGTCCCCCGCTGCCTTTTTGTCCGAACTAGCCGCTTCTCCATGCCTTATTACACTATAGATTCCAGTTCGTCGACGAAATTTATCAAACCAGCCTCTGCTGGCTTCAAATTCTTCAATGCTAGCAGTACTTGTACTCGGCAGTTTTGCCAACAAATCACGGTGTATGTGTAGAGCCTTCTCATGGATTATAGTCTCTTTAGCACTATCTCCAGCAAGCTCTTTTTGATTTATCCAAACTAATAATAATTTTTCAACCTCGTCTAACAATTTAGGCCTTTGTTTTGTTAAAATAGTCACTTCTTTAGCCACGTCAGCTGCCTTTAGTGCCTCTTTTTTCTTTAGGATAGTACAGATAGTCAATTTCGCCATGTCGTACTGCATAGCAAGATCAGATATGCGAGTACCATTCTCGTGTTTAGCTATTACTTCCTTCTTCGTTTCCACAGTAATACGTTTAGGCTTCTTAACACCACTATCACTACCACTTTTCACTATCTTGGGAGCCATAATGAGGGCTAATTTAATGCAAAAAACAAAAAAAACGCGTAAGAATGCTTGGACGTAGCAACGAACGATGTTCACAAAGCGCGCACCAAAGACGAACTGAATGAGATCACGTGGGGCCTGAGAGCTTTTGCATTCGAAGCACGCGTAGCAAAGCAGAACGACAATGAAACCATGAGCTTTTTGTGTTCGTACCTTGAATTTCGTACGTACGTTGAAGCAAAATTTTACGTATAATCCTGTTCGTAAACCGATTTGTTCGTGAATGGGGTCATTCGTTTGTCAAGGCGCTACTGTATATATACGTGTGCATGCATGAGAAAGAGAGACAGAGAGAGACAGAGAGAGAGTGCATGTGACAGAGTATGTGTTTGCATGTGTGCATGCTTGGTAAAGTGTGTATATGTCACTGTATCGAATACACTGCAGGCAAGGATGCCCCTAGGCATGGTATATTGGTGAGACCAGGTAGACACTACGACAACAGCTGAATGGACACTGTGCAACAATCATCAGACAGGGGTGTTCCTTCCCAGTTAGGGAATACTTCAGCAGTCAGGGACATTTGGCCTTGGATCTTTGGGTAACCATCCTCCAAGATGGACTTTGGGATACACAACAAGGCAGAGTGGCCAAGCAGAGGCTAAAAGCCAAGTTTGGTACCCATGAGGATGGCCTCAACCAGGACCTCGAGTTCATGTCACACTACAGGTGATCCCACTACACTATACACTCTCTTCACATACACACACACTCTTACACATTCACACACTCACGCAGACCCTCTCTTATACATATGGTCTCTCTCATAAGGTCAAGAGTGTGGTGCTGGAAAACCATAACAGGCCAGCAGCATCTGAGCAGGAGAATCAACGTTTCTCATACACAGACCCCCCCCCCACCATATTCACACCCACACACACACTTTCTCACAGGCTTATTCAATAGACGTTGGTTGAATCACGTGAGTACCTGCTGAATACATAGTGGATGGTATCCCCACGTGTAAGGGTGGTCTCTGTGTCAACACACTGACACATCTTGCAGTGGTTGCCATGGCAGATTGTACGGTGTTGTGGTCAATGTTGTCCTGAAGGCTGGGCAGTCTGATGCGAAAATGATCTGTTTAAGGTTTGGCAGTTGTTTAAAGGTGAGAAATGGAGGTGTAGGGAAGGTCTTGATGAGGTGCTCATCCTCATCAATAATGTGTTGCAGGCTGTGAAGAACGTGGTGTAGTTTCTTTGCTCCCGGGAAGTACTGGACAATGAAGGATACCCTATCAATTGCTTCCCATATCTGTCTTCTGAGAAGGTCATTACACTTTCTCACTGTGGCATGTCGGAACCAGCGATCGATGAGTTGAGCATCGTACCCTGTTCTTATGAGGGCATCCTTGAGCACTTCAGGTATCTGTCACATTCATCCTTATCTGAACAGATCCTGTGTATGCATCGGGCTTGTCTGTAGAGAATGGCTGTTTTGATATGTTTAGGGTGGAAGCTAGAGAAGTGTAGCATCATGACATTATCCATGGGTTTGCGGTAGAGTGAGGTACCGTCCTCGATGGAGCTGTGTGTGTCCAAGAATGAGACAGGTACTAAAGAGTAGTCCATGGTAAGTCCAATGGTGGGATGAAACTTGTTGATATCACTGTGTAGTTATTTCAGTGACTCCATGCTATGGGTCCAGAGGAAGAAAATGTCGTCAATATATCTCGTGTACAGTGCTGGTTGGAGGTCCTGTGCAGCAATGAAGTCCTGTTCAAACTTGTGCAAGAAAATGTTTGCATATTGGGGTACAAATTTGGTCCCCATGACTATTCCGTGTATCTGGATGAAGACCTGGTTGTCAAAAGTGAAAACGTTGTGGTCAAGGATGAATTGTAGAATGAGTTGTAGAATGGTGCTCAGAGATTGGCAGTTGTTGGTATTGAGTACTGATGCTGTTGCAGTGATGTTGCCATCGTGGAGGATGCTGGTGTATAGTGCTGAAACGTCCATTGTGGTGAGGAATGTTCACGGTTTGACTAGTCCCTGGGTGTTGACTGGTGATCTGACCAGTTTGCTCATCCTCCCTATAGTCCCCAATCTCAACCACACACACAGAGCAAAAATCTTAAATCTGTTAGACAAGCTCAAGGGCTGAGGCTCCTTCAGCACTACCTTTGGAATTTCTCTACGTGTCTCTCACTCCTTGTCCCTGAACACTGACTGAATTCAAGATACATAATCCAAGGGATGATGGCTACCTCTGAAACACAGCAGTCACGCTTAGAGTGGTGCTGGAAAAGCACAGCAGGTCAGGCAGCATCTAAGAAGCAGGAAAATCAACATTTCCAGCAAAAGCCCTTCATCAGGAATAAGGCCATCTGAGGAACAGGAAAATCAACATTTCGGGCAAAAGCCCTTCACATCAGGAATGAGGCGTGACCTGCTGTGATTTTCCAGCACCAGTCTAATCTTGACTCTGAAACACATCATCCAGGTACTTTTCTTTTTTTTTATTTCAAAAATATACTTTATTCATAAATGATTTGATGGTCTGTACATTGGATCATGCCATACATATGTCCATATTTACAAACACAGATTCGACTTTATTCTTGTCCTTTACAATCCTGTGCATTTTTTCAATCTTGTATATATACATATATTTGGCTGAGGCATCAGCAGAGCCCAAAAAAACGTCTGTATGGGCCCCCTGTTCTTCTTTCGGCAGGCCGATCTTACACGGTGGTCTTTCCCCACCGCGCCTTGGCGGCAGCTGCCCCAAGCTTCAGCGCGTCCCTCAACACGTAGTCTTGGACCTTGGAATGTGCCAGTCTGCAACACTCGGTCGGGGTCAACTCCTTCAGCTGGAAGATCAACAGGTTTCGGACCACCCAGAGAGCGTCCTTCACCGAGTTGATGATCCTCCAGGCGCAGTTAATGTTCGTCTCGGTGTGAGTCCCGGGGAACAGGCCGTAGAGCACGGAGTCCCGCGTCACGGCGCTGCTCGGGATGAACCTCGACAAGCACCACTGCATTCCTCTCCAGACTTCCTCTGCATAGGCACATTCCAGAAGGAGGTGTGTGACAGTCTCGTCCCCCCCGCAGCCACTTCGAGGGCAGCGTGCGGTGCGGCAGAGAGTCCGGGCGTGCATAAAGGATCTCACAGGCAGAGCCCTTCTCACCACCAGCCAAGCCACGTCTTGGTGCTTGTTGGAAAGTTCTGGCGATGAGGCATTCTGCCAAATGGCTTTGACAGTCTGCTCAGGGAACCGCTCGACAGGATCCGCCCTCTCCTTTTCCCGAAGGGTCTCAAGGACGCTACGTGCTGACCACTTCCTGATGGACTTGTGGTCAAAGGTGTTTTTCCTTATAAATTTCTCCACGAAGGACAGGTGATACGGAACGGTCCAACTTCTCCACCTTGATGTGTCACAGCGTTTGAAGCTCAGACTCCAGCTCATCAGTTCTAAGCTGCAGTTCCTCAAGCAACCAACACTTGTTACAAATGTGGTCACTATGAATCACAATGGGTCCACCAGCTCCAACATTATGCAGGTACAACACATCGCCTGCCCGTACAGCTCTATTGTACTTACCTAATTCTTCATTTGACTTTTAAAAATTTCCTGGTCTTTTAGTTTGTAATCTGTTAATATTTCCCCTACTTACCATCAATCTGAAAATGACCTATCAAATTACTACCTATAGTAATTAGTCTACTATCTACTATCAACCAATGAACTTACGGTTTTCCTGTGATGTCACGCTTGTGCTGGGCCTTTGATCCTGGACATCAATTTATCTTGTTAAAAAAACTTACAAACTATGAGCCGAAAAAGCAAGCAAGAAAGCCCCTCTTCCCTGAATTTCCATGCTACCTCCACATTCCCTAAACTACATACTGAATCGGGCTGTGTCTCACTCTGGATGTGATCTCTCCTTTCTGACCATGCAAGCTTCCTGATTGTGTGCTTTCAACAGGCCCTCTTCTAAATCGAGCTGAGGTGAGCTGAGATGACTCACACTAGTTATGTTTCAATAGTAATCAACACTTATTGAAAGCCGAGAGGTAAAAACAATGACTACAGATGCTGGAAACCAGATTCTGGATTAGTGTTGCTGGAAGAGCACAGCAGTTCAGGCAGCATCCAAGGAGCTTCGAAATCGACGTTTCGGGCAAAAGCCCTTCATTCAAAACTTATTGAAACCCTATTCAGGCTTCAGGTTACTGACTGATAACTGTCCCTCAGTCACCTAAGCCAGCTACCTTATTCACCTTTTAATAGACTGACTACATTTCTTTTTTTTAAATGGAGAAAGCAAAGGAAGAGCTATCTGTTCTATTTGCATGCTGCTTCCAAATTCCTTGAACTCTATACTCACTCGAGCTGTGTCTCACTCTGGATATGATCTCTCCTGAATGTGTGCATCTACGGGTCCTTATGGTTCTAGCTACATATCAACTTATAGGTACAACAAGCATTTTTAATAAACTGTTTAAAACCAAGTTTTCTCCCCTTCAGTTTGGAGCTATTTACACTTTCACTATGACATTGATGTCTTCATCTTCAGTAAAGCCAGAAGCACAGTACTCATTTACCTCAGCCATGACCTCTGACTTCAGGATACATCCCCTTTTGGGTTCCAAACTGGCTCAATGCTTCCTCACTGGAACTTCTAAAAATATTTATATGTAAAATATGCCATTGGTATCCCTTTACTCTTCGCTGCCAATCTGTTTGCACACTTCCTCTTTGACTTTGATTTCCTTTTACACTTCCCCTCTGAACTTTAAATAATCAGATTGGTTCTTGTTCATATGATCAACCTGACATTTGACCCTCTCCCTCTTTTACTGGTTCATTGAAATTGCTATTCTGTCACCCTAGGTCAGCTTCCCCTAACTTTAAAGTTGGTGTAAATTTATCAAAACTATCTCCTCTTTAAAGAGTCCATTGCAGTTTTGTCAACATATATTTGATTCAAGTACAATGAGGGCATGTCCCCTCAGACCACCATAAGACTGGCTTGCCTCTAATCTACTTTTTATTTTAGGCTACCCCTTGGCCTTTTCCAGTGTTAACCTCAAACTGATGACTGGGTGATCCATATTCACTAACAATGTGCAAAAATACGGGGAAGAGGCAAGAGAATGATTTAAGTGAAGATGCTCATTTCGAGAGTAAGTGTAGATATGATGGGTCAAATGGCCTCCTGCTGCACCATCACACTCCTATTATATTCCCAAAATGTTCCCCATTTAGAGTCATACCGTCATAGAAATGTACAGCACGGAAACAGACCCTGTGTTCTAATTCGTCCATGCCAATCAGATATCTTAAATTAATCTAGTCCCATTTGCCAGCACTTGGCCAAAGGGCTTCTGCTCGAAACATCGACTCTTCTGCTCCTCGGATGCTGCCTGACCTGCTGTGCTTTTCCAGCATAACTCTCTTGACTGTAAGCTCCAGCATGTGCAGTCCTCACTTTCGCTATATCCCTCTAAACCCTTCCTATTCATATATCCATTCCTATTCATATATCCATCCAGCTACCTTTGTAATTGTACCAACCTCCACCATTTCCTCTGGGAGGTCATTCCATACACCCACCGCCCCCTGCGTGAAAATGTTGCCCCTTAGATCCCTTTTAAATCTTGCTCCTCTTCACCCTAAACCTATGCTCTCTTGTTTTGGACACCCCAAATTCAGGGAAAAGACACTGTCTATTTACTCTATCCATGCCCCCCTCATGATTTTATAAACCTCTATAAGGTCGTCCCTCAGCCTCTGACGCTCCAGGGAAAACTGCCCCAGCCTATTCAGCCTCTCCCTATAGCTCAAATCCTTCAACCCTGGCAACATCCTTGTAAATCTTTTCTTCATCCTTACAACTTTTGACCTATTTGATTCTTTTAGAGTCATATTAGATTAGATTACTTACAGTGTGGAAACAGGCCCTTCGGCCCAACAAGTCCACACCGCCCCGCCGAAGCGTAACCCACCCATACCCCTACATCTACATTTACATTTACCCCTTACCTAACACTATGGGCAATTTAGCATGGCCAATTCACCTGGCCTGCACATCTTTGGAATGTGGGAGGAAACCGGAGCACCCGGAGGAAATATAGATGTACATCACGGAAACAGACCCTTCAGTCCAATTTATTCATGACTGTTTTCTCAGAAACAGAATCCAAACAGACCCCATTCGTTAGATTAGAAACATACTGTTGCTAAATATTAGAAACATACAAATTGGCTTGAATGCTCGTCAGAACCTCTTTTTCCTCTTTGCCTTTTTCAATGCCACTACCCCAGTCTATATTAGGATATAAGAAGTGGGAGCAGACCATTCAGTCCCCCATACCTTCTCTGCCATTTGTCAAGATCATGGATGACCCAAGATTCAGCTCCTTTTTCATGCCAGCTCATCATCCTTCTCAATTCCCCTCCCCCAACACCGTTAGATCACTTCAGTTATGACACAAGCCAAACGGGGGTTTCAATTTGAGTTGCCAGTGCAGTCCAAAGGGTACAGTTAAAGCCTAAAGTTTGCAAATTATTAAATATTTTGTTGTTCCCAGTCAAGGCCAATTGCTTGTAAAGATAGGTTGAATCATTGTTAGAAAATACTGTGACCTAAACATTTTACGACTGTGATAATTTTAAACATTATAATACATGCTATAACACACGTAAAATAAACGCCAAGAATTTAAATAGAAACAAGAATGAAGCACAATAAGGGGGAAGGTCCCTTGTAAAATTGTGGGGTTTGGATTATTTTATTTGGACTAATCTTTGGATTATTTATGCCAGTTTTGTTAGCATTGCTGAAAGAATAACTGTATGCAAAGGGGCAGGGTGAGGTCAGCATCTCACTGGGGTGTACTCTCGGAGCGAGCTGCCTGCCTGTTTCCTGGTTCAGTTTGACTCGGTGGTTGTGTGGGATCTGCATTGCTTCAGTTCCCGGGGAGGGCGGCTGGCTCCATGGCACCGACTGCAGCTGATCGCCCCGATCACGGGGAGCAGCCGCTTCTCCTCAAGCAGAAGCTGTGAGGTGAGAGAGGGTGGCGGGGGGAAGGAAAGCAAGGCCTGTGATCCAGGGCGGGGGGGGGAAGGTCCGAGCTCCAGCCCCTGACTGTCCGGACAGAGGCTCCTTCTCTGCTGGTCAGTGCGTTCCTGCTCCAAAGCGGCGGCTCGGAAATTCCTCGGGAGCCGCGGGGTGGGCGGAGGGTTGAGAATATGGGGAGAGTGGGGAGAGGGGTATGGGTGGGCAAGGTGGGTGGAGGGAGAAGGATGGTAGGGGCATGGGTGGAAGGGGAGGGGGAATGGAAGGATGGGGAAGGCTGGTAGTGGGGAATGGTTGAAGGGGGAAGATTTGTAGGGATATGGGGGAAGGGTGGTAGGGGAAAGGGGGAAATGTGACATGGGAAGGGAGGTTGGGGTACAAGGAGTAGTGCCTGTGAGGGAAGGATGGTTGGGGTGGAGGTGGTAGGTGGACATGCTGGGGGAGTTGGGGGATAATAGGTATGTTGTGGTAGGGGGCAGAAGGATTCTATAGGTGGGGGCAGGGGTAAGATTGGTAGGGGTATAGTTGAAGGGGGCAGGAAGGGAAGAGTAGTGGGGTTTTGGGGGAAGGGTGGAAGGAGGTGGAAGGAGTAGTGCCTGTGGGGGAAGGGTGGTAGGGAAAGGGTGGTATTTGGGGAAGGTTGAGGGGGAAGATTGATAGAGATGTGGGCAGAGGGGGAAAGGGTGGTGTGGGCAGAGGGGGAAAGGGTGGTGTGGGCAGAGGGGGAAAGGGTGGTGTGGGCAGAGGGGGAAAGGTGGTAGGGGCAGGGGAAAGAGTGGTAGGGGCTAGGGTGGAAGGATGGTAGGGACAGGAAGGAAGGATGGTAGGGGCTGGGGGGAAAGGATGGTGGGGGATGAGGTGGTGGTAGAGGGGGGAGGGGGGTAGTGGTCAGGTTGGTGGTGGGGAAAGAGGGCAGAGAGAAAGGGGGGTCACCTGGGAAAAGGCACACAGATGCTTTGCAGGGAATGAGAGCAGAAGGGGAATCTTTGAATGGACTGCATCAGGAGAAGGTGCACTGGAACTAGGGTAACCAGGGGCAATGATGTTGAAGGGCTGAATAGGGATGAGCGAGTTCCCTGTGGGAGGCAAATGGAGAGGCAAGAGAGCCCTGAGAAGGGTAAATGAGGAGGAGTGATAAAGAATGATGTGGTTGGAGAGTTGGGGAGAGAATCCTGAAGAAAGATTTATGAAGAAGGGAGAAAGCCCAGAGAAGCATAGATAGGAGGCTGGTTAGAACTTTGAGAGTGGAATGGGGCCTGGGGTTTGTGACAGCAACAATAGGGAGCCCTGACGTGGGTGTACATCTGACAACAAATCATCTGGTTGTGACAACTTTACTGAATTTAGGCAGTTTGGGTGCTGCACTCCCTACGTTAAACAGTGACTAAATGTCCTTTCATGCAAGATTAAAAATACGGGGTAGACCATTTAGGACAGAGATGAGGAGAAACTTCTTCACCCAGAGAGTGGTGGCTGTGTGGAATGCTCTGCCCCAGAGGGCAGTGGAGGCCCAGTCTCTGGATTCATTTAAGAAAGAGTTGGATAGAGCTCTCAAAGATAGTGGAATCAAGGGTTATGGAGATAAGGCAGGAACAGGATACTGATTAGGAATACTGGATTAGTGGTGCTGGAAGAGCACAGCAGTTCAGGCAGCATCCAACGATGCTGCCTGAACTGCTGTGCTCTTCCAGCACCACTAATCCAGTATTTGGTTTTCAGCATCTGCAGTCATTGTTTTTACCTTACTGATTAGGAATGAATAACCATGATCATATTGAATGGTGGTGCAGGCTCGAAGGGCTGAATGACCTACTCCTGCACCTATTGTCTATTGTCTAAGATTTTTTTGATATCCTGAGGTTTTGAAAGGTGTGGTACGAATACAAATCTTTCTTTAATGTTGTGCCTGGCTCATTGTTGAGAAGATGAATCCAATTGTCGTCTTGTTACTCAATTTAGTGACTATGTCACAAACCACTGAGTTGGGGAATATAATTACGTTGAGATCAGATAGGAAAGGAATGGCAAGCTTCCCTCCCTGGGAAACTTAATGAAATAATTGGGTTTTGTAATAATCCACGTTCTTGCATGCAATTTCCACAGATTACCCAATTTTATTAATTTCACAATGTGCCACAATGTGGTTTGAACCTTTTGAGTCTGAAATACTCGCCTAATATGGTGCACCCAAAGCCACCAAACACGTGACAAACATGGATTCACGTTTCTACTCATACGCTGTTAAATTGCGTGTTGTTATTGAACATTTGAAGAAAAGCTCATTTAAAAGTAGCAGGTCACTGAAAGTTGGTAATCAAGGGTTTATTTTTAACAGGTCAAATCAGTCATGTAAATAATGCATTTGAGTAGTCAGAAAAGCAATGTCTTAAACCATTGCATAGCAACTGTATGAGCTAATTCAAGAGGAAATGCAATACCTCCTTCACAGGGAGATTATTGCATAATCAGATGAATAGTATGTGTTCTCCAGTTGCAGATTGATTTTCCACACTACAGGAATTTATTCCTTTTGAAAACATAAATGTACTCACTTAACAGGGCAATAGATACATATTTAGGGTCTCACTGAACGTTTACGGCAGATGTTATTTTCTTCTTGGGTCTTTGATATTCACACTGAAATTACAGCACAAAACAAGTTAACCATATAACTTTTTAATATAATCAAGTGAACAGTCTTTTCTTACTCCTCATTTCAGAATAACATGGGTTTCTGATTGCTAATTCAAGAGGTGTTTATTTAAATATGGTGATTTAAAAGGCACACAAACAGGTTTCCTTTATCATTAAAAAGAGAGAAATAGTATTTATTATACCTAACCTGCTCTAATTACAATAGTAAAGTGGGTGGCATGGTAGCTCAGTGGTTAGCACTGCTGCATCATAGCACCAGGGTCCCAGGTTTGATTCCAGCCTCAGGCAACTGTCTGTGTGGAGTTTGCACATTCTCCCCACGTCTGCATGAATTTCCTCCAGGTGGTCTGGTTTCCTCCCACAGTCCAAAGATGTGCAGGTCATGTGAATTGGCCATGCTAAATTGTCCCATAGTGTTAGGTGCATTAGTCAGAGGGAACTGGACCTGGGTGAGTTACTCTTTGGAGGGTCAGTTGGGCCAAAGGGCCTGTTTCCACACTGTAGGGAATCTAATCTAAAATGAGTTCTGTCTTTCATGTACTCACCCACAAACATATAAAATTAGATAGATTAAGCTGTATTTTTAGAATCTAATAAAAGTTAAATGTATATGGGGCTTGTAGATTGACGACTTGGATAGTTTCAGGCTGACCTTAATGGTTCCTTGGGATTCAGCCTCGAGATGATTTAAATACATTGATGACAGACATTTTTATCTGTTGTTCTACTGTTAGCACCTGCTGCATTATTTCTCAACATAATGCCTGTGGATAGTTGGTTGGCTGTCAGACAGGGCTTGGAAACTTGCAGGCTGAAATGAGTAAGAGAAGTGTGGTGCACCTCAGCTTCTTCAGCATCTCTGTTTTGTGGTCTGGAGAAAAGTAGTTTCTATAATATGAAACAGACCTAGCTGGCTTGATAAATGATCTTCTTTCTGACTGACACTTATCCAAAGATGGGGATGGCTAGTGGATTCCAGATATATGGATTACATGATGAGATTGTTTGTCTGGGTTAACTCCTTTCTCAGTGAGAGTTCATTGACTGAGATGATTTTGTCTAATGGTTTGTCCTTAACCAATGAGATGTTGTCTGGATGCTTTGTGACTGGGTTAGGAGATGTCCCTTTTTCAAGATAATTATTTCTTGTGGAGTTTTAACAGGCTGACTCTATTTTGATTTTGTGAACATGGGTAATTTATATACGTATTAATATAACTGTTGAAATTAAGATTTCAAAATAGAGGCAATGGGTGTTGGTTACACCTATGAAGTTTTAAAAAAAAACGCAAGGAAGGACATTCCTTTTAGAACAGTGATCTAAATCCAGCATTTTGTCACAAAGCAAGTGACTGTCGCTCCCTGTGTTACTAACAGAACCATGCTTGTACTTCTGAGTTTACTATGGTCATGGAACACGTAAGATCTTTTGTCTTTGTTTTCAGTTCAGAAGAATCTTGGATTGAGCAAGTTTTTTCTGAGTTCAGAAGCAAGATTAGATTCGCTCTTGAAGCAGTTCAAGGAATTAGTTTCCTCAACAGAGGGGTTCAGTTTGTGAATCTTCCAACCCAGGGGGGTTTGTTTCAAAATTTGAATGTTACTATAACAAAGAAAGTTTAGATATTCAGGTTTCTGGTTTATCGCCACAGTTCAATGCACAGCAACTGCAAGGAGTCAGCTATGTAGAAAGATAAGGAACTGAGATAGGGGTGTAATTTCACTAGTGTTGAATCTCTAAAATGTATTGTGTTGTTAAACAGTTGCATTGATTCAAGATCAGTTTGATTCAAGATCATTCTGCCTTCTATATCTCGCTTGCCTTTTCTTTTGTGCATTAAGCTTCTATATTGTTGATAAACAAAATCTGCAGCCTCAAGTGAATTTGTTTCAATGACTAACCACCATGTCAACAAACTAACACAAAAATAACTGGCATTTTCTCTAGAATCTGAAGTGTCAAGCAATACTCTGAGCTAGGATCATAACTGCTTTGAAATTCATGATTTACAGTCAAGCAAAGGTTAAACCATCTTAGAAACTGCTGTGATAAGTCATCAGAATACCGTTTCAGTCTTTTAAAACTCAATTAGTGGTTTTCAGCCAGAAAATGCATAAAGTAATTTTGATATTAAGCATGACTTTAAATCAATTTATATAACACATTTAACAAAGTAAAACATTCAAATGTCCAACTGACCAATGCCAGTGATTATGACTTCACATGAGCCTTTCTCACTTCTTCAGTTAATCCTATCAGTGTTTTGTTCTATTTCTTTCTCCCTCCTGTAGTCATGTAAGCTCTTTTTATATGTATTCATGTTATTCACTGCAACTACGGTTGGAATATGATTGGAAGTTCCATATTCTGGTTACTCTGTCTGGGTAGATAAGTTGCTCTTGCATTGCTGATTGGATTTGTGAGCAAATACCTGACATTTCTAATCCCCAGTTTTGAACTCTATCTGGAAGCATCAAATGTCATCCCTTCCCAAATACCCACTCAAATGTCTACATGATTTAAAAAACTACTTTCAGGGCATCCTTCTGCCTTTTCTTCTTCTTTTCAGTCTTTCCTGTTAGTTACGATTTCTCTCCTGGCATCACAGTTGTGTTATGACAAATGATGGAAGCAGGCCACCCTATTCCCAGAGTCTTAACAAAAGTTAAAGTATAAGCAGCTCTCCAATTTACCTAATTTTCAGATCCAGATTAATAGAAAGTTTCTGTACTGAACAAGAACCACTATATATGACAAGTACTTAGACCCTCCTATAGATAAACAGTTATAAACCATTGACATGTAATATTACTACAGGTTGTTCTGCTGTAATTCACAATTTGTCAGCACAAATTGGTTGTTATGCAATTGATGAATTGTGGAAGTTGTTGGATAACATAAACTTTCTACTGAACGGGGGTAGTGATTTTCTATAAGTGTCATTCTATAGCGGTTTTCCATAGTAGGAGTTTCCACAGCATGAGGTTATAGAGAAACACAGCTGCTGCATCATAGCAGAACAACCTGTACAGTTGTGTTCCTCTGAAACCTCACACTATAGAACATTGCGCTGTAGAATAATGCTAATAGAAAATCACTATGCACTTTCAGTAGAAAATTCACATTATTCAAACAGCCTCCACAATTCATCAATCGTGTTATAGCCAATTGGCGCTGACAAAATGCATGTTATAGCAGAACGATCTGTAATTTAACCCCCTTTACACCACACATAGTAAACTAGATTATGAACAGTTTGGCAATCTTCATTCTCAGATTGTTTTGTTGAGATGATCTTAGTTACACTTCTGCTCATCAGCATGTTGCTTCAGTCATTTTTCTTCGCTTGCTTCCTCTGGTTAGTGGCTGGTCCCTTTATAAAACATCTCTGACCAAAAGTTATGGCATATAATTACTGATGCAGGAAAGATGAACTAGTTTTCTTCACATTTATAATTTACTATAGAAAACTGAGAGTCGGCTCCTAAACTGGGAATAACCAAATACTAATCTCTCTTTGTTATTCATTCTCGGCTCTAATCTATTCAGTTACCTGAGAACCAATCCCATTGTCAGACCAAGGCAAAAACGTCACTGCCATTGATAACTGGTCACTAGCCCATAGACCAATCAACATCTTTTGCCAATAACAGCAAACCTGTACACCTGCTCAGCTCCAAATCATCTGCAACTCAAAATTCAATTCATGCTTGTTCAAACAATCGTTAACATAAAGCCATTCTTTCAGTTTTTAAAACAGTTTTATCTCATTTTAGCCCCAACTTAAAAAAAACACAAAATAAAAAGATTTTGTATAATTGTAACTCTCTTTTGGATCTTATCTAGTAACTATATAATTTTGTCTAGATATTGCATGAGTCACGGAGTCATAAAGATGTACAACACAGAAACAGACCCTTCACTCCAACTCGCCCATGTTTATCAGATATCCTAATCTAATCTAATCAGATTTGCCAGCACTTGGCCCATATCCCCCTAAACCCATATTTATATACCCATCCAGATGCCTTATAAATGCTGTAATTGTACCAGCCTCTGGCAGCTCATTCTATACACGCACCACCCTCTGTGTGGAAAAGTTGCTCCTTAGATCCCTTTTATATCTTTCCCCTCTCACCCTAAACCTATGCATTCTAGTTCTGGACTCATCAACCCCAAAGAAAAGACTTTGTCAATATGTCCTATCCATGCCCATCATGATTTTATAAAGTCACCACTCAGCCTCTGATGCTCCAGGGGAAACAGCCCCAGCCTATTCAGCCTCTCCGTATAGCTAAAATCCTCCAACCCTGGCAACATCCTTGTAAATTTTTTCTGAACCCTTTCAAGAATCACAACATCCTTCCGATATTTAAAAGGGAAAAATTGCTCGTCTGTATGACAGAATAGAGGAATAGGACTAATTGGACTGCTTTTTGAAAGAGCTACCACAAGTATTATGGCCTGAATATCGTCCTCTTGTGCACTATAAATCGACTGAATTCCTCACTTACTTCTGATACTCTGACTGGAGATTCCAAAATTCCACAGATCTGGAACCTCAACAAGTTGGAATTGATACTTCTATATAAATGGAATACTGGAGAGTCATATTTAACAGTAGACCCTCTATTACTTGCACCTGGGTAACTTCTCCATTGCTTAAAGCAATGTGAGAGCAGCTTCCCCCACATGAACTCTAGCAGTTCAAGTCGATGACTGCAGTCAGGAACTGACAATAAATGTTAGCTGTCTCGCCAATGAATTCTTTAAATAAAAGTCAAAGACAGCTGAAGATAGTGCATTAATGGGTCTGAATTCTTCAAATGCTTCTTGACACATTCCACGAGAAAGACACACTACAACATATGCTCTGATCACGCCCCTGCATTCAACCATTCTAGGCAGCTAAAGTGAGAATATGGAGCTTCGCAGACTCTAAAGCACACAGACACACACTCTTACTATTGTCTGCGGGAAGGTGCATCACTACCTGATTCAGTGAGACAGAAAGGTGCATCCATCTCTCAGCAAATGGAAGCATATTAAATCTGAGTGAGTTCTGAGTCTGAGGATTGCTATTGGACATATACATCAAAGATATCCATAAGCACCCAAACTGTGCCTTGGAAAATATCAAAGTAAAAAATTACACGGCACTGGGTTATAGTCCAACAGTTTATTTGAAACTGCAAGAGGAAGTAGTGGGGGCTGTGAAAGCTTGCAGTTTCAAATAAACCTGTTGGACTATAACCTGGTGTCATGTGACCTTTGACCTTGTCCACCCCAGTCCATCACCAGCACATCCACGTCTTGAACATATCAGAATAAGATCATAAGCTTAGTTTCCATTACCCAAGAAAGGGCACCTAACACTTAACATTGTTGGAAACTCTATAGAACTGACATCAAATTTATCTTTTTCCTGAGAACAGTGTATTATTCCCGGGGTGTGTGTAGCCAAGCTAACGACTGCCATTGCAGCAATTGTCGAGAGGCTTAACATCGGCCAGGGCAAAACAACTCGTTTGAACGGCATTCCATCCCTACCTTAAACATTCACTTCTTTCGCACCAACACTCCATGGAGGGCATTATGTAATCTACAGGATGCAGGAGGGCAACCTGTCAAGGTTTCCTCTGCACCAACTCCCAAAATCTGTGACCTCTACCACCTACAAGGGCAAAGCAAATGTGTAGGAAAATCAACACTTCAACATTTTCCTTCAGGTCACACACTATCTGACTTGGGCACACAATCACCTTTTCTCTTTTGTGACCTTTACTGGGTCAATATCCTGGAATGCTATAACAATTTTGGAGATTCTTTGCTAGTGTGAACTGCAGTCAATTAATAAGAGCCGTGACCACTTTCTTGAGGGCAATGAGGGATGGACAAAAAATGCCAAACTAGTGAGTGGTGCCCATTCATTCATTACAGCAGTGACTACAGTTCAAGTGCATATTGGCTGTAAAATATTTTGACATGGCTTGTGTTTCCACACTGTAGGGATTCTAATTCTGAAAAAGATTTCCAAGTCTCTTTTATTTCTATTCCATGAATGAATTAAACTGTTTTTTGATGATTCCAAAAATATATATTCACATGTTCTTTTGTATAAAGAAGCATGTGTGACAAAACTAAGATGATGATAAATACCTGTGGAGTTTTTGTTTCATGTATGTGCGTTTTGTTTGAAGCAGAATTTTTTAAAAAATTTAATACTTTTTCAGGATTCTTTTAATGGATTTTCTGTAGAACTGAGAATATTAAACCTTATGTACAGAATTCATATTTTGTGACAAATGAAAGAACTTTGTTCAAGCCATATATCCAACTATGAAGTCATGATTTGGAGATACTGGTGCTGGACTGAGTTGTACAAAGTTAAAAATAACGCACCAGGTTATAGTCCAACAGGTTTATTTGGAAGCACTAGCTTTCGGAGTGCTGCTCCTTCATCAGGTGATGTAGAGAATAAGATTGTAAGACACAGAATGTATAGCAAAAGTTTATATATCGAAATTATATATCAAACAAGACCTGGATTATTTGTTAAGTCTTTCATCTTTTAGATCTGAAATCTTTTAGATCTGAAACCTACATGGTCGTTCTAAACGATGCGAGACTTAAAAGCAATCCAGGTCTTTTTCAATATATAATTTCAGTTACATCATATTGTAAACTTTTGCTATAAATTTTGTGTCTTGCGATCTTATTCTCCACAATCACCTGATGAAGGAGCAGCGCTCCGAAAGCTAGTGCTTCCAAATAAACATGTTGGACTATAAATTGGTGTTGTGTGATTTTTATTTACGAAGTTGTCAGTAATCTATATACAAAGTTTGCAATATCCTGAGAAGGTAAAGGACTCAGTTACATAATTATTTTGAGTCAGTGTGAAGGGTGTGCAATGCTACAATAATTTTTGGCTCTCTGTATGACAGAGCAGATATACTCACTTGACAACTGCGTCATCAGAGCTTTCAGACATGCATACTGTAAGTATTGCCTGCAGTTGTTTTGGCAGCAGTCCACACTTTGCTGGGCATTGCGACAAATAAGACCTCATTTCCCGTAAATGGCTGCAGGATTCACACTGTAGCCGTGCAGAAGAACAGGACAGATAGATACAAGTATACGCTACTGGGGCTCTTGTACCGGGCTGCTTCTTGAGAGTAATATGTAAGTACAGGAACTTATTCTATGCCATGTCATTTTGTGAAATTTACACTCCAGGATATTTTAACCAGGGATTTCTGTAGTAATGTAAAATGGGTTTATGTAGGTGCAGCTTACTCAATCTTTGATAAAACCTGAGTGCAAGAAATTTTGGAATGATTAGTGGAGCCTCAAATGTTTGACATGATATGTTGGGAGATTGGCTGCATTACTGGGGGGGGGGGGGCGGGGAAGCTGACGAGATGCTTTCCTCTCCAGGGCTTGTGGGGGCAGTCAGAGGGTGAAATAGCTAACAAGGGTTTAGAGGCATGAGATCCTTCCTTCTGACACCTGTAACCCCTGGAGTCTGACACAAGAAAGGCTTGGAACCCCCACCAGGCCTATCACTCTCTGAGCTCCGTGCTTCCCCAGTTCTGATCTCTAGTACAGTACTTCCTTTGGCACAGCCTGGTGGCTGTGCCTTCACCTACCTGAGTCTGAGAATTCAATCCTTAAAATCTTCCTGTCTCTCCACTATTTTCCATGCATCAGTCTTCCCCTCTGACCAAGTTTATGGTAATCTGACTTACTTTCCTTGTGGCTAGGTAAAAAATAAGGACGCATCTTATTCTAATGTTATAGGAGTTAAACAAATGCAATGGTCAATATTGAGAGGAAGTTCAATGTAAAATGTCGCTCAATGTGTCTGTCAAGGCTGACGTTTGTGGCCCGTTCCGAACAGCTTAGACTGATGCTGACTTTATTTTTCAACCTCTGCTGTCAATGTGGTTATTCTGTGTACTGATTTGCTGCAACTGTGGGGTTGCCTGGGATACTTCAGAAAACACTTAAGAGTTAACAATTATGGTACAGCACTGGAGTCATACATTGACCAGATGGTGTGGAAACAGCAAGTTTCCTTTTCTACATTTGTAAGACAGTTGTGTTTTTACAATATTCTGACTGCTTTAATATTTACTTTCACTGTTACGTCTCAGTTCTTTAAAAGCTGAATTCAAATACTGCTGGGTTGGATCTGAACTTACATTATTCATTCAAGCCTGTAAGTTGCAAAGCAGTAGTATAAACATTGCTTACTGTACACATAACGTATAACATGAAGGATTGTTGTGTTTTGTTTCAAAGAAAGACAATGAAACATTTACATTTATATAGCACCTTTACATGCCCAAGTGCTTTTATAGCTTTTTAAAATATTTGATCCATGTGATGTAGTTGTTGCTGGAGAGGCCATTATTTTTGGCCATCCCTAATTGCCTTTGAAAAAGAGGCAATGAGCTGCATATTGGACCCACTGCAGTCCTTCAGATATGAATAAACCTACAATGCTCTTAGAAAGGGAGTTCTAGGATGTTGACCTAGTGACAGGGAAGAAATGGCTATTATTGTTCAAAGTCAAGACAGTATGTGGCTTGGAGAGAATTAGTAGGTGATGGTGCTTCCATGTATCTGTTGCCCTTGTCCTTCTAGGTGTTAGCAGTTGTGAAGTTGGAAGGTGCCATCGAAGGAGCCTTTGTGAGTCACTGCCATGCATGTTGTAGATGGTTCATGCTGCTGCTGCTACTGCATGCTGGTAGAGAAGAGAGTGAATGTTGCAAGTGTTGAAGAGGATGCTTTACCCTGGAAGCTGTTGAGTTTCTTGAGTTTTTGCTCGACCAGCACGCATCCTGGAAATGGAGAGTCATAGACTCCTAGAGGCCTACAGTATGGAAACAAGCCTTTTGACACAACTTACCTATGATGCTCAGTTTCCACAATTAAACTAATCCCATCTGCCTGCATTTGGTCCATTTCCCTTCATACCTATCCCATCCATGTACCTGAGTCTTTCATCACATTCCTGACCTGTGCCTTGTAGATGCTGGACAGGCACTATGGGGTCCAGCAGATGAGTTACTCAACACAGGACTCTAGCCTCTTATCAGCTCTTGCAGCAACTGGATCTTCTATGGTTGTTTCCAGTTCAGTTTCTGGTCAGTGACAACCCAGAGATAAAAGGGGATTCAGCATTTGGCAAGGGGAGATGGTTAAATTCTTATTTGTTGGAGATGGCAGATACGTGGCATTAATGTTTCTTGTCATTTATCAGTCCATACCTGGATATTGCCTAAGGGTGGCTGCATATGTGCATGGGGGTGGTGCAAAAGGATGCTAGTTGATTCACTTTGTTCTGGTTCTCTAACCAACTTACCACTGTATGAGAGTCCTGAATGGTGTGGTCATTGTGTAGTCATCAGCACACAGCCCCATTTTTGTGCTTATGATGGAGAGAAGGCCATTTGTGTGATTTAATACTGAAAGTGATTGGGTCAAGAATACCGCTGATGAACTACCTTGAAGTACTTCCTAATGTAATCACTGGTACGATATAGGAAATGTTTCTTAGAAAAGTCTACCATGCTAATTTTAACCTTCATAGTTGACCTTGCCCTATGTCTGCTCAATGCATTAATATATTCTGATTTTTAATTTTTCTATTGCCATATATGCTCACATAAAAGTAGATCTTGTGAAAACCAACGCAATAACTTTTGGCCTACGATAATATTCTTTTACAAACCTCATGGAAAACTTGACCTTAGGTTTTCAGTGATCATGGTCCACAAATTTCTGAACTGAACTATAATCCTAGAGATGTTAGGGCCTTGGGTAGTGTTGTAGAACAGAGGGACCAAGTGGTTCAGGTACATAATTCTTTGAAGTTTACGTCACATTTAGAGAGGATAGTTAAAAAGGTGTTTGGTATGCATGCCTTCATTGCTCAGTCGTTTGAGTATAGGAGTAAGGAAGTCATGTTGAAATTGTATGGGATGTTGATGAGGCCTTTTCTAGAATACTGTGTGCAGTTCCAGAAGGATATTATTAAGCTGGAGAGGGTTCAGAAGAGATTTACCAGGATGTTGCCGGGTATGAAAGGTTTGAGTTTTAAAGATAGGCCAAATAGGCTGGCACCTTTTCACTGGAGCGTCGGAGGTTGAGAGAGGTGACCTTTTAGAAAGTTATAAAATGGTGAGGGGTATAGATAAAGTTAGTAGTAGTTGTCTTTTCCCTAGGATGGGGGAATTTCAAGATTAAGGGGCACATTTTCAAGGTGAGAGGACAGAGATTCAGAGGATGGTTTATGTATGGAATGAACTTCCAGAGGAGGTGGTGGATATGGGTACAATAACAATGTTTAAAAGGAATTTGGATAAGTAAATGAATAGGAAAGATTTTTAGGGATATGGGCCAAGAGCACACAAATGGCACTAGTTTAATTTGGAATTATGCTCGGCATGGACTGGTTGGACTGTTTCCATGCCATATGACTCAATGACTATATTAATGATTTTATTTTATCATAACTATATCAATGAACAAGTGCTTCAATGTTTACATGTAGGTTTTGCTCATATTTATTCAAATTATTAAAGTGATCAAATTATGAATGACAAACCATATTTTGATTTTTTTTTAAACTTACCAGTAATTATTATAAATTATTCTTAATTGGTATGATTTATTGTGATCCTTTTTGGATTTCACTTGGGCCTAGAGCAAGCATTCAAGCCTACCCTTCAAAATCATTACCTGTTGACACAATGATGTTTGTCCTAAAAATTGATCCAAAAAATTTTACTTTTACATGTTTTTAAATGGGAATAATTATATAAGTTAACAATTTGTAAAATTGATGCCCTCCTGTTTCTTTTAATTGTACATTTCAGTATGAATGTAAAACAGGTTTGGATAGGTGCGGTCTCCCATTCTGGGAAAGATTTTGTGCAACAAGCTTTGAAATGAACAGTGGGAGGATCTAGTGCTTCACAATTGCCAGATTTCTGACACACACAGTTGCAATTTCAGCTGGAAAATTGTCGAGGGACTAAGAGGAGGTGTTTCTGTCTCGATGTGTTATGAGGGATATCAGCAACTGAATTAACTAACAACAGGTTCAGAGGCAAAGGAATCTGCTTCCTCAAATATTCCTGGACTCTGACATAGGACGGCCAGAAATTCCTCTCGAACTATAACCTTGCTCCATTCTGGCATCTTGTTCATCCCCATCGCTTCCTTCCACTATAAGTTGTTCCTTCAGCTGTGCCTGGACCCTGTGCTCTGGACTTCCTTCCCCAGCGATCACTGAATTACAGAAGTGCTGTAGTGCAGAAGGAGGTCATTTGACCCACCTTGTCTGTTTTGGATCTCTGACCAGTTTACTTTAATGCCAATCTCCTGCCTTTTCCCTGTAACTCTGCACAGTTGTTTCTTCTTATAGGATCATCCAATTCTCTCTTGAATATCTCAAGTAAGGTCATATCAACCACACTTCCAGACAGTGCATTCTTGACTCTAATTACTTGCTGAGTGAAAAGATTTTTCTTATGATGATCTTTAAAACACATTTTTTTAACTGAGCTCTTGGTCCTCTAACCCATTAATGGATTATATTTAATCCTTTGTCTGTTAACCATTCTGTGACTGTGGTAAAACCATTAGATAAATACAAGCTATTATTGAGGTAAAATATTACTTAGAACAACCTCATATGTCTAGGCTGGTGAGACTGGCATTTACTTCCCATCTCTTGTTGAATAGGAGAAAAAGGTGGCAGCCTTTCTTCTTGAACTGCTGCAGTCAATGGGGTTATTCTGTGTACTGATTTAATGTGGTTGGATTGCTTCCTCGCTATTCCAGGGGACAGTTAAGAGACAACCACATTGTTGTGGGACTGGAGTCACAAATGAGTCAGACTAGTTAAGGATAATAAGCGCCCATACCTAAAAGACAACTGGAAATCAGTTGCGGTTTTATGATGGTTTTACAGTCACCACCACTGATTTGGAAATTCCCTCTTCTTGGTTTTCTGCACATTATGTGGGACCATCACACTGCTGGTTGATCCTGCTTCCTATCATTTTTTTGATTTGATGGTCGGTCATGCAGCTGGAGACTATTCCTGTGGTAATCTTCCCTATTTATGCAGGCTGAGGACCAACACCAATATATGTTGGTTTTCCTGCACCATTGGCTAGTCCCTTCCCTGGTGATCTCTTCGACTGGGCTATCAGTTTCTTGATTTTTAAAAAATGAGATCAAAAACTGTCGTGTTCAAATTATTGTCGGTAACCCCTGAAAACTAATAGTTCAAGCTTCTGGGTCACTAGTATAATAACAAAGCCATTGCAATAGAATAGGTAAAAACAATGACTGCAGAGGCTGGAAACCAGATTCTGGATTAGTGGTGCTGGAAAAGCACAGCAGTTCAGGCGGCATCCGAGGAGCAGTTATCATTGCAATAGTATATCAACAGTTCATAATATGAAGAGTTATAAAGTTTTGTTTAAAAGAGAAAATAATGAAAAGTTACATTTGACAAACACAACTTCCTAAACTCATGAACTACTTTTGAAATGGACTCACTGTTGGAAAATAGGCAATTTTTTAATTCAAAGTTTAATACAGTAATTTGAGTTTTTCTATTTATTTAAATCTGTTTAGCGAACTGCTTTTTACATTTGGATCTTTCGTGTGTTCTGTGGGAATGTTCAGCATTTACTTGGGATAAGATAAGCTGACTGTTTTTTAAACTGACATAAAATGATCTCCATTTGTACCCAATCGTGTGTTATTGTGAACAGTCAGGAAAGAGGAAATGATCTAATGGACTCTTGCGCAAGTTTGGCAGCTCTGGCAACATTCCCTTTCAGAGTATGTTTTGAGAGTAATGGTTTCTGGGTGTTTCTGTGTAAAAGTGTTTTTGAATCATTGCTGAAATAAAAAGAGAAAAAAACTTACATTTTGTAGTGGCTTTGGCACATCCCAAAGCATCAGGAAGTTAATTGCATTAAATCTCCAAATGACTTTTCCAAACAAATCATCAACTCAGAATGTCAGATCAAAAAAACCTGACGGGCAATAAGATCTTTCACCTACTTATATTGTGGAATAAGGCCCTAATGCTAGGAATTAGATAAATATGAAGCAAAACATTATCATGGGAAAACAAAGTCAAGGGGACACTTTCTCTAACTTAGATTGAAATTTGGTTGGCTGATCGGAAACAAAGAGTAGTGATAAACGGCTCCATTTCGGAATGGCAGGCAGAGACCAGTGGGGTACTGCAGGGATCAGTACTGGGACCACAGCTTTTTACAATATATGTTAATGATATAGAAGATGGTATTAGTAATAACATTAGCAAATTTGCTGATGATACTAAGCTGGGTGGCAGGGTGATATGTGATGAGGATGTTAGGAGATTACAGGGTGACCTGGACAAGTTAGTTGAGTGGTCAGATGCATGGCAGATGCAGTTTGATTTGGATAAATGAATGGTTATCCACTTTGGTGGCAAGAACAAGAAGGCAGGTTACTACCTAAATGGAATCAATTTAGGTAAAGGGGCAGTACAGAGAGATCTGGGTGTTCTTGTACAGCAGTCAATGAAGGTAAGCATGCAGGTACAGCAGGTACTGAAGAAGGCTAATAGCATGCTGGCCTTCATAACAAGAGGGATTGAGTATAGAAACAAAGAGGTTCTTCTGCAGCTGTACAGGGCCCTGGTGAGACCACACCTGGAGTACTGTGTGCAGTTCTGGTCTCCAAATTTGAGGAAAGACATTCTGGCTATTGAGGGAGTGCAGCGTAGGTTCACGAGGTCAATTCCTGGAATGGCGGGATTACCTTACTGGACTAGAGCGACTGGGCTTGTATACCATTGAGTTTAGAAGACTGAGAGGGGATCTGATTGAGACATATAAGATTATTAAAGGATTGGACACTCTGGAGGCAGGAAACATGTTTCCGCTGATGGGTGAGTGCCGAACCAGAGGACACAGCTTAAAAATACGGGGTAGACCATTTAGGACAGAGATGAGGAGAAACTTCTTCACCCAGAGAGTGATGGCTGTGTGGAATGCCCTGTCCCAGAGGGCAGTGGAGGCCCAGTCTCTGGATTCATTTAAGAAAGAGTTGGATCGAGCTCTCAAGGATTGTGGAATCAAGGGTTATGGAGATAAGGCAGGAACAGGATACTGATTAAGGACGATCAGCCATGATCATATTGAATGGTGGTGCAGGCTTGAAGGGCAGAATGGCCTACTCCTGCACCTATTGTCTACCCTGCAAAGCTGTTTTTAAAAATAGACTGACTTCTGTCTGTTTCTGTTATTTGAGAAGGAAATAGCATGTGTGAGGGGAAATTGGCAATTAGTGGGCGGCACGGTGGCACAGTGGTTAGCACTGCTGCCTCACAGCGCCAGAGATCCGGGTTCAATTCCCGCCTCAGGCGACTAACTGTGTGGAGTTTGCACGTTCTCCCCGTGTCTGCGTGGGTTTCCTCCGGGTGCTCCGGTTTCCTCCCACAGTCCAAAGATGTGCAGGTCAGGTGAATTGGCCATGCTAAATTGCCCGTAGTGTTAGGTAAGGGGTAAAGGTAGGGGTATGGGTGGGTTGCGCTTCGGCGGGGCGGTGTGGACTTGTTGGGCCGAAGGGCCTGTTTCCACACTGTAAGTAATCTAATCTAATCTAATCTAAAAACTTTCCACTATTTCCTCCCTGTGTATTCACAGATATTGAAATACTTTCCTTTTTTATTTGGCACCTTACAGTCCAGGAATGCGTCAGTCTGACAAGCCGTGACTTTCATAGTCACTTCACTAGCAGTTGCTTCTTCTGTTTTCATCAGCAGCCTTGTACATATCTGTTGGATGCCATTGTTGGTATTTTTTGATTATCAGGCCTCCGAGGAAACCACCTAAGACAGGCATTAGGCCCCATGTGAATGCTAATGATGAACCTAATGCCTAAATTAGATCTCCTGTGAAGAATTGGGCAGTGTAGGCTTTTAGCAGCATTTTAGCTTAAATAGCTAGCATGTGGATTGGAATAATGCCAACAACACTGTTTTGATCCTGCTCTGGGAAAGGTAGACTTGGACCTGCTTCCATGCTGTGCTCCGGAGATTGGCAGACAGCACAATATCAATACTGATGAAAATTGCCAAGAAAATGGCTCGGAGGAATTATAAGAGGATAATGAACGAAGAAGATGCCTTCAGATAGAGTATGGTATAACATGATCTAGGGGCTGGGCTTGTTTCATTTATGGTTGGCAAACATTTTGCTGCATTAAAGACAGTACATAAATGTAGGTTATTACTGTGGCACACAGTTGCCATTAAAAATATAGGTCTATATTAAAAGGTGATACAGGAAGAACAGGAACATCCCTACTGGTTTCACAGCACTCCTGTTAACCATTGCCAACTTAGAACTGGGCCCCATTCCCACTTTTATTAAATACATCTTATTGATGCACAAACACTCTGCAAGAAAGATCCATCAGTGACATACTCAGGAAATTTAAGAATAGTACTGGTGAAAAAGAAAAGGCTTAAAAGATTGCAAAGAATGGGAATTAGTAATGGTTTAGAAACCATTAAATGGCCATAATAAAGATAAAAAGGAAAAAAAATTGAAGCAAATTAACAAGGTATAGCAAACTGGATTTAAGAATCTTTACAAGTATCGTAACAGAAGAGAGTAGCTAATGTAAGCACTGATCCCTGAGAAGTAGAGGCAAGAGAAGATGAGGAAATGGCAGAAATATTGAACAAATATTTTGTTTTTGTCTTCACCATAGAAGATACAGGTTGCGCACTAGAAATAGTGGGCAACCTAGGTACAAAAGGGAGTGAGGGAACTAGAAATTAAGTATCAGCAGAGAAAATATACTGAAGAAATTTTAGGAACAAAAATCCAACAAATCCCCAGACTCTGATGGCCAGCATTCTTTTTCTGAAAGAACTGAATGCATTTATTGATGCTAAGTTGCAAATTTGTCACGCTAGACTCATTTCGAAGTGAGGAGACAAAGACTATAATCAACATTTAGCGATGGAATCTCCCCACAGACGTGTATCAATCAAGTAAATACTTTAAATATACAGTCTGCAGAATGACTGTCAGAAATCTAATTTTAAATTGGTAGTACTTGACTGTCCCAGCTTTTCAATGGGAGTTCTATGATTGGAAGGACATTGAAGCTTTGCAGCTGTCATTTTTATTTTCAAGTTGAATGCCATTTAGAAATATTTCTGGCTATGAAATATTTTGAAGAGCTGGAGTTTAGAAGGAACATTATTAACCAAGGGAACAATTAACACAGAATGAAGGAGGTTGTTGAATAGAACATAGAACAATACAGCACAGAACAGGCCCTTCGGCCCACGATGTTGTGCCGAACATTTGTCCTAGCTTAAGCACCTATCCATGTACCTATCCAATTGCCACTTAAAGGTCACCGATGATTCTGACTCTGCCACTCCCACAGGCAGCGCATTCCATACCCCCACCACTCTCTAAAGAACCGACCCCTGACATCCCCCCCCATACCTTCCACCCTTCACCTTAAATTTATGTCCCCTTACAACACTGTGTTGTACCTGGGGAAAAAAGACTCTGACTGTCTACTCTATCTATTCCCCTGATCATCTTATAAACCTCTATCAAGTCACCCCTCATCCTTCTCCGTTCCAATGAGAAAAGGCTTAGCACTCTCAACCTATCCTCTACGACCTATTCTCCATTCCAGGCAACATCCTGGTAAATCTCCTCTGCACCGTCTCCAAAGCTTCCACATCCTTCCTAAAATGAGGCAACCAGAACTGCACACAGTATTCCAAATGTGGCCTTACCAAGGTCCTGTACAGCTGCAACATCACCTCACGACTCTTGAATTCAATCCCTCTGCTAATGAATGCTAATATACCATAGGCCTTCTTACAAGCTCTATCCACCTGAGTGGCAACTTTCAAAGATCTATGAACATAGACCCCAAGATCCCTCTGCTCCTCCACCTTACTAAGAACCCTCCCGTTAACCCTGTATTCCGCATTCTTATTTGTCCTTCCAAAATGGACAACCTCACACTTGACAGGGTTGAACTCCATCTGCCACTCCTCAGCCCAGCTCTGCGTCATATCTAAGTCCCTTTGCAGCCGACAATAGCCCTCCTCACTATCCAAGTGAAGATGGTGTTTAGCCTGTGTCTCTAGATTGAACTAGAATAAGGAGTCTCGGTGCATATCTTTGACTGCTAAATAGTAAAATAAGAAAGAAAATATTCATTATTTTAATTTATTCATGGGATGTGGGTGTTGCTGGCTGAGCCAGCATTTGTTGCCTATCCCTGGATGACCTTGACCTTAGTAGCTTGTTAGATTATTTCACAAGGCTGATAAGATTCAACCACAATGCTGTGAGCCTGTAGTCAACTGGCACAGTGGCTCAGTGGTTATCACTGCTGCCTCACAGCCCTAGGGACCCAGGTTCGATTCCAGCCTCAGACGACTGTCTGTGTGGAGTTTGCACATTCTCTCTGTGTTTACTCTGGTTTCGTCCCACAATCCAAAGAAGTGCAAGCCAGGTGAATTGGCCATGCTAAATTTCCCATAGTGTTCAGAGAAGCCTAGGTTAGATGCATTAGTCAGGGGTAAATGTAGGGGAATGGTTCTGGGTGGGTTACTCTTCGGAGGGTCAATGTGGACTTGCTGGACCCAAGAGCCTATTTCCACACTGTAGGGATTATGTTCTATATGTAGATCAGACCAGGTAAAGATGGCAGTTTTCCTTCCATGACAGGCATTAATGAACCAGATGGGTTTTATGACAACAAAGGTTTTATGGGTCATCGTTAAACTTTTAATTTCATATTTTTTAAAAATTGAATTCAAATTCTACCATCTGCTACGGTGGAATAATAACTCAGATAAATTGAAAAGGAGAAAAGAAACATGTTCATTTTTGGTTGCTTGTCAGGCAAATATGTACCTATTAAACTTATCAATTTATCTCAGCTACTTCCAATTGTCCAGTTGTTGGAAAACCAATGTGTTACTTTGAGGGTGGGGAGGTGGTTGCTGCATTCTGGTATTAGCCTTGATACTATAAGGAGGTGCCTAGCCGATCATCACTGACAATGATGGCTGTGTAGTCACATGTGAACACCATTGAGCAGACTGACATTGTTTGAATGGATCATTTGAATGCAATTACAGTTGATTGAAGTTGAGTGGAGAAGGTCTTTGCTGTGTCTGAAGGTCAGAATGACAGTTGATCTTACTCAGAAGCATAAACTTCCATTTATGTAGCAATCCTGTCTTTGAGGAAAGCTGTATCCTGTTCCAATCTGTCAAAATGCTCCAAAAGTACGCTCATCTGTGTGTCAGTTCCTTTCCTGCACATGACAGACTTCAAAGAATATGATCACAAGTTCAGATCAGTGCAGTTGCAGAAATGTAAGTAGTCTGTTCACAGAAATAGCTGCTGACTTTTGTTTTCAAGGATTCATTACTGAAACAACTCTTGTTACTACATTGCTCTGTAGAATGCTATATATAAAGACTGTGGCTGGTGTGGAATGACCAAGAGCAATAAGATACTTTTGGATTAAATCTGATCCCTAATTTTGATATTGACTTGACTCCTATCAGGAGGGGCTGTGTACAGCTTATTATTTCCATTTGCTGAATTCTAGCTTTTTAATTTTACCAATTAACTACTTTTATCTTCCTTGACTTCCTCTATAAGTACGTGTTGGTTTAGTAAGTATACTGAGTAAGAATACTTCCATAGCTTCAACCAACTCCTCGTTCCCACTCACCCTCTCACCTTGCTGTGAGCTCTGACTTTGGCATACCCTGGACTTCTCAGCATTGATGATGGCCTTTAGTCCCAACAGTGGCTACTGGGGGCACTTCTGGGATTGTAGAACAAAGGACCAATGCGATTGGCCAACAGCGCTGTAAGGCAGGAATTCTTCCTTGGAAAGCGGTGGAAACCTCTACTCAATGCAATTGATGTGTTACCCAGTGTTAGCTTGTTGCAGCATAACCCTTGGGATCATGAATGATTCCTCCATGACATTTGGGCAAGGACGGGGTGTTGATGATGGTGTCCCTTAAAATCCAGTCAATGGATTACGTTCATGAACATGCTTGCTACCTAAGTTGGAATCATGTGGAGAAACCATGGCCCAGTTATATCTTTCTAATACTGCATGAGACTGATGTTGGCATGGACATCCTATTCTGGTCAACATAGCTTTTACCCTGGTAATTCGGGAAAAAGGAAAGCAACGAGTAAGATCACTTAAAAGTGATTCTGAAATAATGCCAAATTCTTGCCCAGATGACAAGACATCATCGGCAAAGACACAGTATATTTTGAGGTATGTCGTATATCATGATGTTGAACATAAACACAGGCTGAGGAACTCTTATCAAAGAATCAAAACCAAATTGCTGTGACAAGAAGGTATTGTTCACTTCATGTTCTTCAGGGGAAACAAAGGCCTAAATATTCATTAAAATACTCAGGACTGATGATTAAATGACTTTCCAGCTGTTTAACTAAAGCATGAACAATGATTCTATCATTGAATGACTGTAGTTTGGGACTGTTTTACAAAAGGAGAAAGTGAGGACTGCAGGAGCTGGAGATCAGAGCTGAAAATGTGTTGCTGGAAAAGCGCAGCAGGTCAGGCAGCATCCAAGGAACAGGAGAATCGACGTTTTGGGCCCTGAAGAAGGGCTGATGCCCGAAACGTCGATTCTCCTGTTCCTTGGATGCTGCCTGACCTGCTACACTTCTCCAGCAACACATTTTCAGCACATTTTGACAAAACCTTTGCAACATTCACTGAATTTATGTGAATAAGATCAAAAAGTCTTACCAGACCACAGGGCTGCCCACTCTTCAGAGAGAGATGACTGGTGGTGGTGGTTTAACCTGAAGGTCTCCATGCCTCAGATGAGGGAGACATTGGGAAGAAGGGTCTTTCATGGGAATGTCATCCAGTAATGAACCCACGCTGGTGGTGTCACTCTGAATCAGAAACCAGCCAAACAGCTAATTGAGCTAACTAACCGGTAAAACAAAACTACTCAACTTAGAGTTTATCGGCCCCTGCAGTGGTGAAAGTCAAGTTGATCTTCATTGATAGGAAAGATCTACAAAATGTTGCTTTAATCTCAAAAACAAGCACTTCTAAAGTTTTTTTGACAAATGTTGAGGCCATTTGGCCCAAACAGTTTTTATGGCCAAGTGGTAGGTAATGCATTTTGGGCGTAAACACTTAAAGAAAGGACATGGAAGAAAAGGGAGATCCAGGGGTCGTTTACCAAATTCCATGGAAATTGGTTGCCAGTACTTGGGATTAAAGGAATACAAAGCATTATTGATGTTATAATTTGGAGCATAGGTTCCAGGATAAAAGAGGTATGATAATCTTGAGTGCATGAACATTTGAAATAAAGGAATGCGTAGGGCTACAAGGATAGAATGGATGCTGGGAATAAGTATGGATTTCTGTGATAACGAACTGACACAGAAGCAATGTGCCAAGGGGCTGCCTTCATGTTTTGCATTGTTATCTGCTTTTTAATATTAGCATGTTTTAATTGGTATTAATATTTTCACTTTTATAATTTTAATATATTATGATTTACATAGACATGTGATGTGGAATTCAAAAATGAACTCCTTCATTTTGACGACCCACTTGGCAAGGGAAGATTATCGAAGGATGCTTCTGCGATAATGGATACAGTGTTCCAGCCTGGATTGCATCAAGTGTCAATAGTATCAGCACACTCATTTACCAAGTTGCTGAAGTTGCACCGAGAGGTCTTAGTTGGTTGCATCAAGAACACAGAGTGTGTGCTGAAAAACCTGATAAAGCATGAATACATTTCCACTGAAGAGGCTGAGCTGTCCCAGCAGCATCCTACGCAAGCAGCAAAGGTAATGACAGATGCTTTACACCTCACTGTTTGATAAAGAAGCAGAAAATGCCAGAAATACTCAAAAGGCATGGCAGCCAAGAATACCATAGTGCTGCTAGGCTGAGAGTACACATCTCTGTCTGAGCATGGAAACAGCTCAGGGAAAACAGTGTTTGATTGGAAGCTCTGGCTCTCTGCTTTATTCTCCACAATGTTTATTTATACAAGACAAAGAAATTTCTAGTGATTTTAATTTACGCACTTAATACTTTAAAGGTCCCAATAATTGACACTTTCCCTGGGCTGTTGTTGACAAAAACGAATGAATGACTGTTTGCTTCTAAGACTTCTTTTAACTTCTCGTGTTGTCACCATGGGGTTCATTGGCCATTTATAGCATTTCACCGCTCGGCATGGAGGATCTGAGAAGCCATGTTGGAGACATGAAGGAGGATAGCTTGGCATGAATGATATGAGGAGTATAGGAGGTGGTTCTGGTAACACTGGTGAGGGGAGTTCTGGAGCAAGTCCTGCTCTTATAGGGAGGAGAGGTGCAGGGATCTGAGCGATCTCTGAAAGAGAATCTGAAAGTATTTGATGCAGTTCATGGCTCAGGGAATACAAGTTAAGGATTTGTGAACACAGACTGGAGCAGGAAATCTTGTAATTAATTTCATTGGAAAATAATATTGAACAGGTTGTAAGGTGTGCACAGTCCCAAACCCTCTCCATTCCCATTGGATGTGTTAGGTTAAATTATCCCAGTAATGCCATATAAGAAAAAATTGCTTTGAGAATCCAATCTTTGGTTTCAACAGAAAAAAACCCACCAGATCCTGTGAGGAGACAAGTTTTTTAAAAATATTTTTTCACTGCAAAAATGGCTTGCTGGGAAATTCTGCAAAACCACACGTATTTCAATAATGCAGATGTGATTGGTGGGTCAAGCTAACTCATGATTGCTTAAAATATCTCTTTGAGGCCCAAACCTTTGAAATAGTTAAAAGTCTCACAACACCAAGCAACAGGTTTATTTGGAAGTACTAGCTTTCAGAGTGCTGTTCCTTCATCAGGTAGCTGTGGGGCAAGACCATAAGACACAGAATTTATAGCAAAAGATTACAGTGTCATGCAACTGAAACGATATATTGAACAAACCTAGATTGCTGTTAAGGTTTTCATTTTTTAGAATGGGTTGCAGGTTGTAGTTCATTAATATGTAAATCCCAGAACTTCTTTTAAGTCACATTCTTGAGAGAACTTAAGGTTTTATAAAAAAGGAGACGTCTCAGCTCAGATAATGCATTAAAGGTGTGAGGTTAGAGTTTGTGTCTCAATCTCGAGTCAGACTGGTTCTATTTCCAAAGTAGGAATTTATAAAATGTTACATGGACTGACTGCTTGTAGATTGTATGCTTTTTGAGCAAAATAGGATGTGTCTGCAAATACAATACTGCAAATGCAAATTCACCCCATAAACTTATATGTATATTTATGAGCATGAATGAGTAAATGAATGAGTAAACCTGCAACTCATTCTAAAAGCTGAAAGACTTAACAGCAATCTAGGTTTGTTCCACATATCATTTCAGTTGCATGAGACTGTAATCTTTTGCTATAAATTCTATGTTTTTAAAATCCTGCTCCAGAGCTACCTGATGAAGGGGCGGAGCTGTGAAAACTAGTACTTCCAAATAAACCTGTTGAACGATAACCTGGTGTTGTGAGATTTTTTTAACCATTTCAAAAAGGTTGGGCCTCAAATAGACCTTTTAAGCAATCATGAGTTGGCCTAAACCACCAATCACACCTGAATGTTTGAAATATGTATGGTTTTTCATTTTTGCAGTAAAAAAAATTTTAAAAACTTGTCTCCTCACAGTTCTTCCACATAAACCTGTTAGACTATAACGTGGTGTTGCATGCTTTTTAACTTAGTTCACCCTTATCCAATACCAGCACCTCCACATCTTTTGAAGTAGTCAGAGATCTTGCAGAGAGAGCTTTGATGAAGAATTTGAAATCCGGAAAAGGCAACTCATTGTGTAAATCATGTCAGTGAGACATTGGTAAATGCCTCAGTTCGAATTAAATGTTTGGAACTTTATTCGACAGGATTTGGAAATTTGAATTGTTGAGGGGCAAGGGAAACCACAAACAGATTTTCTTTTAGAAAAGAAGTTTGAGTGAGTTTTTTAGGATAAGATTTTATGTGAGATTTGTTTTTTGCATTACATATGCATTACATATTTGAGATTTTTGCATGGTAAGTGTTACAGTTTATAGTATTTGTGAACAGGAGATTTTCGACATACAACAAAGCACAGTGATGCTTAGCTAATCTTGGGTCTGGCACTAGAATAAGAAATTTAAAATGTGTTTGTATGAGGAAGTAACTTTCAAATTAAGGCTGTCACTATCTCATGGGTAAAGACACAGTTGGATGTAGCATTGCAGAACAAGTGATTCCTGACTTGGCTGAAACATGCTTGGGGAGGTAATGGTGTACTGGTGAAATCAGTGGACTAGTAATCCAGAGTCCCAGACTAATTCCATGGGGTTCGAATCCCTCAATGGCTAATGCTGAAATTTGAACTCCGTGTAAGTCTAGAATATAAAAGCTAGCCCAATGGTAACCACAGTATGGATTGCCGTACAAATCCTTGCCTGGTCTGGCCTGTAATGACTCCAGGTTACAGCCAAATGGTTGGCTCTTAGCTACCCTGTGGGCAATTAGGGATGGGTATTAAATGCTGAGTAGGCAGCAAAGCCCCGATCCCATGAACAATTCCAAATTGCTGGGTTGTGCCATATTAAGGACTGCTTTGCTGTGTAGCCTATTGGGAACTGTTTGGAGATTATCCAAGTAATGCTCTGACAGCCAGACTGATTTGTGATCCTGGTGACAGTCTGCACCATCCCTTACTCTGTAGCATGGTTTCTTTTAGGTTCGAAAAATATTGGATCTGGTTGAGAGCAAAGGAGAAGAAACAGCAGAGTATTTCGTACACATTCTGCACCAGGCTAATGAGATTTACACAGACCTTAGCCCATGGCTGAAAGAAATAGAGTATCAGCCATCAGAATACATACGAGGCAAATCAGTAATTATCACAGATGCTGGTAAGTATTTCCTCCACGTGTCTAATAAATATTATAAATCTCTCTTCATTTCAGTTTTTGTCATTGTAACCTGTCACATAGTAATTACATCTTCCTCCTAGTAATAATTTGATTGTGGCAGGGATGTACAATTACAAGTTGACATGTGTTCATGAATTGTTCATTATAGCAGTGTATGGGGATTTATAGTATACGCAAACAAAAATAATGACATGTGACTTTAAAATGAAGACTTGGTTATAATGATTGCTGCTTTTTGACTCCCTACTCACCTGAAGACTACACTTGATTTGATTCTTCCTTTACAACACCATGAGAAATCAGCTAGATTATTATTAATTATACATTTTGAATCTTCATTAATGTTCTTTACTTCTGGATTGTATATATCTTAGCTCTTATCCCTATGGTTTGGTCTAGTGCCTCCACCATATCCTCTCTAGGACTTGCCATTTGTTCACAGTCTCCATCATTATTGTAAATTATCTTAGTAAGGCCAAGGGAGAATGATGAGCATAATAGAGATTTCTTTGTCCCAAGAACAAAGTTATGACCAAACTAACATGTCTAAAGTTATTTTTAGGAGATTTCTAATTGAATTACAAACAATTTACATCTCGGAAGGAACCTCAAATGATTTATGCCACAATTAACAAGCTTTCCTTTACGTGTTTTCATCAAACCTTTTCACCATATATTTGTATTCTTTCCCCCTTGTATACATCTAGTTTCCTCTTAAATACATCAATGCTAGTCATGAAATTACTCTGTGACAGCAAGTTTGACATTCTTACCAGTTTTTGGATGAAGACCTTTTAGCAGCAATTTTTCATTTATGGTCGTTTGTTTTGGTCTTCCTGTAAGTGACAAGATTTTCTCTGCATCTGCCCCATCAATCCAATACATGCCATCCTTCAATATTCTCTGTTCTAGAGCCAAGAATTCCAGTCTGTTCAACTTTCTTTTAGTAGTATTTATCTCTCAGTACTGTTACTGATCTCAACAGTTAACCAAAGTAGTATACAGTGATTATTGTTATGATTATAATTGGAGAGTAAAAACAGGTTACAATAACTTTGCATTTCTCTTTCTAGTCTGCCAGTACATTCAAAAGATTAAACATGACCTACGGCAGGACACAAAGTTCGTCACTTCATACGTCCAGAAAGAAGACATCTTGCTGGATGATGCTTACACTGAGACACTTATGGAACTAATCAATGGAGTCAATGAAACAAAAGGAACTATTTCCAACTTGGAGGATTTGTTCAGTGACACTGGAATCATCAATGAGGATGCAGACACAGTGTTTGTAACTGGTGATGCTGGGGTTGGCAAGACCATACTGCTCCAGAGACTTCAGAACCTGTGGTCCAAAGGAGAGCTCTGTGCTAATGTTAAATTCTTCTTCAAATTTAGATGCCGAATATTCAATAGCTTTAGAGAGGAAGATAAGATTTCTCTCAAAGATTTACTGTTCAAATACAACTGTTACCCTGACAAGGACACTGATGAGATATTTAGTTACATCCGACAACACCCAGACTCTGTCCTCTTCACACTGGACGGGTTTGATGAAATTAGTGTTGACTGTGACCTTAGTGATATCCCTGATGTCTCTTCACCCTTTGATCCCACACATCCTATCACCCTGTTGATGAACCTTCTCCGAGGAAAGTTATTAAAAGGTTCCAAAAAATTATTGACTGCAAGAACTGGTACAAACCTACCATTGAGAATGGTGAGAAAAAGAGTGACACTGAAGGGCTTTACAAAGGACCATTTATTGCAATATTTAAAGAAGTTTTTCAAAAACCAACCCCATCAAACTTTGGTTTTGACCCAGTTGGAAGCAAACCCTCACCTTTGTAGTTTATGTTCAGTGCCATTGTTTTGCTGGATTATATTTAAGTGTTATGAACACTTACAGTCAGAATGTAACTCACAGCAAATGTTGGATTATGTAACGTTGACTGACATCTACCTATTGATGTTAGAGGTTTTCTTAAACCATTCTTCCAAAACGAGGTTGAACAAAAGAAACAAAAGTCAAAGTGAGACATTCAAAGCGAAGAAGGATTCTCTGATGAGGTTGGGAAAATTGGCAAAAGAGGGAATCGAAAGCAATAACTTCATCTTTAGTCAGGAGCAAATCACAGCGGCTGGTATCTCAGAGGAGGATTTGCAGTTGGGCTTTATCAAGAGTGCAGGCCACTACGATGGATGTGGGAACCAATCAACCTATGAGTTCCTTCATCTGACCCTCCAGTCATTTTTCACAGCGTTTTTCCTGGTTGTTAACGAAAGAATTCGGGCGAAGGAAATCATTACGTTTTTTTCAAAATGTGACCACTATTTGACTGGACCTCAAGCCAATATTCTTTTTTTGAGATGTTTGGGTTATAAGTCACATCACAGAAAGGACCCATTTGAAACAAATGAACACCTGCAGTTCACCACACTTTTCCTCTGTGGCCTATTGTGTAAAGCTAAGAGGGACTTATTCAAACATTTATCTTCCACAGGGAGTATCCAAAGAAAGCGGTCAGCACTCAAGAACTACCTTGCCGACTGCGTAAAGTCACACTTAAAAAATCTGCCTCAAGCACCATTTGAAGAATTTTGTAGAGTGCAAGCCTTGCCCCGATTTGTCTGGTTAATGCGCTACATTTTTGAAACCCAGAGTGAAGCTGTAGCCAGTCTTGCAGCAAAGGGGATTTGCGCAGATTATATCAAGCTCACTTTCTGCAATGCATTCTCTGCTGACTGCAGTGCAATTGCAAACATATTACGTCATCGTAAAAAATCAATTGCACTTGAACTGGACAACAATAATATCAATGACTATGGAGTGAAGGAACTAATCCCTTGTTTCGATAAACTCACTGTAGTTAGGTATGTTTTCAGATATTCTCTTCCGTTTGTCATGAAAATGTCTAACTCCCTGTATAAATGTATTTGATGTTTCATTTAGATTAGATTACTCACAATGTGGAAACAGGCCCTTCGGCCCAACAAGTCCACACTGACCCTCCGAACAGCAACCCACCAAGACCCATTCCCCTACATTTCCCCCTTTACCCAACACTACGGGCAATTTAGCATGGCCAATTCACCTAACCTGCATATTTTTGGACTGTGGGAGGAAACCGGAGCATCCGGAGGAAACCCATGCAGACACGGGGAGAATGTGCAAACTCCACACAGACAGTTGCCTGAGGCGGGAATTGAACCCAGGTCTCTGGCGCTGTGAAGCAGCAGTGCTAACCACTGTGCCACCGTGCCACCCCAAAGTAGAAAGGAAAGAGGAAAAAAAAGATTTTTACCCTTTAGGATGTCCCAAACTGCTTCATAACAAATGAAGTAGTTTTGAAATGTAGCCATTATTGTAATGTAGGAAAATGTGGCAGTCAATTTGCCCAGGTAAAGGGCCCACAAGCAGTAAAAATCTTTTTAAGTAATATTTGTAGGAGCTATGACACTGAAAAGAGTTAGCCTAGTTTTTTTTAAAGCAATGCGATGGTAATTTTTGTGTTCATCTGATAGTCAACACCTTGGACAGCTCACTATTCTCTGAAAGTGCTTGTATTTACATAAAATGTTTGCATCTGCCAATGTGCTCCAGAGTACATTACAGGTCACTAATTACTTTTGAACTATAGTTACCGTTGTCCTGTAATTAAATGTAGCATGTAATTCCACCTGGTGAGGCGCAACACGAAAGTAATTTACCAAGTTAATCAGGTTGCTAGAGACAAGACTGGTGACCAGTTTGATTGGCAAATGAGACTTCAGTCTAATGCTTCATCCACAAGATCATTGTGTAACAATGTAATATTTCCAGAGTGTTGTACTTAAGTGAAGAATAGTTACATTAGATTTGAAATGTTAACTCAGTACTGCAGACGTTTGACTATCTGCTGCATTTCCCCTTTTATTTAGGAATGAGCAAGTGTCTGTTAAGAACTGAAAAATCATTTTTAAACAAAATGATTATATGATAGGTTTCTGCTGTATTATGTCTTTGAAAGAGCTATTCATTTTTACCCATTCTCCTGCTCTTTTCCAAAGTAGTTCTGCTCACAAGTCCTTTCCCAGTGTATATCCAATCTCCTTTTTTGAAAGTTACTGTTCAATTTAGTTCCACGAATCTTTGGGCAATACATTCCACATCATAGCATACTGAGTTTAAAATAAAATTCTAAATTTGCTTTAAGACCACATTCAATGCAAGTCCTTTGGCTTTTCATTCTTCTGCCTATAACAAAAACAACTTATCCATCTTTGTAAAATTTCACATAATTTTGAATATCACTATTGAATGCTCACCACAGACTCCACCCCCACCCACCACCTATCTTCAGTACAGTTCTACAATCTTGCTTTTCCTCTCTTCCTGAGGAAGAGTCTATACATTAATCAGGGAGGTAAATTTAAGCTACTTCATTGAAGGTAGCAGTTGCTTATTGTTTGGGCAGGCCACCTACATCTTCTGCAAGCTGAAACTAAAAGCTAAGAAGTCTTAAAATTCAATTGTTGATTTTTCTAAACCAAGAAAAACAAGTCAATAACTTACAATGTTTGCTCTCTCCAATTGTAAAACTCAGACAAAAAAATCATTATCACTCCAGGAGAGCATGCAGTCACCTGATTTCTCCATGCATTCAGATTTAAAATCATGGCTTCTGAAAGACTGACGTGTCACTAGTTCAAGATCCAAAGGCTAAAACTTCAAAATTATTTGTTACATTGTTAGAGATATTTGAGGAGGAACAGATGTTCAATCTCACTCTTTTGAGATCCTCAGCTGTTCTTGCACATCCTGATGACATCATCATAGTGTGTGATGCTTATGGGATCCACAGTGTTAACAAAGTGATAACAAAGCTTATCTCTTTGGAACTTTGACTATTTGTTCTACTTTCTCTTTCTGTGCTACATTTGCTCTGATTCTATTCTTGTGAAGAACATTAAAGGTGCCTTTTGAGTTTAGATTGTCGTAAAGGACAACAAAGACGCGATTAGGAGAAATTATCAAAATAAGGGTCCTCATGTTTTCTTTCATGTTTATCACTCTACACATGTTTATAATTATAGCTATTTTGCATATTCAGAAAGCATTTTTATAGCTATTATTTGGTTAAAATAATTAGCAAGCTGTTAAGAATATAAGGATGAAGCACTGAGAATTGGAAGGATGTTTACAAACAATCTTGATTCAATCTAGAGTTTTGTACTTTACTGAGTTGATATTAATGGCATCAAAGGGGTGTGGAGAGACACCAGGAATATGTGGTTAAGATAGAGAATCAGCCATGATCACATCGAATAGCATTGCAGGCTCAATGGCTGAATGGCCTACTCCTTCTCCTCCTTTAAATAAAACACATTGTCCATAATCTCCAGTTCTTTCCTAAAAGCTGAAAGAACTGTGGATGCGATAAATCAGAAACAAACAGAAATTGCTGGAAAAGCTCAGCAGGTCTGGCAGCATCTGTGGAGAGAAATCAGGGTTAACGTTTTGGGTTGAGTGATTTGCCAGTTCTTTTCTATTGCCTTAGAGTATCCATTTTTCACGGAACTCCCTCATGTGACCATCATAGCCACATGACCATGAAGGGTGGCTCTTCAAGATCATTAAACATGAAAGAAACATTCCTATCTTTTTAACACATGGTGTAAAATATCTGTTCTGAGGTCCTTCATGAACAAAATTACGAATGGACAGCACTCATCATGGCTCTCCTTAAAGAGAGTAACAACTAAGTTAATTATCCAGCGCAGTCTTGGGCCCTAACAAGAACAACTGCAATTTGGAAATTTCAATAAGCTATGAGATCAGAACTTTGCTGCAGCCTGAGTTTAAGAAACATGAGCTGCAAATTTGAGCTGCTATTGCACCACCACTGGCAGGAGAGTGTTATTACAGTACATTATGTCTACCTCAGCAAATTCCATAATAAATTTGGATATAGGGATTTACTTAGGATAGAAAACGTTGGCACAGAAATATGACATGCAGTTTGCATTATTAGTCCTGGGAGCTTGCTATATAAAAATTAGCTACCATACTTCTTACATTATTAGGCAGACTACCTAAAAAACATCAATGGCTATACAGTGTGTTGGGGTATCCTTAGATAGTTAAGTGCATTTTTATGAACATGCTTAACCAATATATCGTTCAACCACTATTCTATTGTTATATTTAATATTTGTCCACACAAATACATACCATTGCAGTAAAGTGTTCCCAGGTAGTTCTTGGATGTGCGTTCATATGGAATCCTTGAATATTTATAAAGGAAGTATTTTGGTTATTGTATCCATGCCAGTTCTCTGAAAGAGAAAATGAGCTGTTCCAACTTCAGTGTCCTTTCCCCATAGCCTTGACAATGATATCTTTTCAGATGCTTATCCAATTCCATTTCAGAAGTCAAGATTGAATCTGCCTTGACCACATTGTCAGGCAATGCATCCCAATTTCTAACAACTTGCTGAGTTTTTAAAATAAAAATCTTTTCCTTAATGCTATAGGTTATTTTGTTACTTGATAGCTGAGTCCTCTGGTTCTGAACCCTTCTGCCAATAGGAATAGTTTCTCTTAACTCTGCCTGGACACCTCGTGATTTGAATCACCTTTTTCAAAATTCCTGTAAACCTACATTCCACTGAGGCAAATATCTCTCATAAGTCTTCTCTGCATCACTCTCTAATTCTTTCATATCCTTCTTAAAGTATGATGCTTGAAATACTGGATGCAAATCTACAGTTATGGTTGAACCAGTATTTTGTAATTTTCATCATGGCTTCTTCGTTATTGTACTCAGATTCTGACTTTTATGACTACATGCACATATATACTTTAATGACTTTCTGAACCCTCCCTGATTCCTTTAATAATTTATGCACGTAATCAACCATTCTTTATGTTCCTACATTCTCCTATAGAATTGAACCTGGTTTTTATCACCTTTCCTTATTCTTCCTACCAAAACGTACCAATTCACCCATGTTTATGTTAAATTTTATCTGTCATGTATGTGCTCACTGCTCACAGCTCTGAGCATTGGTCCCTGGGGAACCCAAAAAAATACTATCCTCCAATCTGTAAAACAGCCATCCACCACTACTCTGTTTCCTGTTCATCAGATACCTTTGAATTCATGCTACAATCATTCCTTTTATTCCATGAACGTCACGTTTGATAGCAAGCTTATTATGTAGCACTTTCTATCAAATGTTTTTTAGTCATCCAAGAGTTCCACATCATAGCAACTTACTGAGTTTAAAATACCTTCATTACCTTCATCAGCTCTCCCTTCTCAAACTCTCTCTTTGTGTCCCTTTTTTTCTCTTCCCCTCTCAACTTTTATTTTGCGTACTGACAGTAATTACAGTCTCTGAGGCCAGTTTGCTAGTTTCTTCCTGCCTTCCTAAAATCTGCGTGCAGGCCATTATCACTCTTCCCATCTAATCTGTGGAACTGAAATGGACTAAGACTCCTAGCTGTTCAGTCTCACCTCTGAGAGCCCTGTAGCCTTTCATTCATACCCTTGTCATTCTCATGAGGGAGGCAGTGTATCATCCTGGTTTCACACTTGCAGCTGCTGAATTGCTACTCTGTGCCTCTGATGGTCAAATCCCCATCATTGTTACATTCTCAATCTCCTGTGCAGTTGAACTACTTATGATATTATGCATGTAGCTCTACCTCAACTCACCAGAGGAATCATCATCCTCACCAGTGTTCAGGACTGAAGATAGATTCAGGGTCCTCCCTGACTTCAAAGTAAACAGGTAGGTAAAAACAATGACTGCAGATACTGGAAACCAGATTCTGGACTAGTGGTGCTGGAATAGCACAGCAGTTCAGGCAGCACCCGAGGAGCAGTAAAATTGACGTTTCGGGCAAAAGCCCTTCATCAGGAATAAAGGCAGAGATCCTGAAGCGTGGAGAGATAAGCTAGAGAAGGGTGGGGGTGGGGAGAAAGTAACATAGAGTACAATAGGTGAGTGGGAGAGGGGATGAAGGTGATAGGTCAGGGAGGAGGGTGGAGTGGATAGGTGGAAAAGAAGATAGGCAGGTAGGACAATTCCTGGGGACAGTGCTGAGCTGGAAGTTTGGAATTCCCCTTCTCATCCTGCACACCCTTAAACTGCAATGGAACCATATCCCAATGTCATTGACGTTGTCTTATGCCTGATGCATTGTGTCTTGAAGCAAAGTGTCTCCACAACCAAATACCTAATATATAATGACCATAATGCTGTCAGTATTGTCAGTATGTGCATCTGCTTCCTTGATTTAATTGCTCCCCCAGATTTCTAATACCACTTCATCTGAAGACTACATTTGATCTTCACACCATAGCAGGTTGATAATTATTGATATCTTCACTTGTCTTTTGTGTGTGGTGTACACGAGGTACTATTTTCCCAGATGACCATTCCTGATACTTTGTGGTCTTTGCTATCTCTACCAGAATGTGGTATTGGGTAATGATTGTTGGAGGAGGTATTTCATTGCCACCAATCCTCCTTTGACTTTGCCTTGGGCCTATATAGTGATTAGTGGTAGAAGGAACATCATTGTAGACTATCCCGAAGAGACACTGGTCTTCGATAAGAAGAAGGTTTATTGCATGACAGCAAGAAGTAAGCTGCATTTAGTCAGGAATAAATATGACTACGTTAGTGAGCTGGAGCAGACATATTGATCCTTCTAAACGTTAAAGTAAAATTCCTTGTCTGCAAGTGTCATCATCCCATCTGATGTTACTAATAGACAAGTCGAAATTACAAAATGAAATTTGATTTGATAGATCATTTTGTTTTTGAAAAACACTGCTATGGCACCTTAGCTTGAAAATAGGTAAGTTGCAGATTTAGTTTTTAAAAAGACAGTGAAATTTGTTATATAGGGCAATTTAAAAAAAAATCCAAGCTATTACATATAATACTGTTTGAAAGCTTTCAAAACATACAGCAAAATAAAGTCCCATATATTCTCCAACACAATCAATTTACAGTCATAGAATCCCTGCCATATGGAAGTAGGCCATTTGGCCCACTGAGTCCACACGAACCCTCCAAACAGTAACCCAATACCACATTGTAGTAGAGGTAGCAAAAAGCACAAAGTATCAGGATTGGTCATCTGGGAAAATACAACATCATACACAAAAAAACAAGTGAAGTTATCAATAAGTAGTCACCCAAAAAATGAGCAATTTTCCTTCCTTGTCCAATCTCTTAAATGATTTTATTTCCTCAGTTCTTGTTCTGTGAGCTGTAAAGTCTTTTCCTCAAATCACCACCCCACTGAGATCTTAGACTCTTCCAGCTTTTAATAATACATGAAAGTTTCTAACCAAACACTCCCCTGGTCTGCAATTGTCGAAATTCTAACACTTACACTGAGATTTATCCCCTTACCTGTTCTGAAAAAATGTCCTTTTGCTGTGAGAAACTATTCTTAAATGTGACTTCAGTTAGATCTCCTTCTTACTGAATTCAGAAGCTTTTAATTATTTCGTTTAAAAATCTAGCCCATTTTAGCTTGTGCTACGCTAATGGTTTGCTTTTTTTTCTTTTCTCCTGTGGTAAAGCCCCACAATAGAAACAACAGTGGTTAGCACTGTTGCCTCACAGCGCCTGAGATCCGGGTTCAATTCCCGCCTCAGGTGACTAACTGTGTGGAGTTTGCACGTTCTCCCCGTGTCTGCGTGGGTTTCCTCCGGGTGCTCCGGTTTCCTCCCACAGTCCAAAGATGTGCAGGTCAGGTGAATTGGCCATGCTAAATTGCCCCTAGTGTTAGGTAAGGGGTAAATGTAGGGATATGGGTGGGTTGCGCTTCGGCGGGTCGGTGTGGACTTGTTGGGCCGAAGGGCCTGTTTCCACACTGTAAGTAATCTAATCTAATCTAAAAAAAACTTCCATTAACACTACAGGAGGCCTTTATGCATTCACTATCTGACTCATGCTAGTTTAAAAGTTTGATTCTGGTAAGACTGATCCTGTTAATTATTAAGCCCCTCACAAAAAAAAATCATTGACCAACACTCATATGACATCAATGTGAAATCCAGAATCTGAAAAAAAAATTACAATATATACAAAACACACTTTTCAATGCAACCCACAGATTGAGCATTCCATGACAGAATGGTTGGAGGTACTGGAATGTGAGAATTAACCCCTTCTTATACAACGTTTTTATCCTTTGTCATTCTAATGTATCCTTTGTCATTAAACTTAGGTTGAGTGTAAACCAGGTCACGGATGATGGAGCTAAAGTACTTGCTGAGGAACTCCTAAAGTACAAAATTATTAAGATCCTTGGGTAAGTGTTGAGTCAATATAATTTTGCAAGGTGAATATGCATCATTATGTGCAATCATTCTGCTAATTGTGGCAGTAGGCTGTCAGGCTTTTATGTTTTGACTAGGCAGAAGCAGTTGGGGTTCAAGATAGAATCATCTGTGGGTGAGGGGAGAAGGTGGGTGCTATAGGATGCCTGAGCCAAAACACAATTTGTCTAGAGCCAGATTGATATGCCAAGGTCGTGATTTGTGTCTCTTGTTACGGCTTTATCTGCTTCTGGTGTTCAGGTTATGTCCTGAATGAGGCTATGCAATTGCCTTCTCTCAAGTAGTGTTCACTTAGCTCAGTCAGACTGGCAAGGGTGTCCACTTCTACTGGAATACCCTGCAACTCATATGATCCAATTGTTACATTTTCCAGTGATACAACCAGTTGTAGTGGTTGTTTGACGTCCATTTGGGCTTCAACTAGTAAGCACATTTGCAACATTAATCCGACATACCAAAATGTGTCTCAGCATCTCATTCAGGGTTAAACCAAAGTCTCATGCCTTTGTCAGTTGTCTTAACCTAGTCAAAAATCCTGATCTGGATTTCCCTAGTTCTCAATTTGCCAAGTAAAACTATCATCTCTGAATAAGATGAGGCTTGGGGTCATAATATTCCTTAACTAAATCCATTAACTCTTGAAAGTACCTGATACCTCAGAGAAAGCTAGATTCCTAATAACCAAAATAGCTTCAGGTCCACAAGCTGTGAGGTGAAATACTAATTGCTTTCCATCGGCTCTGTTGTCATTTGTCCAGAAAAACATAATCCGTAAAACGTAAAGACTGGGCCCAGACTTTGACAGAAAGGTAAAACTGAGTCAAATTTCCCAAGTAACAGCATGATACCAGAAATGGTTGCCCCAACCCAAAGATGATTGTTGCAAACAACTTTCTTCAGAAGCATGTTTTTCTCCTGTTGCCAGTGAAATAACACCACAGAGGCCAGTAGTCCTCACTAAGCCACCCTTTAGTTACACATGGAGAGTCCTTGACACTGATCCAACTCCCTCATGTTTTGATCTGTCAGTCAGGTCTCCCTGATTGGACCGGATTAACAGCCCCAAGTAGGAAATTCCTATTCTGTGAGGTCCACCTGGCTGACCTCATTACAATCACTACTTTGGCCAAATCAAATTAATTTTCTACCCTTAATTTCTACTTGCAATAATAGTGCTTCATTAAAATATACTAATGAAACCATACAAAGGCACTTCAAGTTTTTTTCTCCATGAAATAAAGTCACATCAAAAGAATTGAGCAATATCATAGCCAGATAACATTGTCTCTATAACGGAAGCTCTTTTTATATTAAGAAAGACTGTTGAGAATACCCTATTTATTATATCTCTGTGATTTCTGTTGATTGTTCCTGTTAAATTATAATTACGCCTATTGGTCCATTGCAATTCATGATACTGTATCACTGCATTACATGAAAAAAGTACCAAAGAAAACAATTTCAGTTCTTTTTGTTTTACAGAGAATGAGCCTGTTTTCTATCAGCAAAATTAAATGTAATGGGCTTTTGCGGCACACGTTTAATTATCGGTTTGGCATTGAGATTCATGTAGGCTGAGTGTAGAGAGAAAATATGGGCAAGGAGGATGGTTAGCAGGCAGTGAGAATCGTGCATCCCTAATAAAATGCAGTGACCATTCCAAGAGCACTCATTTCTTCTTGTCCAATTTTCCTTCCAGACAAAGTTCAGTGCCTGGCTGACAAGCATTGCAAATCTACCCCAATGTGTTGATGAAAAGGCCAGCTCGCTTCAAATCTATCAAAGGGGAAATACATGCAATTATCAACGATATTATAACAGAAGATCTAGATAGACTCGACCGATTTATTAGGGTTTCTTGATGAAGTAGCATACACTGTGAATAAATGGGAACTGGTAGATTGACTGTACTTGGATTTCCAGAAGGTTTTTGCTAAGGTGCCCTATGAAAGGTTATTGGGGAAAATAAAGCTAATAGTGGAGGGTGTAAGATATTAGTATGGATAATAGAATTGGCTGGTGCCAGGTGGTGGTGAGTAGGTGTAACTGGTTTTGCTGGTTTGCAAGCTGTAACAAGTGGTGTGTCAAAGGAATCAGTCCTGGAACCTCACCTGTTCACAGTTATGTAAACTACTTGCATGAGGGGTTCAAATGGTTTAGCTGCTAAATTTGCTAATGATACAAGGCTGGTTTTGAAAGTAAAGTTTTGAGCAGGATATAAAGAGGCTATAAAGGCATGCCAATGGTTTAAGTCAATGTGCAAAGTTGGAGGAAAATAATTGTAGAATCCCTAGTGTGGAAGCAGGCCATTTTGGCCCATTGAGTCCTCACTGACCTTGCGAAGAGCAAATTTTCCAGACCACTTCCCCCTACCATATCACCCTGCTTTCCCTATGGCAATCCAGCTAGCCTGCATGTCCCTGGGCACTATGGGCAATTTAGCATGGCCAATCCACCTAACCTGCACATCTTTGAACTGGAGGAGGAAACTGGAGGAGAACCACACAAACGTGCAAACTGCACACAAACTGTGAAATCGAACCCGGGTCTCTGGTACTGTGAGGTAGCAGTGCTAACCACTGAGCCACCAAGCTGCCCCACCATATATTATGGGAAAACATACATTTATTCGCTTTGGTAGCAAGAATAAAAGAAGTTAAATAGTGAGAGATTTCAGACCTCTAAGATGCTGAAGGATTTGGATACCTTCATGAATGAGTCATAAAAGGTTATTCTGCAGATACAGCAAGTCACCAGAAAATCTATTAGAATGTAGTCCTTTATTGTGGAGTGAATAGAAAATAAAACTACGAAATGTGTGTTTCAGTTATACGGGGCATTAGCGAGACCGCATATGGGCTACAGTGTGTAGTATTGCTCTCCTTATTAAAGAAGGAAGTAAATGCATTGGATGCAGTTCAGGGAAGATTTACTACAGTCGTATTTGGACTGTCAGGTTACCTTCAGAGAAAAGATGGTATAGGCCTGGCTTGTATCATCTGTGCTCTAGAACAATAAGAGATGACTTAATTGAAGCACATAAGATCCTGAGGAGCCTTGACAGGTGGCCGTGGAAAGGAAATTCCACTCAAGGGACAATCTAGAAATAGGGGTCATAGTTTACACATAAGGGCTGTCCATTTCTAGCAGCCAAAGCGAATGTTTTTAGAGACGGTTGTGAGTGGTTGGAACTCTCTTCTTGAAAAAACTGTGGAAGCATAGTCTTTGAATGTGTTTAAGGTAGAAGTAGATTGATTCTTAATAAGCAAGGGCTGAAACGTTATCTGAAGTAGGTGGCAATGTGATGTAATTAGAGCCGTCATAACCTTATTGAATGGCAGAGCAGGCTCTAAGGAATATGGACCTACTCCTGCTTCTATTTCATAAGTATTTATGTTCTTTGAAGGTGACAGAGCAAGTTGAACGAGGGGGTAATAGACAAACAAGATCCCAAGTTTTATAAGTAGAGGCATAGTGTGCAAAGGCAAGGGATTTGTGATGTATCTTCATAAAACTCTTCTTCAGCTTCGACTGAAAACAAAAAATGCTGGAAATCACAGCTGGTCAGGCAGCATCTGTGGAGAGACAGCAAGCTAATGTTTTGAGTCCAGAAGACTCTTCATTGGAGCTGAAGAGTCTTGTTCACATTCAGTTAGATTATTCAACTTAATTCTGGACACTTAAGAAAGGGTATGAGGGCTTTAGAAAAGTTGAAGGGAAGTTAGCACAGATAGTCCCAGTGATGAGAGGTTTCAGGTCAAGGAGGATTGGTCGAGGTTCAGGACAGAGTCAATAGGAATAAATTACCCCATTGAAGTTAAAAATCACACAACACCAGGTTATATTCCAACAGGTTTAAAGTCATAGAGATGTACAGCATGGAAACAGACTCTTCGGTCCAACTTGTCCATGCTGACCAGATATCCCAACCCAAGCTAGTTCCACCTGCCAACATCCAGCACATATTCCTCCAAACTCTTCCTATTCGTACGCCCATCCAGATGCCTTTTAAATGTTGCAATTGTACCAGCCTCCACTGCTTCCTCTAGCAGCCCATTCCACACACACACCACCCTCTGCGTTAAAAAGTTGCCCCTTAGGTCTCTTTTATATTTTTCTCCTCTCACCCTAAACCTATGCCCCCTAGTTCTGGACTCCCTGACCCCAGGGAAAAGATCTTACCTATTTACCCAATCCATGCCCATCATGGTTTTATAAACCTCTATAAGGTCACCTCTCAGCCTCCAACACTCCAGGGAAAACAGCCCTAGCCTATTCAACCTCTCCCAATAGGTCAAATCCTCCAACCCTGGCAACATTCTTGTAAATATTTTCTGAACCCTTTCAAGTTTTACAACATCCTTCTGATAGGAAGGAGACCAGAATTGCACGTAAAATTCCAAAAGTGGCCTAACCAATGTCCTGTACAGACACAACATGACCTCCCAACTCATGTACTCAGTACTCTGACCAATAAAGGAAAGCATACCAAATGCCTTCTTCACTATCCTATCTACCTGCGACTCCACTTTCAAGGAGCTATGAACCTGCACTCCAAGGGCTCTTTGTTTGGTAACACTCCCTAGGACCTTACCATTAAGTGTATAAGTCCTGCTAAGGTATGCTTTCCCAAAATGCAGCACCTCGCATTTATCTAAATTAAGCTCCATCTGCCAGTCCTCAGCCTGTAGGCTCATCCTGTTGTAATCCGAGGTAACTTTCTTTGCCGTCCACTACACCTCCAATTTTGGTGTCATCTGCAAACTTACTAACTATACCTCTTCAGCTCACATCCAAATCATTTATATAAATGATGAAAAGTAGTGGACCCAGCACTGATCCTTGTGGCACTCCACTGGCCACAGGCCTCCAATCTGAAAAGCAACCCTCCACCACCACCCTCTGTCCTCTACCTTTGAGCCAGTTCTATATCCAAATGGCTAGTTCTCCTTGTATTCCATGAGATCTAACCTTGCTAATAACCAGTCTCCCATGGGGAACCTTGTCAAATGCCTTACTGTAATCCATATAGATCACGTCTACCAATCTGCCCTCATCAATCCTCTTTATTACTTCTTCAAAAGACTTTATTAGGTGGAAGGAACAGTGCTCCAAAAGCTAGTGCTTCCAAATAAACCTGTTGGACTATAACCTGAAGTTGTATGATTTTTAACTTTGTACACCCCAATCCAACACTGGCACCTCCAAATCATGACCCCATTGAAGAAGGCCTAAGGATCAAAGAATACTGATTTAAGCAGGTTAGCTGAAGAACCATCAGCAAAGTGAGAAAAAGTTTTTTAACACAGCAAGTGATTAGGATCTGAAATGCATTATCTGAGAATTTGATGCAGGCAAATCCAATTGTGGCTTTCAAAGGGCCTTGGACAACAACTGAAGAGAAATAATTGCAACTCCACATTGAAGTGGCGGGTTTTGGATGGGACGAAAGGAGTTGCTCATATGGTGAGCTAGCACAAAGTCAGATAGCCTTTTTCTGTGCTGCAATTATTCAGTGAGTCTATGAAGTGAAGCAAAATGAACTGTAAAACGGGCCAATTTTAAACATTTTCTGATCTTATTCCATGATGTTGCTTAGTTCACAAACTTTGTGACAGAATGAATAATGATCCCGGAGCAGAAACATGTTCAAACATGGGGAGAGGCTGAATAGGTTGGGGTTGTTTTCCCTGGAGTGTCAGAGGCTGAGGAGTGACCTTACAGAGATTTATAAAATCATGGGCATGGATAGGGTGAATAGTCAAAGTTTTTTTTTTCCCCAGGATGTGGTAGTCCAAACCTAGAGGGCATAGGATTAAGAGAGGAAAGATTTAAAAGGGATCTAAGGGGTTACTTTTTTGTGTAGAGGGTGGTGTGTGCATGAAATGAGCTGCCAGAGGAAGTGGTAGAGATTGGTACAATTACAACATTGAAAAGGCATCTGGATGGATATATGAATAGGAAGGATTAAGAGGGATATGGGCCAAATGCTGGGAAATGGGACTAGATTAATTTCGGATATCTAGACGAGTTGGATGGAAGGGTCTGTTTCCAAAATGTACAACTCTATGACTCTCTCTCAATTAATTGCTAATATTTCAGTGTTGCACCACTATTCAGTTATCTCTTTAAAACAAACTGTTGTTTTTCCAGCCTGTACAGAAATCAGATCACTGATGTTGGTGCCCGGTTTATTGCCCAAATTGTTGAAGAATGCCCACATCTTCGAACATTAAAGTAAGAAATAACATGCTTACATTTTACACAACTTCTTATAATATATAAAATCTAGTGGCAACGTGGAGACTACAAACATCTTATCTCAGTGACAAAAAATGCTTGTAATGTTAGAAAGGTGATTGATAAATGCTATTGCAATTCCTAGTTATCACCAAAGCCTATTTAAAAAGAAAATTGTATTTATATACTTAGGATCTCTTAAAATGCCTCACTGCTAAAGAGGTACATTTTGAAGTGTAGGGATTCATGAAGGTCCAACCTTCTCAATCTCGCCCCTCGCCTGAGGCATGGTGACCCTCAGGTTAAACCAGTCATCTTTCTCTGGGACTACGGCAACTTTACTTTAGTCTCTATAGCAATATGTGGGGATATTGTAACAATGATAGCATATCAATTATTTATTTTGTTCATGTTACTTAGGAGATAGAAACCTGTCAGACCACCAGGGGACTCTCTTTGTGCATAGTACAAAGGAATTAACTTTTGATGAGAAGCAGGAAGTTGGGGTCAATCGGTTACCTTAAACACAGCATCTATGACAGCCCAGCACACACTCTGTAATGCACTGAATTATCAGGCTGGATAATAGGGTCTTTGGAGTGGGACTCAAAATTACAAATTTCTTACCACTTACTTCAGGTTAAATACTGAAAAAAAAATGTAATGAGGCTGCAGAATAAGAATCTGTAGATTTGATCCTTTAATTATCTAGACAGGAAGTCCTTGAATTTATTCAGATGGCACTGTTTGCAGGATAAAGAGAGGAAAAAATTGTTCAAATCTATTTGAATCCAACAGTTTTTGTGTGACAGGGTACTGAATCAGTTTAGCAAGACTGTGAAATTCTCCAATAGCGGACTATGTTTGTCCAGTGAGTAATTTGATCTCTGTTTCTAGCCCCAGCAAGGGCACCCACAGGGGTCTTGGTGAAAGAGGAGGTTGTTAGTTGGCATTAACACACTTAATTTATTTTATCCTTCTCATTGAATTCTCTGCCTGAAGGCAAGTCCTACCCACAGTGCTGTGATCTCCACCAAAACTCGGACAAAGAGGCAAATCCTGAATTCATAGAAACTGGAATAAAGGATTGAACCCTGTGCTGTTAGAGTTAGTCTGATCCACACAGCCAATTGGACCCCCATACAGTCAGATTTGCTGCAGTAACTTTAACATGCATGTTGTAGCCTGGAGCAATGAGTTGCGATGGTAAAGGCTCCAATTTCTTTCCACCCTGGAATTTTTCCCACTCTTACCAAATGTCGTCGGTCTGTATTGGAGGAACTTATAAACTGATTGATTATTAAGTCCTGGAGTGAGAATTGAGCCCAGACCTTCTAGATCAAAGGCAGAGACTCAATCCACTGTGCCGCAAGATGGCATGGCCCCCGAGGTTAAGTAAAGGAAAATTAGCCAGAGTTGACAATTGCTTTGCTAGTCAGAACTTTGGCATTTGAGTGTTCAAGGAGAACATTGTCAAGCTGAGTTATGATGCTAAGATTCTTTTAATCTTTATTTCACCAATCAGTACTCACAATGATGAGGTGAAATATTTGATCATGACAAATATCTAGTAGATGAAACACATGAAGAAAGTAATGCAATCTGAGTCTGTTGTAGAAGATTTGATCGAGATAAATTGCTATCAGTCAACAACTGCAAGATGATTGCCTCAAATTATATAAGTTCTACAGCAGTAGAAGCCATATTGGGTTATCTTTGCCCATTTTTTTGTGCAGCAAATCTTTAAAAAGATGGGTGACACCTGATAAAGAGTGGTAATAATGGAATAAAATTGTTGGAGCCTTCTTCCAGTCTCTTGCCAGATTTTTGGCAGTTCAGTAGAAACCTTGAATTAATGGCATAAAGAATTGGTTATAACATTTTTCCAGAGTCTCTGCTGAGGTTATGATTGAAGGCTGAGGGTCCAATTATAATTGGGATAGCACGGTGGCTCACTGGTTAGCACTGCTGCCTCACAGTGCCAGGGACCTGGGTTTGAACCCAGCCTCGAGCGACTGTGTGGAGTTTGCACATTCTCCCATGTCTGTGTGGGTTTCCTCCGGGTGCTCTGGTTTCCTCCCACAATCCAAAGATGTGCAAGTTAGGTGAATTGGCCATGCTAAATTGCCCATACTGTTCAGGGATGTGTAGGTTAGATGTATTAGTTAGAGGTAGATGTAGAGAAATGGGTCTGGATGGGTTACTCTTTGGAGTGTCAGTGTGGACTTGTAGGGCCAATAGCCTGTTTCCACACAGTAGGGATTCTATGAATTCCTGCTTTGTGAAAGAGCTAGACAATAAGTTAGAATGAAGATTGAAAACTTTTTCTCACTCCAACAATGGTGAGTCCTGTAGACCAGGTATCAAGATAGCTATTTATTCAGTTTTTTGGCACTTTCAAAGGTCTGTAAGTTGACAAATTATAGTGAGAGAACTGAGGAGAGGAGCAATTTTTCTGAGGTAACCTGCATATTGGCCTGTAGTGGCTATAGCACCCAGGCAGGCAGAGAAGGCTTTGAGATCCAACTGGAGTGCTATCCCTTTGATCTGTTGCTGAAAGGCCACTACCAGGTAAGCAAACCAGACATTGCTGCCTTTGGAGCTCTGGAGGCTGACTGGAAAATCCCTCCATTAGTTAGCCTTAGATGCCTAACAAGTTGTTTCAACTCTCTGCAGCATGTTAGTGCCATCCCCCTCACCCCAACGGGCCTTCCTGCCTCTGCAAGAATGGTACAAGGGCTGTAAGAAACTGGGGACTCAGGACAAGGTGCTGGACATCGTAAAACACACAAAGGTGGATAAATCCCCTGGGACCTGATCAGGTGAACTTTGTGGAAAGCCAGGGAAGTGATTGGACAAAAGAGTCCATTTGGGGGCTGTACATCTCTGTGATTCTACGGCAGCACAACCTTTAGCATCCAGCCACCTCCAATATTGACCTGAACATATTTGGATTTGCCCCATAGTAAAGACTGTCAAATTCAGATTGTTATTACAGTTGAACCAGCATTAATTGCTATTTGCAGAAGTGAACTCTCAATTTCTTCTACCATCCAGGGAACCTCTCTTCTTGGTCACTGTTATTGGAACACTTCTTGTGAGCACTGAAGAATCCATGAAAGAAATAAATGGAAATTTTAAGTTTGATGTTTGACCTGTAGATCAAGGCATATTCTAAAGTATGAAACATTAAAAAAAAAGTTCATCTGTTTTTGCAGAATTGGACTCAACAAACTTACAAGTGAAGGAGGAAAATTATTAGCACAAGCAATTCAGAAAAGTAAGGCCATCAAAGATGTCGGGTGAGTATTCAGTATGATGTTAAAACTCTCGGTGTTTGTAATTTAACAAGATAATAAGGGAAACTACTCAGACTATTTTAGTTTAACCATCCAGAATGATTCTAGATACTTCTTAAATGATTCTTGGCTTTTCTCTCCATTTTTCATTCCTTGTGCATTGAAAAAAAATTGATTTAACTGCTCCATTGAGTCCTTCTAATATTTTGCATTTTGAACAAGTTGATGTGAAACCAATTTTCTGTTTTATATCTTCCTCCTGCCATCCTTTTACGGTTATAAATTTCTGCATTGCTCTTTATTATTCTCTGAAGATCTGTGCTTGTGGAGCATGGCATCTTCAACTTTGCAGCCCAAAAGCAGCAGCGCTTCTCAACATTTGCTTCTGATCAGCAACAACTTCCTTCAAGATGTAAAATGTGGCTTTGAAAGGACATCCATTTAAAGTTTCATTTCACCACTCGTGATGTGTTTTCTTCGGTAGAAAACCTAAATAAACCAGCTCTGGAATTTCCTTTGTATATAAATATATGCAAAAAAGAAACACAATATGCTTTTTTTTAATGATTTGGAGGTGCTGGTGTTGGACTGGAGTGTACAACATTAAAAATCACACAACATCAGGTTATAGTCCAACAGATTTATTGAAAGCACTAGCCTTCAGAGTGCTGCTCCTTCATCAGGTGGTTGTGGAGTATATGTGTGATTTTTAACTTTTTTTATTATGCAAGTCTAATATAAGTATACTGTGAGACTGACAATTTTGAAAGAGAAATGTGTAAGTATTCTCTCCCCTTTTTGGCACATGTTATAAATAAAGTACGGCAAACCATCTTGCAAGCCAGGCTGCACATTGCTTATCTGCACTAATCAAAAGTTGCAGGATTTAAAACCTCTACAGTTAATTCCCATTTAACCAGTGGTGCTCTAAAGCAACTTTGTTGCACCTGACCATGTTCCTTGCTACACAGTTAACACTTCAATATATTGGTTAGATATCCTCCGTCCAAATGTGGCCAGGACAGCAATTGGAAACAGAAGTATTACAGAATTTTAATATCATGAAAGAAAGCCATTTGGCCCATTATGCTTATTCTAGCACTTTGACAGAGCTATCCAATTTGTTCTTTTGCCTGCTCTTTGCCCATAGCTTTTTTTCTCCCCTTTCAAATATGTACCCAACTGCCTTTCAAAACATATTATTTTAATTGCTTCCACCTCTCTTTCAGAGAGTACATTTTAGATCAAATGAATTTTCTGTGTAACAGCACGTTTCTGTTATTTATCTCTGGCTAATTATCTTAAATCTGTGTCTCTGGTGACTGAGCCTCCTTTCAGCCGAAACCATTTCTCCCTTTATTTGTTTGATCAAAACTTGCCAGTTATTCAGATGTGGCTTGTGTTCATTATTCTGAATTTAATTACGGTGTGATATTTCTCTACAGCATGTATCCATCATAGAAAAGTATTCGGCCTGGCAATTTGAAACTTGTTTCTCTATGATAATAATGCTGTTACTTCAATGTAGGAAATCAATTAATACTAAAAAGGTAACTTTATTCTCACACATTGTATGTATGCGTATATATCTGCTTTGTTTGAACCTGTAGACATTGTCATTGAGAAATTTTAAATGTAATTTCAGGATGTGGGGAAATCAGATCGGAGATGTGGGTGCAGCTGCTTTTGCTGAAGCTATAAGAAACCATCCTTCATTAAAAGAGCTCAGGTAGTTACATTTCTTAAGCCTTTTAATGTTAGAAAACAATTAAATAGCTGATTGACAAAAGTAGGTCATCCCCAAGAACTCATAAACTCAAAGACAGTTACAGTACAGAAGAAAGCCACTCAGTCTGCCATGTCTATGCCAGTCAACCAAGATCTGGCTAAGATAAAAGGTAGGGAGGAGGGACTTGGGGGAGGGGCATTGGGAATGCGATAGGTGGAAGGAGGTTAAGGTGAGGGTCCTTGTAGAGGGAGGAAGAGAGCCTCACCCTAACCTCCTTCCACCTATCACATTCCCAAAGCTCCTCCCCCAAGTCCCTCCTCTCTACCTTTTATCTTAGCCTGCTTGGCACACCTTCCTCATTCCTGAAGAAGGGCTTATGCCCGAAATGTCAATTCTCCTGCTCCTTGGATGCTGCCTGACCTGCTGCGCTTTTCCAGCAACACATGTTTCAGCTCTGATCTCCAGCATCTGCAGTCCTCACTTTCTCCTAACCAAGGTCTGGCTACACTAATCCCATTCTCCAGCTCTTGGCCCATATCCTTGGAGACTATGGCTACGCAAGGGAATATCTAACCATTACATAAATCTGATTATATTAGATTAGATTAGATTAGATCACTTACGGTGTTGAAACAGGCCCTTCGGCCCAACAAGTCCACACCGCCCCGCCGAAGCGCAACCCACCCATACCCCTACATCTACCCCTTACCTACACTACGGGCAATTTAGGATGGCCAATTCACCTGACCTGCACATCTTTGGACTGTGGGAGGAAACCGGAGCACCCGGAGGAAACCCACGCAGACACGGGGAGAACGTGCAAACTCCACACAGTCAGTCGCCTGAGGCGGGAATTGAACCCGGGTCTCTGGCGCTGTGAGGCAGCAGTGCTAACCACGGTGATGAGAACTTCTGTTCTAACCATCCTTTCAGGTAGCTAGTTACTGTAGCTAGTAACCATTCATTAGATGGAATAAACTCTCTTCAACTCACTCTTACCTTAACTCTATGCCCCCTGATTTTTATCCTCTCTAATAAAAAACCTGCCTTCCTGTTCATTTTATCCGTGCACCTCATAATCTTCTACTAGTTCCCTGCCTCAACCTTCACTGTAAGATAATCCCAGACCTATCCAATCTTTGCCCATAGTTCAGACCCTCTCACCTAGACAGAATCCTAGTAAATCTCTTCTGCACTCTCTCCAGGGCAATCTCATCATTCCTACAAAAGTGATGACCAGAATTGTGGGCCATAATCCAGTTGTAGCCAAACCAAAGTTTTATACAGTTCCAGCATAACCTCCCTGGTCTTGTATTCCATACACCTTCTTATCCACCTATGACCTTGCTCTAATGATGGTAGATTAGATTCCCTACAGTGTGGAAACAGGCCCTACAAGTCCATACCAACCCTCACAAGAGTAACCCACCCAGACTCATTTCCCTACATTTACCCCTGACTAATGCTATGGGCAATTTTTGGAGCATGGAAGGAAGCTGGAGCACCCAAAGGAAACACAAGCAGACTTTGGGAGAATGTGCAAATTCCACACAGTCACCCGCAGTGGGAATCGAACCCGGGTCCCTAGCACTGTGAGGCAGCAGTGCTAACCACTGAGCCACCATACCACCGCAGTCAATACTTCAGCAGCTATTGAGTGACCATTCTTTTCAATGTTTTTGGCATGAGAGTTTACAAGAGCTCTACTTACCAACAAATTAACAATCATGGATGTCATGTGTGAAGTGGTAAGGAACAGCATAAAAGTAAAATGCGAACCATAAAAATAAAATGCGAACACCAGCACAAATTCTTGCAAATGGGAAAGATACAAAGAATATCAAGACAGATTGTAAGAGTTTTAGAAAAAGGGGAATATGAAATGCAAAACTATGGATGCTGAATATTTCTGAAGTAACAATAGAAACTGCTGGAAATGCTCAGCATATCTGGCAGCATCTGTGAAGAGAAACATCCCAAGGTACTTGACAGGAATTTGGTCAGAGGCAGTACAACATTGTGTGCCATGTAAGGAGAAATCAGGTGACCAAAAGCTTGGTCAAAAAGGGTATTTTTGAAGCACTGTCATATTGTGGAAAAACAAGATGGAGAGGAAGAGTTATAGGGAGGGAATTCCTTCAAGACTACCTTATTTCAGGAACTTTGTTGCTTGTCAAAGGCTATGTCATGTAAATGCAAGCCCCTTTTTAAAAAGAGGAATCAGACAATGGAAGAATTTGAACATGATGATGTGAACTTTAAACTTGGGACAAGTTGTTCCAATAGATGGGCTTAATGAACATCTTTAAGGAGGAGAAGCTAAGATAGGTTTAGTAAGGAAATTCCACATCATAGTACCTAGTCAGCTTGAAAATCATGGAATCAAATTGAAAATATGAAGAACTAGGGCCATTTTTTTACGAGTATAGTATTCTTCAAACTATCATTATTTTCCTTCTGTCAGTATTAACAATATTTGTGTTCTTTATCCAGCCTGGCAGCCAATAGAATTTCAGCAGAGGGTGGGAAAAGTTTGGCAGCAGCTCTGCAAGACAACAGATGCTTGGAGATATTTTGGTAATCCTATCTCAATTTCAAAATATCCAGCCTTCTTTGGTGAACAGCAGGATTTTGTCAAAGCTTCATTGTGGTATATCCAAATTTTTGGATTGCTCTTCTTAGCTCTTCAAGAGAAAGAAAGAATTTGTGTTTATATAGGACCTTTTTTTTGTCATTCCAGCATGTCCAAAAATGCTCTCCAGACAAGTGAGTATTATTTGAAGCAATGACCTCTCTAGACAGCTTGGCCGTGCAGTGTTCCTGCACAAGCCTAGCATAGGTTGGCCCTGCCCTTTCACATTATTACATGTAAACAATCATAGAAAAATATTAAAAATTCTACATGTTTAACTAAATAGGCAGTGCACAATAAAGAAAAGGGGCGACTATTGCTTTGAGGTGTTGTACTGTACGATGCACATTTATGAATAGCAAGCTTCAGACTGGCATTGTGTCAGTTTTGGCCCATAAGTAGTACTCACACCAGTGAACCAGAAGTTGTGGGTTCAAGCTCCGCAACAGATTTGATGGTGAGATAATCCATTTTAGTGATGTTGTTTAGCTACGACATTGGGGAAAACTCCTCTCCACTTCTTCAACACAATGCCATGGGCATGCATCTGAGAAAGCAGAAATGACTTTATTTAGCATCCCATCTGAAACACAGCATGTCCTTTTGGTCCAGCACTGAAGTGCCAACCCAGAAAATGCACTTAATATTCTTTTGTGTTACTGTTGGACCATAGTTGACCTAACACCAATAGGTCATGGGTCGAAAATTGCAAAATGTACAACGAATGCTGGTAAGAAAATGATGCACAGTTAATGAGATGCTGATAAAATATGAAGAAAAGGCAGTACTTCTGTGTTTAATTAAGTTGGAGAAAACAGACCATATCTATATCCTTTTATTAAGGATCAGTTCTGACCGAACAATTGTGCATTTCCCAGCTTTTCTTTAAGTCAAAACTTGCCATTGTTTTGCATCTAGCTTGACTTAACTGTGTCTGAGTAACACTCCATTTCAGGAGCTTTGTCACTTCCATTAACAGTTTTTTTCTGTAAATTAGGTTGACAGAAAACCAATTGAATGATGAAGCAGCCGCATTATTCGCAGAAGCACTCAGGTTCAACAAAAGCCTGCTTCATTTATGGTAAGTGTCTCTATGCAATACGTGCACTCTTTTTTTTCCTTTTAGTCAGTGTTAGATTTTGTACCTGTGCCATCCCCACCAACACCAGACTGAAGACAAACAGCCTTTTTTTCTATCACCTGCAATATTTTTATGACTAATAAGTAAAAATAGAAAATGGGAAGAAATGCACACCATTGTTTTGCAACGTTGTTACAATTTCTCCCCAGGATTTCTAACAACAGTGAGAATTAATGAGTAAACATGTGGGAGAAAGATTGTTCATTTGTGGAGATTCCAGACCTGCAGAGTCCAGGCACTATATTGCTGGCATACTGCACTATAATGTCACAGTTGCCTATTTGTGAGTGAATGAGGTGGGACTTGGAACAAGAGGGTAGAGCTGGAGTAACACAGGATTCTCCAAGAGATGCAGGACAGGAGGAGATTAAAGAAATAGGCAAGAGTGAGGCCATGAATTTGAGCACATGTATGAGAATTTTAAAATCAAAATGTCGTCAGACCTGGAGTGAGTGTAGGGCAATGAGTGCAGGAGAGAAGCAGGAGATGAACTCGAGTATATGAAGAGTGGACTATGAGAGTCCAGCTGGCAGAATATTGGAATAGTTGAATTTAAAAGTAACAAAAGCATGGATGAGAATCTGAGCAGTAGATTGAGAGAAACAGAGGTAGCGACAGGTAATATTGTAGCCTGTGGAAGAATTGGTGATGCAGGAATCACGGAATAGAATCCCTACAGTGCAGAAAGAGGCCATTAGGCCCATCAAGTCTGCACCAAACTTCCAAAGAGCATCCCAACTGGACCCAGCCTTGGACCTGAGCCCCCTAACCCCACATTTACCATGGCTAATCCACCATCCAGACTCTATGGACAATTTGGCCTGGCCAATTCACCTAATCTACACATTTGGACAGTGTAGACACCCATGCAGACACAGGGAGAATGTGCAAATTCCACACAGGCAATCACCAAAGGCTGGAATAGCATCAGGATCTCTGGCATTATGAGGCAGCAGTGCTAACGACTGAGCCACTGTGCCACCCAGATAGAAGGACAACTCATTAACCAATGTAATTGCTATCACTAGCCATTGCAATTGGCAAGATCAGAATTGAAATGCGTACTATGTTTTAATGATTAAATCATATTTACAGGTTAATAAACAACAGAATTACAGAGGTGGGAGCAAATTGTTTCTTCAAGATACTCAAAGAAAATGCAACAATAGAAGAGATTTGGTAAGAAACATATCATTGCCTCAGAATATTATCAAATCCTGAAGCACAAAGGAGGATGCTCCACACATTTGGCTGGGTCGTTTGAAAGAGTGATCCAGTTATCCTCCTCCTTTTGCTTTTACTCCAAAGCCCTATATTTCTTTCCCCTTTCAAGCATATATCCAATTCCTGGATTATACAAACTGACAATGTCACATTATGACTTCGTTTCCATGGTGACTACTCTTGCTGTGCACCATTTCACGTTGGAGAGATTTGAAAAAGATTCAGCTTTTAAGTAAAACTGATTGAACAAAAAAATTACACAATATTTCTGGGATATTAACAGGCTGTCAGGGTCCCTGAAAGTAATTTTTGTTGGATAAGGCATTTAGCACCTGAAGGGTTAACTGAGATCACAAGATAAGCTCTGCCTGTCAGGATATAAAGGTCTGCTTTTGGGAGGAGCTAACCAATTGTGTGTTCTCGTTCAGAAACAGTAATATATACTCACTGTCAAATCTACCTTGATGTTTCTCAAGATATCATCATGTAACTTAGATGTAATGTAACTTGCTATTGAGTACTATGTAACAAATCTACTCTATTTAACAAGACCAAACCTATCTTCTGCCAAAGTCCTTGTATGGACTTTCTTCTCCACGTGTTAACAGTAATTTAGCAAATACCATTAGTGGCAGTGAATCCACTCAGACATTTCAAATGGTTCATGTAGACATCACCATAACATATACCATACTACAGAAGTGTTGATTTCCTAAAATATACAGTTTCACCTTCAGAAACATAGGAGTTAGGATCAAGTGAGATGTTAAGACTTTTGAAATATTGAAATTCCCCCCGATAACCTGCTTCTGGTTTTAAAAGGGGAAGTACAAGGGTTTGCCAGCTAGCCCATTTTGTTGGAGGTGTGTTGCCATTTTCACTTTCACAGGCTACATTGTGGCTGGCTGGGTTTCCCCGGCCTCTCTCAACTCAACAGCTCAAGGGACACAGGGAGAGTTGTGAGGAAAGATAAAGTGCCCGTCCAGCACAGCGTGTAGGCCAGGAGGAGTGATTTTGCTCCTTCCCAGCCTACTGTCTTCACCGCTACTAGATCACCACAACCTCTCATCATTGGATCCTCTCCATCCTAAACCACCTCCCAGCATCAAGATTTGGATCCCCCCTCCCCCCACCAATGTAACTGTGTAGCCGTTGCTGCTCCTGCAGCTTCCCTTTTTTGCCCAACAAGGAGCCAAGCCAATCAGGCTAAATTCTCAGCAGGAACTGTTGGAGAGTAACAGCTACATTGTGGTGTATCAAGCTTGTGGGGGAAGTTCAGAATTCTGGAGTTTCCCACCCATGACAATTTCCCCCAACCCTCATTGCCCTCCCAGCTCACAGATCCAGTCCCTACTGAGGCCTCTGTGTAAAAATGCTTTAATTTGCTGTAATCACAAGATGGCTAAAGCTACTTGCTGCTCTGACAACACATTATTGCGAGTGATTCAGCTTTAGGATTGAGCATCAGTTTTCACGATTGTACTGCAACTCAACATTTCGCTCTACAAGGTTACCATCCATGGAGACAGGTGGCATAGCTGATGTCTTCTATTAACACTTTGCACCTGCCTTTACTAAGGAAGGTACAACACTGACTTTGGAGAATGAGGAGTCATTCAGTCATTGAGCATGGTTCATAATTGATAAGGGAGAGGTATTGGATAGGTTGTCTAAACTTAACAAGGCAATGGGATCGATTGAGATGCGTCCAAGGATATTGAGGGAAGTGAGTGTAGAAATTGCAGGGACACTGGCAATAATTTTTCCCTTATCCTTTGATTACAAGGGTGATGCCATGAATGAATATATGCCAATCAGTTTAAGTTCCATGGTGGGGAAATGTCTAGAAACAATGATGTGGGAAAAAAATTAACTTCCACATGGATAAATGTGAGCCACATGGACAAATAATTAAGGAAAACGGGCATGGATCTCCATAAGGGAAAATTACACTTCAGTAACTTGCTGGGGTTTTTGGAAGAGATGACTGAGAAGGTTGATCAGAGCAATGCTGTCGATATGAAGTACATAAATGTCAAAAAGCTATGTGATACAGCACCATACAATACACTTGTGAGCAAAGTTATATCTCATGGGATTAAAAGGACAGTAGCAACATGAGAAACAGGAAAGAGAGAGTAGCAGTCAATGGATTTGCTTTGGGCTGTAGTAAAGTCTGTAGTGGAATTTCCCAGAGATCCATGTTGGAACTTTTGCTTCTCCTGATCATTTATTAATGACCTACACCTTGAGAAAAGTCCCAGCTCCAAGGACCCAATCTTTTAAAAAGGGATGCCCACACTCTCCATTTGTATTCTGTTTGAGAAACTGGATAGGACATCAGGCCTGGCAGCCCAGGAAGAGGGTGCTATTGCCAAGTCAGGTTTGAAGAAAACCTTACTCAGAGCTTCACAATCCAAAAATTAAAATTAAAATATGAAACCTAAAACATTACACCATTCCTTACCCCTTTTCACTTTTCCTCACTCCACATCAGCTCCGGCCCCTAAAGTTGTCTACCATTTTCATTGGCTCCTTAAATCCACTGTAGAAGTCTAGGCCCCTCTCTCTCCTTACATTCTTCTTATGGTTCCTCATTCCTCTTATGCCAAGTTAGTGTTTATTACCCCACCTTTTTCCCCTTCATTTATCACTTTTGTGCAGAGGGGTGCATATATGGAATGAATAGCCAGAGGAAGTGGTGGCAGCTGGTACAATTACAACATTTAAAAGGCATCTGGATGGTTATATGAATATAGAGAGTTTAGAGGGATATGGGCCAAATGCTGGCAAATGGGATTAGATTAATTTAGGACATTAGGTGGGCATGGACGAGTTGGACCGAAGGGTCTCCTTTCGTGCTGCATATTTATGAGCAGGGATCTGAAAATACAATTTGAGTGAAGGATGTTGATCATTTAAATTGGCAGTTTCCTCCACAAACCATACATACCTGAAACATAGCCCACACCCTCATCCCACCCATGTGAACATGGGAAATTTCAGGTTCAGGGGTAAGACTTCCGACTTCTGATCTCTTCTACTACTTTTGCCTTTCTCTGTAACAGTGCACATCTGGGCCTATGACTTAGTTTTGTGGATTGCTTTGACAGGTGTTAACTTGTTCAAATTCTTTCCTAATCAGCCTGAATGGTAATAATATCTCTGCTGAAGGAGCTAAGAGGCTCGCTGAAGAACAAAGGATTTTGCTGTGAGTGACATTTCCCTTGTGGTTAATCGTAAACCGTGAAGCTGTAGAAGGTTCAACAGTCGTAACACTACCTATACAACACAAAGAGAAAACCTGCCAATTGTCTTCTATGAGGGTTGCAGTGATTGGAACAATCTGAGGAACTGAAACCATGGCATTTTCTACTGCTGTTCAAGAAATATTGAAAGTGCCTTTGTGACTCATCGCACATGAGCAACCTGTAACTGCTGACACTAACATGAAAGTTTTTGTGTGAAGATTTGAATGTAAGCATGACATCTATCATTGCTGTTTCTTCACCACGCATTAAAGCAATTTATAATGAAGCTGGGTCAAGCTGGAATTTCCATCAGTCAAACAGTGGCCAGCAGCTAAATGTTTATATTTATTTATGGTTATTTTTGCTATGACTTACTGGTGGATAATAAAATAAACTTGTTGGGCTGCCTTAAGTTTGTAACAAATAAAAAGTTAAGTTGATACAGAATAACTTAACAAAATATGTGACAGCGATTTGCCAATTAATTTCTCAAGTCACTGCTTAAAAACATTAGCGTTAGCCTGTCTGATTTTAAATTTATACAAAGATTAACAGTTGACTGTCAAACATCATTAGGTGGTGCATGACAATGCCTCTCCCGGAATTAATTTGCCAACCAATCAATACTCTTTTCTCACACGGTATAAATGTTGGTTTTCCTCTTAAATTAGTATTCTTGAAAATTGACTTGTTGAGTGCAATTTGAAAAACTTTGACAAAATGTATTTTTTTCCAGACTTGGAAGTTCTCCAACCAAATGACTGCCCCTACTCTATTAAATATTTAATTCCTTATGCCATTTTTAATGAAGCCCTTGTCACATTAATGTAATTACAGAAATATTAAGGCACAGATTTAAAGTATTTGAACAATATATTAAATTGTTTAGCCTTATTAGCTCAAGCATACGAACAACACCTCATTGACCGGATGTTTTCTGTAATCAGTCCATTATCATCATCAAACCATTCTCCTTTGCCGTCTGGTCACTAGATCATTTTTGCAAATACAGGTAATTCTCAGGTAACGCGTGTTCTGGCAGCGCAATGTCGCTGAGGGATTAACAAACAGTATTTTCAAGAACACTCACTTCAGTTCACAATAGCGCGATTCCAGCGATGATCGTTTTGCAAGCTTCGTTCTGTGCGTGTGTCGATGTCCGGGCTGGCCTCTGTGCCATTCTGCGCATGCGCCAATGTCAGTTACTAACAGCAGTGTCCTGTGAGAGGTACTGTACAGGGAGCAGCTTTCTGAGAGTGATACATTGAGCAGCTTTCTGTGAAAGGTATACTGCCCCTAGATTATCCCTTTTTTCTGAAAAAATGGAGGGGTGGACTGACAAGAATGTCAGCAAGAAGCATCCTGGTGATAAAATTGTAGGTGGCGAACACAGAAGAAAGGCTATAACACTGGAAGAGAAGCTAAGTGTTATAAAGTGTTCTGAGAGTAAGGAGAGAAAATGTGATATAACTTGCTTAACGGGAATGAGGGCATCTACGTTACGCACTATTATGATCCTCTGTCCCTGCATTAACAACTTTTTTTTAAATGTACTGTGTTAAATGTACTTTTGTTGATAAATATGATTTATACCTTCATTCAGGCTGTGCTATACTTTGTGTTAGACCTTTGAATGATGTTTGAGAGATTATGAGTGATTTCTTTTGCTGGTCCGCACTTTTACCTATTACTTATATGAAGCAATTTTCCATTAAGCAAGGTTTCGCTGGAACACAATTACAGCGTATAGGAGAACTACCTGTATGGACATTCTCTGGCTTGTAATCCTTGCAAGTACTCCAAGATTGTGCCTGTTTGTGAACTGCCCAGAAAGCTTTCCAGCATCTAGCTTCCAAAGGAGGAGAGCGGGATTTGCAACCCTAGGACCATGACTGATGAGAGGGTGGGGAAGAGACCAATGGAAGGAAATTAAACACATGTAAACAATTAAGAATAATTTAAAATCATGTTATGTTGTTTCAGGCTATAATTCTGTGGCTTTGACTCCTGTGACTTATCCAAAAACTGCTTGAAAGAAGCCAGAAGTCTTCATGAACTGAGGCATTAGCCCTCTGAGAGATTAGGGTAAAGGAAACATCAGTTGAACGCATTCTAACCCTCTTCCTGGCAGTAGGCTTATCTGGTTTAGGCAAAGGCCCCACCAGCAAGTACAAGGTACAAGAATCACAAAGAAACAGAAAATAGGTGCAGGAGTAGGCCATTCGGCCCTTTGAACCTGCACCACCACTCAATACGATCATGGCTGATCATGCAATTCGATTAGATTACTTACAGTGTGGAAACAGGCCCTTTGGCCCAACAAGTCCACACCGATCCACTGAAGCGCACCCACCCAGACCCATTCCCCTACATTTACCCGTGCATCTAACACTACGGGCATGGCCAATTCACCTAACCTGCACATTTTTGGACTGTGGGAGGAAACCCACGCAGACACGGGAAGAATATGCAAACTCCACACAGTCAGTCGCCTGAGGCAGGAATTGAACCCGGGTCTCTGGCGCTGTGAGGCAGCAGTACTAACCACTGTGCCACCGTGTCGCCCACTAATATCAGAGACCCATTCCTGCCCTCTCCCCATACCCCTTGAATCCGTTGGTCTCAATGGCCATGTCCAGCTCCCTCTTGAATATATCTAACGAACCGGCCCCAACAGCTTTCTGTGGGAGAGAATTCCACAGGTTCACAACTCTCTGAGTGAAGAAATTCTTCATCATCTCAATCCTGAATGGTTTACCCCTTAGTCTTAACTTATTCTTAGACTGTGACTCCTAGTTCTGGACTTTCCCAACATCAGAAACATTCTTCCCACATCTAGCCTGTCCAGTCCCATCAGGACTTCTTATGTTTCTATGAGATCCCTTCCCCAAACTTCTAAATTCCATTGAGTACAAGCCCAGTTAATCCAGTCTTTCTTCATATGTCAGTCCTGCCATCCTGGGAATCAGTCTGGTGAACTTTCACTGAACTCCCTCAATAGCACAAATATCCTTCCTCAGACTAGGAGGCCAAAACTGCACAGGATGGCTGGGCCTGCTTACTACTTTAAAATATAAGTATTCCAAAAGAGGCAAAGACATTCAGCCCCAATTTAATGAATGAAGTTTTGTCATTTTTATTCTCAACACGGCATCCATTTGAATTAGTTGTTCCTTCCTGCTAAAAAAGAGAACTTTATGCTGTTGTAGAATTATAATGACACAGAAGGGATCCATTCAATCCATTGAGTCCATACAATATTGTATAAATTTCATATTTTAACTTCCAACAAAATGTTGTCTTAGCTCAGTGGTAGGACTGCTCCTCAGTGAAAAGATTGTCAGTTCAAGTCCTACTCTAGTGACTCAAAATAATGGAATGGTTTAAAATGTTTATCTTTTCAGGTGATTATCAAGTGTCATAGTTGAATTTTATCTCCGTAATAACCCCAAACTGTGCTGTGTAAATGAAGGTTTCACTCATGTCACCTTTGATTCATTCATAGAATCGTAGAATCCCTACAGTACAGAACAGGCAATTCAGCCCATTGAGTCTGCACCAATGATCCAAAGAGCATCCCAATCAAATCTATCTCCTACACTGTCCCCATAACACTGCATTTCCCATGTCTAATCCACCTAACCTACACATCCCTGGAAACTTTGGGCAATTTAGCATAACCAATCCACCTGAGGACGCGAGGGCACAGCCTTAGAGTAAAGGGATAGAACGGTGATAAAGAGAAACTTCTTTAGCCAGAGCATTGTGAATCAGTGGAATTCATTCCCACAGAAGACTGTGGAGGCCAGGTCATTGAGTATATTTAAGACAGAGATAGATATGTTCTTGATTGCCAAGGGGATCAAAGGTTACAGGGAGAAAGTGAGAAAATGGGGTTAAAAAAACCTATCAGCCTTGATCGAATGGCAGAGCATACTGAATGGGCTGAATGGACTAATTTCTGTTCCTATGGTGTTATGATCTAACCTGCCTATCATTATGGGAGGAAACCAGAGCAGCAGGAGGAAACCCATGCAGACACAGGGAGAATGTACAAACTCCACACAGTCACCTGAGGCTGTGCCATCCATTTTAAACCAGTGTCCTCTGCATTTTCTTTTTGTTCCCTATAATTTCTCCCTATCTACTCCTTCCTATCTCCACATGATCTTAAATACAAAACTCCTCTCAATCTTCTCTTTAGGAACAGCCTCAGCTTCCAATAATCCCAATAAGTAACTGAACTCTGCCATTGCTGAAATTATTCTGTTACATGTCTTTTGTACCCTCTGTAAAGTTTTCACATCATTTTCTAAATCATGGCGGCCAGAATTGGATGTAGTTGTTGAACCAGTATAGAGACTCTGTCCCGTCACCCACTTTGACCATTTTCACAACCATCCTGCTACCTTTAGTAATTTGTTCGCAAATACCCCAAGGTCTTTTTGTCTTTGCAGTCCTTTAGAACTGTACAGTTCATAATGATACTCTCCTTTCCAGTGAAATATATTATTTCCTATCTCTCTGCATTCAATTTCATCCAGCATGTGTCTTTCCAATGATGATATGAATACTTAATCTAGACATTTAAACAGTACTGAGGATGTGCTGCACTGCCAGAGGTGCTACCTTTTCAAATAGACATTAAACCTAAATCCTGTCTGCCTCTCACGAAAAGATCCCATGGCACAACTTTGAAAACAGGTGCTGCCACAGTTGGAATAGCATTCAGTACAACAACCAATTTGACAACAAGGTACCTCAAATTATGATGAGCAGAGTTCTAGTTCTGGGTCAATATTGATCCTTCAACAAAGATTACCAATATGACTAGTGGTCAGCATGCCCTTTGGTGTGCTTCTTATATTGCTGGTGACTGAGTTGCCTCTGAACTACTACAGGTAATGTTTCAGCTGGAAGAGCAAACAGGGCCCTGGTTTAATAATGCATCTAAAAGGTGGCATCTCTGACAGTGCAACATTCCAGCCAAGAACCAGCATAGATTGAATGCTTAACTTCCTTATACAGAAGGTTACTGAACAGAGTGGTAACATTGTATCGGAAGTGAGTCAACCAATTGAGGAAGTCCCAGATTGAACATGAGGTGTGCAGGGTTTTTTTTTCTTTCGGGGAAGTTTAGTTTGAGGATTCACTACGTCAGGACCATTTAAAACAACAGCTCTTTAAGAGTATGGGAAGATATCTCCAAAAATAACAGAAGAAAAAGAAACATCAGTATTTACTATGGATGAGACAGCGGCCTGTAAACATCAGGTTGCCTCTTACCTTAAACTCCTCACAGAACATCGGGTTCAGTTGGTGAATGAAATTAAGAACATTGAGTGCATCCTGGACAATCTTCTACAGTCTGGATATTTCACCACAGAAGACAAGGAACTTGTACAGAGGAAGCAAACTCGATATGATAAGGTACGAAGGCTGACAAATCAGCGAGGGGCGATCTGAACATTGTGTTTAAAAATGACAATAGGATATGCGAGATTAGAGTGGGGGAACTGAGAGTAAATGTAAAACATTTTGAAATCTATTTCAAAATGAAATGTTTTTGCACAAGGAAAGCTTTACTTGGTTTCCACAAAAGGCTGTGAGTTATGAGGCAATTTGGAGGCTTTAAGATCTGAGATTGATATTTCTTTGTTGCTGAGGGATGTGGAGCAAAGATGGGAAAGTAGAGTTGAGGTGCTGATCAGCTGTGATCTAACTGACTAGTGAAGAATGTGAGAGGATGAAAGACCAACTCATTTCCTTTTGTTCTGCTAACTTTCCTCACATTGGTATTGCTGAGCTCAAGGAATTCAGTATAATACCTGCACTATAAAACACTCAACATTTAACTCCCAAGACATGGTTCTATATAGTCCCCCCAACATTTTCGCGAGGGAATGTTGTATTTATTTCCCTTCTTCGTAATCAATAAGTCAAACTAAAATTAAAATGTTAGAATCCCTACAATGCAGAAAGACCCCATTCAGCCCATTACGTCTGCATTAACCCTCTGAATGGCATTCCATTCCTGTAACCTTACATGAGGTACTTACCATGGCTAACCCACCTAATGTGCAGGTCCCTGGGCCAGACCATGTAACCTGCACATCTTTGGACTGTGGCAAGAAATCCATGCAGACACTGAGAGAATGTGCAAACTCCAAACCGAGAGTTGCTCAAGGTTGGAATCGTACCCAGGTGCCTGTGATGCACTGTGAGGCAATAGTACTGACCATGGCACCACCTCCATTAGTCTTAGAATCCCTACAGTGTGGAAGCAGGCCATTCAGCCAGTTGAGTCCACACTGACCCTCCGAAGAGCATCTCACCCAGATCCATCCTCATCCTGTAACCCTGCATTTTCCTATGACCAACACCTAATCTGCACACCTTTGGACCATGGGAGGAAATCAGAGCACCCAGAGGAAAACCACGCAACACGGGGTGAATGTGCAAACTCTACAGGTATGGTCAGCTGAGGCTGGAATCGAACCCAGATCTCTGATACTGTGAGGCAGCAGTCCTAACCAATGAGCCACCATGCTGCCCCTACGGGTCTTTCAAATACGTGGAGTGGTAGGAAAATAGTCACCATAGGATGAGGATCATTGTCTCATTCAAGGTGGTGAGTTTAACCTGAGGGTCACTATGCTGTGGGTACAGTTGAGAAGGTGGGACAGCCAGTTTGCATCACAAACTAACTAGGCTATCCAAAAGCTCCAGCTGGTCAGATAACTCGCGAGAACTACAGCATTTCTTTAATTAATGTGTTATTAAAAGAATGAATATAATCTTAGCCCCACAAAGCAGGCGGGTTTGGGAAGTTTGGAATAAAAGTCTGAATCTGACCCCAACCAATCCAGGTTTTAATGGTACCTGAATGGAGACCGGGCAACCAGCTAACCCTCTTCTATAAGGCAGCTAGGCAATTTAAACACTATAATAAGCCTGTGTACCTCAAGGTTATTCACCATCTCAAAGTTAACTCAAAGTTGGAATTCCCAGGCCTTAAGAAATCCTGTCAGCAGAAAGGAGGCTAGCACTGGTATATTCAAGAGATAAGTGCCTTTGAACTTTCTGGCTGCAGTAACTCTGCCTTACTAGCCCATTGTAACTGGGCAACCAACCCCACCCCTTACCCCTGTGACACATCTCTTTTGACCCCTGCCAACCAATTTCCTCCCTGAGGTCTCTAATCTTACCCCCACAGCCCCAATGTACCAAATCATCAATTCACTTCTGGAAGTTTCTGATGACACCCTACCATGGCCTCTGCTTCACCTCAAGCCTTCTGATGTCCATACAAGGCCTCTCTATCAGGTTTACAATTAACCCTGGACTTCCAACCACCATCCATCTCCACCCCACACCTGTAAGTTTTCTGTAAGTCCTTTGATCTCCCTTCTGAGCCGTCCAGTCTTATCTGCCCTGCTCTCCCAACAGAGACCTCCAATGACTACCTCTGCTATTTTACTCTCTCTCTCGTACACTGCCCGCCCATCCCTCCACCCATGTCTTCTGCCATTCCCCCATCCCCTTTCTAGCATTCCAAAGTATAACAATCTGGCCTCAAAGATCATCTTTCATTTTGGCAGTACCTTCATATTTCAGGACATCCCGAAGCACTTTACCACTCAATGTAATACCTTTGAAGTGCAGTTTGCATAGCTGCCCAACAAGAGGGGCGAGGGGTTTGAGGGCTCCTATGCCACTAAGATTGAGACTCTCTCACTAGCTGTCTCTCCCACTTCCCCATCCCACTGGGTCAAGCTTCCTCTATGGTTCCCCACTGCCTTGGTCCTGAACTTGTGTCTTTGTCCCATTTTTCTCAGATTTCCCCTTCTGTCCTCCCTGAGACAACCTTGTTCTCAAGAATTTCATGTGACCTTTTCCTACTAAACTGCTGAACCTTGAACTTCCTTTCACGTTCCCTAGGTTGACTGATTTTGTTTAATGGTTCTCTTTACTCAGGTATGGCCTGTTAACACTAACCTTAACCTCACTTTAATTGTGCCCCACCTCAAAGCAAAACTAGTGCTGGATCCCTCTGTTCTTGTGGTTTCCTCCTCTCCAAAAACCTATTGATTCCTAAATCTATGTAATGTTTGCCCAGAATTTTTTTTTAAACCCTCAGATCAGATTTCCATCTCTGCAACATTACCAAAACATCTCTTATCAGTGACTGTGGTAATGATATTCCATTCTTCTCATCCTTCTTGACCCGTCTACAGCCTCTGACACAGATGACCATCCAATGGTCCTCCAGTGCTTCTATCTGTTGTACGGTAATGTGGGGGTGGTCTGATTCCACACTTGTCTAGCTAATTATAGCCAGACAATCAGCAGCAGTGTTGCCCACTCTGTTAACTTTTGATGCGTCTGAAGAATCCTTTCTTGGTCTCTTCTTATTTCTCGTTTACTTGCTACACCACCTTGGTGACATTATCCCAGATCACTTTACTTTCCAACACCTTACCATATCTCTATGGTCTTTAAGTGACAAGATTGCCTGGCTGAAATCCAGTATCAGATGAGCAGAAATTTCTTCCAATTAATTTAGAAACACCAAAACAATGCTGCATCTGCTTCAGTTTCCACTACAGACTGCCTAGACATTGACTCTATACCTCTCAAAGCTGAATCAGACAGTGTGCAACTTTGGTGTCTGTTGATTTCAATGTGTTTCTGACAAGTGTCTGTATAATCATTAAGACTACCTCCACAATAATGCATAACTTCCTCTACTAGTGTCTCAGCTCATCTGCCGCTAAAGCCCTCGTATGTATTTTGTAACCTCTGCATTTCATTATTTCAGAGCATTCCTTGCTGGCCTCCTACATTTTACCTTCCAGAAATGCTGGAATGCTCAAAACTGCTGCCCATGCTCTTATTCACATACTGAGGGAAGTGATGGTGTAGCAGTAATGTCAAAGGGCTGGTACACCTGAGGCCCAGACTAATGTTTTGGGCTCATGCATTCAAATCTCCCCATAGCAGTTTGGTGGAATTTAAATTCAAATAAAAGATCTGGAATATAAAGTTTGATTTCATACTGGCAACCAAGACAGCTTTCATGTTTTCTAGTTGTAAAAAGTGGATTCATTAGAATGTTCTTCAGGGAAGGAAATCTGGAATCCTCATCATGTCTGATCCACATGTAAGTCAGATCCAGAGCAATGCTGTCGACTCTTAACTGCCCTTTGAAATGACTTAGGCAATGTTACAAAGCTGGAAATAAGTTCTTTCATGGTCTTAGTAAAAATTATCTTTTGATCAAGATTTTAGGTCATATGTTATCTGCAGCCCTGTGAAGTAATTTGTATTGGTACATGCAAAGTAAATATGGCAATATAACTTGCTGTTTTGTCAGAAGTTGAACACTGCAAAGTCTGACAGACAGCAATGTGACCGTGACTCGGTGGTTATGGCTGAGGAGTAAGTATTGATGCGAAAGCAGATAAAACAACAGGGGAAAATCTCCTGTTCTCCTTTAGTGCCCTGGTACCTTTAGTGAGGCAGTAGATGGGGTTTCAATTTCATGCTTGGTTTTGAACGATGGCACACAGAACAGTGAGGCACTCAGGTGTCAAGCTGGATTGTGAACTTAGTCTATGCAATGGGATCACAATAGTGATCAACTCTGGCAGTTTTGCAAAAAGAGGGCTTCTTACATTCCAATTAGGAGTATGTCGTACTAGTGCCTTTAAATACACATTTGCTTGTTGACTGAAAAAAATTATAAACCAAACCTGGCAAGAATTGAAGTGGTAAAGTCTCAGGTTTGAACCTTCAGTGGTAAATCTGGACAACTGCCAACCATTTCAGGGAAGATGGAGCCATTTGCTCAATAAGTGAGGCACATGAGGGACAGCTCAGACAGTGGCTGTAGTCATCCAAATCAGATTATCGCCCACAAACTGAACTCCTACTCTCAGAGGTCTATTCCTGGTCACATCATATCCATTCAAGAAGTAATTAAACAGATTGTTAACTTTAACATTAAATTATAATTATTTCCCCAGCCAAACAAAAAATAAGTGCTGGCGAAAAGCCAGTATGTACTTATTGTTCTCAGCTCGATGGAGTTCATCGTGTTCTGAGGTACAACCAGATGCTACGTTTTGGTAACTTCAGTCAGTCTGACTGCACACTGGGCAGAGGCAGTCGACGTGGCAGAGACTCTGGTCCAAATTCTCGCTTCTAAGTCAGGAGAGACAATGGCAAAGTTTCCTAACTCTGCCAAAGGCTTGCGAGGGAATGTTATTTTGTTCTGAGGTGGGTTCATGGCTGCGAATGGGAGCCAGGTCTGCTTCCTTGTTTCTGTAAGACTCCATAAAATGCCAAGTCTTAGTGCTCCTGGACCTCTAAGGAAAAGAATAAAAGCAATAACAGTCTTCTAGCCTTCACTTCTCACATCCAACAGACTCCATATACAACATCCTTGCCAACCAATCCATCTCATGCCCCCCAATCACCCAATGGCCCCTCATGCTCTTCTGTGCCAATACATGACCTCATACCCATCCCATAAACTTTATGGCTCATATATCAACACTGCCCACCACATTCTTCTTTATTGGCACCTTTTGTCTTTACATCCTCCATGATAACTTGCACAATATCTACCATAGACAGTCCTCAGGATGCATGCTGAGATAAAATCAAATACTAGATGTATATTGATGGCATCACAATTAACCAAAAATATTCTCATTATTAAAAGCCCATTCACTACAGTTAAGTTTCTTCAATTAATAAATCCTTGATGAAAGCAAGCATTTCTATTCCTGATATCAAAGGTTGGATTACGACTTGGAACTTTCAGTCAAACTGCGAACTGACCGGCAACCCACTATGATAATGAAAGGTTGTGAATCAGCTGTGCAAATGCCAGCCTCACACTTAGGTCAACAGACACAGTGAAATAGCCAACAGTGACATTGTTTTTTAATAAAAAGATACTTCTGGGAAAAAAGCCCAGAAGATTTAGATACCTTGACAACTTGACAATTCTCAGGAGGTTTTAAATGCCTTGACAGTTTGATAATTGCGTTTCTTTTACACATAATCCTGCTTAATATTAATAATATTTAAGGGAATTTGACCTTTCCAAAGAGCATTTTACCTCTCCTAAAATTATCTCATACAAAGGTGTTTTCTTTTCCAATCCAAAAGGGAACTTTGCTTTTCCATAGAGCTCTGATAAGTTCAGACCTTCTCCCAAAAAATGTAATGCCCATAGTCATCATTTGGACATCCCATTAAAAAACATTGGTTAAGCTTGATGGCAGCTGCAGTTGCCAATGTACAATCACCTTCATGGACCTGATGAAATTGGTGGATGACTTTTTTGGGGTTGTGAAGAGAGTGGGCAGTGTAAGGGTGGGACTTCAGGAATTGGCCCCAGAGGTATTTTGCCTAAGCTGTCCACCCTGTCCAATCCTGCAAAAGCTCTGGCCTACTTGTATCAATGTTTTTGGACACAAGATTGATTTGTTGAGACAATCAACAGTAAGTATTATTGGTAAAAGGTGGAAGGGAGAAGCCATGACGCAGTGACAGATTTTTAAAAAATGTACTGGAGTGGTGAGAAAAAGAGAAAATGAATGAGAAAATAAGGATTAACATTCCAAAAATGAATATCTGAAACTTGAATTGTTGCTGTTTGTGGCTGCTGGCATTGTGCAAATTGTTTGCCAATATCATAACAATGACTACATTTGAGAATCACTTCACTGACTGCAACTTGCTTTTGGATATGTTGCATAAGTACAAGTTATTTTCTTTCTCTTCAAATATTGTTCTCCCTTACACTTACCTCCTCCTTTAAATTGTTTTTTTTAAAAATCATATTCCTAGTGTGTCTGTCAATCTGGAACAAGTTATAATTGTTTCTCTAACCTGTGCTAGTGCTATCCTTGAAAATTTAAAATAAAATATAAAATATATTGAAGAGATTTCAAGGCTGCAATCTCACCAAAGCTTCACATAGCATCATAAAACAGTCATCCTTCTGGGGGTTACTGCATTATTTGAGCTTGATATAACGACCACTTTACATTCACTTCTGTAAATATTTTAATGTACTCTTCAAAGCCTTATTCTGGTGTTTTGTCACATTGCAGAAATTACTCTTTCCTGTATTAAAAGTGCATAAAAAGGTCTGTAATTTCCTGTAGCTCTTTCTGAGCTGGCTAATCTGACATCTTTTCCAAAGGAAAGATCTGGGGATTTGTTACCATCTGATTAACTTCAGGATGTAACAGCCAGAAACACTTCCCTTCGAGGTAAGATAATCCATACCACTTACCTCTGTACTTAAGTAATCTAATGACGACTGGAATAAAAGTCCAATACAGAATATTTCCAATTCCATAGAGCTGTTTTGGGAGTTGGGATTAGGTGGAAGCTTGGAATCAAGTGTGTTGGTCAGTTACCAGATATGCTCCTGTCAACAAGAGCGTGGTGGCTCACAGCACCCAGGGAACCCGGGTTCCATTCCAGCCTTTGGTGACTGTCTCTGTGGAGTTTGCACATTCTTCCTGAGTCTGCGTGGGTTTCGCCAATTGCTCTGGTATTCTCCCACAGTCCAAACCTGTGCAGATTAGGTGGATTAGCCGTGGGAAATGCAGGGTTATAGGAGTAGGAAAGGGTAGGGTTTGCATCCATTTGGAAGGGTGATGTAGATGGGTCGAATGGCCTGCTTCACTATATAGGGATTCTATCATTCCAAGAGGCCTTGCCAGAGGAAGGACTCAAAACAAGGGTGACTACCAGTCCATTGATAATAGGTATAACCAATGAGGGCCAATTGGACATGAACTTATTGTGCTGTTGCTGAGGAATTTTGGTTTTGTCAGCAATGTCCACATTCCATGAATGAAATTAAAAAATGATTATTAAAGGATTGGACACTCTGGAGGCAGGAAACATATTTCCGCTGATGGGTGAGTGCCGAACCAGAGGACACAGCTTAAAAATACGGGGTAGACTGTTTAGGACAGAGATGAGGAGAAACTTCTTCACCCAGAGAGTGGTGGCTGTGTGGAATGCTCTGCCCCAGAGGGCAGTGGAGGCCCAGTCTCTGGATTCATTTAAGAAAGAGTTGGATAGAGCTCTCAAGGAATCAAGGGTTATGGAGATAAGGTAGGAACAGGATACTGATTAAGGATGATCGACCATGATCATATTGAATGGTGGTGCAGGCTCGAAGGGCAGAATGGCCTACTCCTGCACCTATTGTCTATTGATATTAACCATTTGTCATCACCAGCGAAATTATAATGATGTCAGATGTTTCAATTGTATCCACTATTTGGAAAATTCAGTAAGTTCTTAACCAGCTTGTATTCATGAGATCTGCACTTTATCTAGATAATTTGATTCAACAAAGATATCAATATGGAACTGTGAACAGTGAGAGAGAAGGAAAGAAAAACACAATTGAAGCTGTTATGAATCCATTTGGAGCAGTTTAATCCTTAGAAGTTGAATACTGTGTTAAATTTTATCCTTTTGAAATGCATTAGCTTCAGTCTTCAGACTATTGAAAAGATGAGATTTAACACTGAAGTTGAACAGAGGAAATTTAACATTGAGATCTAAATGAGGAATCTTAACATGGCCAGCATGAAAACTCAGTGCTGCCTCACAGGGTCAGGGACTCTGTTCGATTCTCAGGTGACTGTCTGTGTGGAGTTTGCACATTTTCCCCGTGTCTGATTGGGTTTCCTCCAGGTGCTCCAGGTTTCTCACAAAGTCCAAAGATATGCTGTTTAGGTGGGATTGGCCATGCTAAATTGTGTCCAGGATGTGCAGGCTGGATGTGTTAGCCATGGGAAATACAGGGTTGAAGGGGTAGGGTGAGGGGGCTGGGTCTGGGAGGGATGCTCTTCAGAAGGTTGGTAGACTTGATGGATTGAATGGTCTGCATCCACACTAGGAATTCTATGATTCTTAAAACAGAAATTGAAAATTACAACTATTTTGGTTTAACTGAATACCACTTATCGCAAGCAAACTACATTGATGCCAATGCACCCATTACATGCAGCTGGGATTGTATTTGTGCAGTAGTCTTTAAGGGATAGACCGTGTTAATTACATCGGGTGAAAGTGAGGACTGTAGATGCTGGAGATTAGAGTTGAGAGTGTCGTGCTGGAAAAGCACAGCAGGTCAGGCAGCATTCCGATGAAGGGATTTTGCCCAAAACGTCGATTTTTCTGCTCCTTGGATGCTCCAGCACCACGCTCTCGACTCATGTTAATTAATCCCCAAAGTAGGACATCACTACTGTCCTCCCATTACCAGCTTTGCTCACCAAAAATATTGCAGTGATCAGCCGGTATTTAAACCTCAATACTTATATATAGAGAACCTTCAGATAATCCCAAAGCAGGAGGAGTCAGGAAATGGACACTGAGCTTTGCTGGAGAGTTAAGAGAGATAATTGAAAACTTGGTCAATGGAATTTTGAAAGCTCTTTAAGGAAGGTTAATAACTAAAAGAGAGGTTTCTCTTAAGAATTATATAATTGGATGTTGTAAGTTGAGTTGTGGAAGAAAATACTGACATAAGGCAAGAGGACACAAAATGAGACACTGGAGATGAGGTAAGGTGGGGTGAAGCTGTGGGATTTATATGTATTGGTGGACTAGTATAGATCAGGAGGAATGCGAATAATGGGCAAACAGGGTGAAGTGGGATATGAGATCCAAAGCAATTTCTAGAATATTATAAGCCATTGATACATTAATATGCCATCTTGAAACTGATTATTATTGATAGCATCAAGTTTATTGCTACATTTTCTTTAGGTGCGTGAAATCCTTGACATAATATGCAATAAAGGACCTGAAGCTGCTGAGTATTTTGTGTATGTGGTGTACAAGGCTAAAGACGTTTATCCTGAGCTGCAGGATTGGATAAACATAATTGAGTATCAGCCACCTGAGCATTTAGTGAGAAAGACGATTCTTCTCACAGATGCTGGTAAGTAATTATATTTTTGATGAAACCAATGTATAAGCCTTTAAGAAAATAGAACATCACTAGCCTGACATACTTATTACTTGAAGGAGGAACTGGGGCAAAGATAGGGACCTAAATTACATGGTGGGGCCCTTGGCATGTAAAACAAAATAATATAAATTCTGTTTTGAATAAAAACATTGATTTCAAATTTCTACTTTCCAAGTTTGCCAATATTCTGAAAAACTTAGACATCAATTGAAAAGGGAAACCAAGTTCATCACTTCGTATGCTCAGAAAGAAGACACCTTGCTGGATGATACTTACACTGAGACTCTTATGGAACGAGTTAATGCAGTAGGTGAAACTGAGGGACCCATTTCCCATTTGGAGGATTTGTTCAGTGACACGGGCATCATCAATGAGGATGCAGAGACAGTTTTTATAACTGGTGATGCTGGGGTTGGTAAGACCATACTGCTCCAGAGACTTCAGAAACTCTGGTCCAACGGAGAGCTCTGTATTGGTGTTAAATTCTTCTTTAAATTTAGATGTCGCATGTTCAATATCTTTGAAAAGGAAGATAAGATTTCTCTCAGAGATCTACTGTTTAAATACAATTGTTATCCAGACAAAGACACTGATGAGATATTTAGTTACATCCAACAACACCCAGACTCTGTTCTCTTCACATTGGATGGGTTTGATGAAATTAATGCTGACTGTGACCTTAGTGATATACCTGTAATCTCTTCACCCTTTGACCTCATGCATCCTGTCACTCTTTTGTTGAACCTACTTCACGGAAATTTATTGAAAAACTCAAGAAAATTATTGACTGCAAGAACTGGTACAAACCTACCATTGAGAATGGTGAGAAAGAGAGTGACACTAAAGGGCTTTACAAAGGACCATTTATTGCAATATTTAAAGAAGTTCTTCAAAAACCAACCCCATCAAACTTTGGTTTTGACCCAGTTGGAAGCAAACCCTCACCTTTGTAGTTTATGTTCAGTGCCATTGTTTTGCTGGATTATATTTAAATGTTACAAACACTTACAGTCAGAATGTAACTCTCAGCAAATGTTGGATTATGTAACGTTGACTGACATCTACCTATTGATGTTAGAGGTTTTCTTAAACCGTTCTTTCAAAACGAGGTTGAACAAAAGAAACAAAAGTCAAAGTGAGACATTCAAAGCGAAGAAGGATTCTCTGATGAGGTTGGGAAAATTGGCAAAAGAGGGAATCGAAAGCAATAACTTCATCTTTAGTCAGGAGCAAATCACAGCGGCTGGTATCTCAGAGGAGGATTTACAGTTGGGCTTTATCAAGAGTGCAGGCCACTACGATGGATGTGGGAACCAATCAACCTATGAGTTCCTTCATCTCACCCTCCAGTCATTTTTCACGGCGTTTTTCCTGGTTGTTAACGAAAGAATTCGGGCGAAGGGAATCATTAAGTTTTTTACCAGAAAGATACCACGTGGAGGGCAATCACATCCACTCAACTGTTCAGTCTCCTGCAAAAACTCCAAGAGGAGCTCAAAAGAACACTTGCTCGAGGCCCGAGAACATTTCCAACTAACTGTTTTCTTTCTTTGTGGCTTGCTTTCCAAAACCAAGTTGGATGTATTGAGTCATTTGACTTGCCAAATAAGCATTCAAAAGAAGAGAGCAGTTTTGAAGTCCTACCTGGTTGGCTGTGTGAAAACATACATGAGCAATGATTTCTATCAGATGCAAGCTGTCCCGCGTTTCAAATGGTTGGTGAGGTGCATATTTGAAGTGCACAGCAAAGAAGTAGCCAGACTTGCTGCCAAGAGAATTCACCAAGATTATATAAAGTTCACCTATTGCAATGTCTACTCAGTGGACTGCAGTGCAATCACTTTTATTTTACGTGGCGTTCAGAAAACAATTGGACTCGAACTAGACAATAACAATATCAATGACTACGGAGTGAGAGAACTAATTCCTTGCTTTAGTAAGCTTCGCATTATTGGGTAAGATACATAAACACACCCTTTATTCTTTTATTGTGTCTGTTATTGTGCTTACTTACATGCAAGTTCATCTGTCTCAGCTTGGATCAAGGGGAATGTTAGTTTTCAGTTCTCTCTAGGCCAACCAGATTAGCAATTTAAAGGAGTCATTTCTGATGGATTTATTTAACTGCAAGCACAGAGAGATCTGTCACTGAATTCATTTTGTCAGAAACTGACAGTGCCTAGAGTGTAAAATGTGGTATAGCCATGGAGTGATAGTTTTTCTGGTCCATTGATTCTGGGCCTAAGCTAATAGGCTAAAGACTGTGAGTTAAATCTCATTGCAGAGAATTTCATTTCACTTTTAAAATGATTCAAGAAATAAGAAGCAGAAAACTCCAACTCATGTTCACTTTTAGTAAAAGCTATCATGAAGGATTATTATTTTGTTAAAAGTGGATTAATTAATACCATCGGCCCTGATCTATGTAGATTCCAATCACAGGTCTGAAGGCCAGCAAACCACCCTCCAACCATATGGCATCAATGTCAACTTCACCAGTTTCCAAATCTCCTTTCCCTCCCACCTCATGCCATATCCAACCCTCCAACTCAGTATGGCTCTCTTGAACTGTTCTACCTGTCCACCTTCCTTCCCATCTATCCACTCCACCCTCCCCTCCCACCTATCAATGTTAGCCCCCCATCTGCATCTATTTATTGCCTTCCTGGCTACCTCTCCTCTCTTCCCACTCCCACCCTCCTATCTATCTCTCAGCTCCCTTCCCCTCCCCACATTCCCAATTAAGGGCTTAGGCCTGAAACATTGACTCTCCTGCTCCTTGGATGCTGCCTGATCTGCTGTGCTTTTCCAGCGCCTCACCTTTTGACTCTGATTTCTCCAGCATCTGCATTTTCTCACATTCTCTCAGCCAGCAAACCGCTCAGTTATAGTTACCTTGTGATTGGTAATAAATGCCAGGCTTACCCACAATATCTACCTCCCAAGAATGAGTCTTTGAAAGACATAGTTTTTAATGATGCAAGAATCTGTACTGTCAAACTACATTTGCTTAGATGTTATGCTATTTCAGATACATAGGTCAAATATGCGAGAGATCATCAACTCTGGCTCGCAATGCTTCCTCCAGGTCCCACAAAAACACCCAGAAAAATCTTTAATGGCCAATTTGTGAATGGTAAAAACAATGACTGCAGATGCTGAAAACCAAATACTGGATTAGTGGTGCTGGAAGAGCACAGCAGTTCAGGCAGCATCCAACGAGCAGCGAAATCAACGTTTCGGGCAAAAACCCTTCATCAGGAAGATTTGTGAATGGTCTCCACTGACTCTTCAGGCATCATTTACACTATCAAAACCTGAATATAAATGGGGTGGAATGTGTGCGTCACATCTTCCACCCATTGTTTTGCAACCAGTCCTATAAATGGATTATTTGAAGAGTCTCCTAGGTCCTCTTTTACTTTAGGTAAGGTCACTTGCTAATCCTTTGAAAATCATTTGAAGATTACAGAAGGCAGGTCCTTGTTGGGTGAATTTTCAATTTGTCACTGATTGATCTGGGTTATTATGTGCTTCTCTGGCCCTTTGCCATTGTGTCTTCAAACTATCAGATTTATCAGGCAGCGTTCGAGGAGCAGGAGAATCGACGTTTCAGGCATAGCCCATCATCAGTATTCCTGACCCCTGATGAAGGGCTTTTGCCCGAAACGTCGATTCTCCTGCTCCTCAGATGCTGCCTGACCTGCTGTGCTCTTCCAGCACCACACTCTTGACTCTGATCTCCAGCATCTGCAGTCCTCACTTTCTCCTATCAGATTTATCATCTTGAAAGGAAACATTTGCACTTACAGAACACCTTTCATAATACTCAGACTTCCCAAAGCATTTTGCAATCAAGGTAGTATTTTGGTAGTGTGGTCATTACTGTAGGAAATGGAGCAGTCACCTTATACAGGCAGTGTCACAAATAGTGCCATGTGATTATTTGTTTACTTTGGCTATCCTAATATTTCCGACTACGACTTTATTCAGGTTGAATGCAAATCAAATCACAGATGAGGGAGTTCAAGTGCTATCTGAAGAACTTAAAAAGTACAAAATTGTTCAATATCTTGGGTAAGTTGGCAAGGTAAAAAGATACTCAGATTACATTCTTCCCTTGAATGTTAGGAAGGATAGTGACAGATAAATACATTGTGAACTTGTACATAGATACTTTCCATTTGTGTTTAGTGTTCAATAAGAGAATTTTTATTATAAATGTCATGTATTGATGCATATGTTGTAAAAGCTTGGTTGTATAATACATAGGCTTCTATTCACTATATGGGATCAATATCTCAATGGATACCTATGGAGAATAATATTGAAATTAATAGTTTATACCAAAGTAGGGAAAGTAAACTATTTTCCTGAAGAATAAAGGAGTAATGTAAAAGTATAAGATGGAATTCAGTGACAGTAAATATAAGGTAATGAATTTTTGTTTTTAAAAAAATGGTAATTATACTCTAAATGAAAGTAGAGGTGGTTTTGATTAGATTAGATTCCCTACAGTGCAGAAACAGGCCCGGAACTGCAGATAGTTTGAGGAGTAAAGTTTCCCAACACATTAAAGACAGCATTCCAGACCAATGAAGCTGTAAGGAATTATGTTATTTTAGGATTTCACCATAAGAATGTAAAGTACAAAAGTCAATAGGCAATGATTAGTTCATGCAAGATTTCAATAAGATGTAAGTTTAAGTGTTGGGTGTAATTGTGGCTCCACACTATAGAAATGATATAGAACAGTTATTTTGTCAATTTAATCCTGGTTGAGAGTGTGGTGCTGGAAAAGCACAGCAGGTCAGCCAGCATCCGAGGAGCAAGAGAATTGATGTTTCGGGCATAAGCCCTTCATCAGGAATGACTCTTGTGGGCTGGGTGGCTGAGAGATAAATGGGAGGAGGTGGGGCTGGGGATAAAGTATCTGAGAATGTGATAGGTAGATGAAGGTGGGGGAGAAGGTGAGAGGTTGGAGAGGAGGGTAGAGCTGATAGATGGGATGATGGACAGGTCAAGGGGGCAGTGCCAAGTTGGAGGCTTGGGACTGGGATAAGGTTGGGGGAGGGGAAATGAGGAAAGTGGTGAAATCCGCATTAATCCCGTATGGTTGCAGAGTACCAAGGCGGAAGGTGAGGCATTCTTCCTCCAGGAATCGGGTGGTTAGGGTTTGGCAATGGAGGAGGCCCAGGATCTGAATGTCCTTGGTGGAGTGGGAAGGGGAGTTGGTGTTCAGCCACTGGGCAATAGGGTTGATTGTTGCGGGTGTCCCAGAGATGTTCTATGAAACATCTGCAAGTTAGCGCCCTGTTTCCCCGATGTAGGGGAGACTACATTGGATGCAGCAAATACAGTAGATTCCTGTCTCCTGAATGTAGAGGATCGCCCTCTTAACCTGTCCGTCGCCTTTCCCATCTATCCACTCCCCCCTCCTCTCCGACCTATCACCTTTCCCCCCCACCTTCATCTACCTATAGCATTCTCAGCTACCTTCCCCCCAGCCCTACTCCCTCCCATTTATCTTTCAGCCCCCTTTGCCCACAAGCCTCATTTCTGATGAAGGGCTTTTGCCCGAAACATCGATTCTCCTGCTCCTCGGATGTTGACTGACTTACTGTGCTTTTCCAGCAGCACATTCTCAACTCTGATCTCCAGCATCTGCAGTCCTCACTTTCTCCCAATTTAATTGTGGGGCTGATAAGAATAATGCCATAAGGCACAAGCATTTCACTGCCTGCTTAACCATTAAAGGCATTTTGTTTTCTAGAAAACATTTTGTTAAGGCTATTTCTAATTTGGGGAGGAGTTTTGTTATTTAATTCTTTTGTGGTGACAGCAAGTTTTCAAGTTTTCTCTTGACAATGCATTTGCAATAGGTGTATTTTCACGATGACTTGTATTTCTATAAAAGATTCCTTTCAGTCATCAAAATGGTGGACTATTGTTTTGTATTCCAGTTCTCTGTCACCACTGTTCTTTGCTGAAGAGAAAAGCACTTTCAGGGAAGGTTAATTCATTAATTAATAAGCTCTTTACCTTTTTGAATTAATAGAGGTTTTGCTACTGAACTGCTTCCCTCTGTTCTACTGATAAGATTCTGACATGAATTAGTGTTGGCCTTTTCAGCTGTATTTAATTCAGAGTTGACCATTTTTTCTTGCTACAGCATGCTGTGATTGAAAGGCTACACAAAATGTCCAAATCTATCTACGCTTGTTAGATTTGCCTTCAGCTGTTCGCACAATGCAACATGTCACAAATAAATTATAGAATGCAGCCCACATGAAACTGTCACCATGGCCACGCACTTGTGTGGAAACCGGGACTGCTGTCATTTTACCAGCAGTATCATGTCAGGTTGCAAGCCCAATGTTAACATGTCGGTTTACCATAATATTGTACTCCATAATATTGTACTCAAGTCGGGTGCTGAAATTGGCAGCCTACCTGTTTTTTGAAAAGTCTTGTTAATGGGAAATCCATCTTGGTGAAAAATCAATTGACTGATTACACTGCCCTAGCCAAAATGCAGTTGGCAAGGGAATCCAAGAGAGTGTAGGCAAACTGCTTCTTCACCAATTCTAGCAATTTTTAAAAAAAGGAACAAAAGTGCCCTGTGTTCATCAAGGGCACCAGGTCCCAGAATGATAGCCCTCCTATGTGCCTGATTCCTCCCCATTCAGAAATCTAGTCTGACTTGAGGCTAGGATCCATACTGGGTTCTGCTTAAAAAAAATTAAAAATTGGCAACAATAGAAAGTTGGATCTTCTTCCACAGAGGTACAGCAGTCCAAGCTGAGGTGGTAAAGCTGACCCACAAAATAATCTCTCTGCTGGGCAATCTTTGTGAAATTGCTTCATCTGCAACTGACTTTTCTGGCAGAGGATGAGCTATAGAATTCAGTCCCATGAAACTAGAAACAATGTATCTCATTTATAAATACTGATTGTGCCAGCAACTCATAATTAATACTGGTACTTGCTGTCCATGAAGGTGGTAAAAATTGAGATGGTGAATTAATTCGAAGAGAAATTGTATGGGTAATAAACCTGCAGGAATACAATGATATAGTGACTGAATGGGTCTGTTTTGGTTTGCTTTTCACAGAACTGACATGCATTTGATGGGCTTTACAGCCTTCATCTCTGTGGCACAGTGGCTCACTGGTGCCTCACAGCAGCATGGACACAGGTTCAATTCCATCCTCGGGCAATTGACTGTGTGGAGTTTGCACATTCTCCCCGTATCTGCATAGGTTTCCTCCCACAGTCCAAAGATGTGCAGGTTAAGTGAATTTGCCATGCTAAATTACCCACAGTGTCCAGGGATTTTCAGGCAAGATTAATTAGCCATTAGAAATGCAGGGTTACAGCGATGGAGTAGGGTATGTTTTTGAGGGGCAGTGTGGACTCAATGGGCCGAATGGCCTGCTTCTACACTGAAGGGGATTCTATTGGCTCCATCACACATCTCAGACAATTATGAGAGAATAATTTGTGCCACTCAATCACCCAAGGCATTAGGAAAGATATTCAAATCCTTGTCAAAAAGGGAGGTTTTAAAATTAGATTAAATGGAGAAAATGATTGATGAAGTTTAGGGAGGGAGTACCAAAATTTAGGACTTGAAGGTGTAGATGAAGGATAGTGAAAGTAGGCATTGCAAAGAGCATAAGAAACAGAAGCTGGAAGGCAGAATTAAAGTACTGCTAAGATTTTGGTGAACTGAAGGAAGGTAAATTGTTCTTCCAAACTATCAGCAACAAGTGATTGCTGGTTCAAGTGGGCTTGTTGAGTACTATTGCTATATTTTCTCTGTGCAAGATCCCATTACCATGGTCTAATGCCTTAACTCATATTTGTTTTTCCAGCTTATACAAAAATCAGATTACAGACATTGGTGCCCAATATATTTCAACACTTATTGATGAATGTCCAAGTCTACTCAAATTGGCGTAAGCAGGTTTGCTTTAATTAATTCATACAAAATATCAGTCTGAAACTATACTGTTCATGTAGTTAGAGGCCAAGTTACACAATATCCCATTTTTAAGAATAAAGAGGCATGAGACGGTATCATACAAATAGTCACTGGTTGCTAAACTCACAGTATTGTCAAAAAAAGCTACACAAGAGTGAGGGCGGTGTGCATGCCATGCACCCACGCTGTGGTGATGAAGTTACCCATTTTATTACATCAGGAAGCATCTACATTCTGCTGTGTAGTTCTCTCTAGTGAAAGGACTCGTCAGATTAGAATCTCATACACTAATGGATATAGAAACAACATTACATGTGTAAAGAGTCACATTACTTCCAGATACATTGACACACATTCAAGAAAAAGCTGTAATAAAGAAGAAATCGAAATTAGGAATCAGAACACTTATAGGGATGAGACGTTTGGAGCAAGCTTGTAAAAATATTCAAACTGAATCCCTGCATGAAAGGTGCCACTTTTAAATTATTAATCATCATCATTTGTAACAATCAATGCAACTCTTACTGTGAGGTTCTCATGGGCCTGTTGTAACCATTAACTTAATTCAATCAAATCTCTTTTTTTTTATGGCTGATTTGTCCTTGATTAACCTGTTAAACTGGTTAGAAGGGTGGTGCAGAGATAGCTTAGAAATATTTCTTGCATCTTCATACCAAATCTAGTATCCAAAAGCAGCAGGCTACCCTAACCTGAGATCCAAACTAGGCCCATTAGTCAGTAGATGATATCTGACAGAGGATCGAGTGAGATGAAAATTCTCACAAGATTTCTTCAAGAAGGTCTTCTGTAAATACAGAATAAAATCTCTTCCCTAATTTAACCTTTCAATCTGAATTGTTAGCACAAATGTCCCATTACTGCAGTTACCAATAGCAGCTCTTGAGAATTACTAGGGTATCTATTCCTATTTAAATGCTGCTTCCATTAACCAATGTTGTCAAATGTTCTCCATTTGAGAAAATAATGAGGAATTATTTATCAACTTTTGTATTGATGATGATTATATCAATCCTGGAATGTGGTTCCTAGAAGCTTAATCTTTGAATTAGTTAGTAAGAACACTTGCCCACAGCAAGTTTAAAGTACTTAATTTTTATAATGATTGTTTTGATTCATCACCATCAGGAAATATCTTCCTGAGAACACTTTTGAGATTACAAGTGAAGATCATGAGTGATGAGAATATACAATTTACCAGGTCAATTTCTGAAGGATCCTGTTACAAGAAAGAGACTAGAGTATGTGCCAAGTATTCCGAAGGAACTTCATTAATGTTTCAGTCTCAGTTTCTGTGAGATCCTTTGATAACGAAAGGCACACAGATGAAGAAGAGAAAATATTAAACTAATTGTTTTCTTGTTTCTGCATTTAAAGCATTGGTTACAACATGATTACATCTGAAGGAGGGAAAAGGCTAGCATGGGCAGTTCAGAAAAGTAAGACAATCAAACACCTCTGGTGAGTAAGGGAAAGGGTGGAGAATAAAGTGTCTCATGTTTGAATTGTTAAATTTGAACAAATATTACATGATTTTTTAAAATATTGTTTTTGAGAAATGACCAATGTATTGAATTGAATTAAATTTATTGTCACGTGTACCTAAAAGCTTTGTCTTGCGAGCAATACAGGCAATCACATCGTTAAATAGCACAGATAAGAAAATAATAAGTAAACAGCGGCAAAAACAAAAGCACAGGTACAGGTGAATGCTAACAGTTGGTGAGTCCATTCAGTATTCTAACAACAGTAGGGGAGAAACTGTTTTGAAACCAACTGGTGCGTGTGTTCAGGCTTCTGTACCTTCTCCCCGATGGTAGAGGTTGTAGAAAAACATTGCCAGGGTGGGATGGATCTTTGAGAATGCTGGCGGCCTTTCCTTGACAGCAGATCTGGTAGATGGATTGTGTAGATGGGAGGTTGGCCTTTGTGATTGTCTTGGCCAAGTTCACTACGCTCTGTAACCATCTCCGATCTTGAATGGTACAGTTGCCACACCAGCTAGTGATACATCCAGACAGAATGCTCTCGATGGTACACCTATACAAGTTGGCAAGGGTATTCATCGTCATGCCAAATTTTCTCAGCTGCCTGAGGAAGAAGAGACGTTGTTGGGCTTTTGTAACCAGTGCGTCCACATGAAACTTGTCCAAGATAGCTTGTTGTTGATGCCCACTCCCAGGAGCTTGACCTTCTCCACTCATTCCACCTCTGTGCTCTTAATCTGTAAGGGGGGCATGAGTAACATCCTGCCGAAAGTCAATAATGAATTCCTTGGTTTTGCTGGCATTGAGAGCTAGGTTGTTCTCAGTGCACTATTTTTCCAGGTCTTCCACCTCTCGTCTGTAGTCTGTTTTGTTGCTATCTGAGATTCGACCAACTATGGTGGTGTCATCAGTGAACTTGTAAATGGCATTAGTCTGGTATTCGGTGATGGGTATACAGTGAGTACAGTGGGGGGCTGAGTATGCACCCCTGGGGGGGTTCCAGTGTTGAATGTGAGGAGGAAAGTTTGTCCCCAATCTTCACTGATTGTGACCTGTGGGTCTAGAAACTGCAGAGAGTGGGTCTTAGTCCAAGATCACTAAGTTTAACAATCAATCTCGAGGGGGATAATAGTGTTGAAGGCTGAACTGTAGTCAATGAGTAGGATTCTTACATAGCTGTTCTTGGTGTCAAGGTGTTCTAGGGAGGAGTGAAGGGCAAGTGATATGGCATCTGATGTGGATCTGTCGGTCCGATAGGCAAATTGGAGTGGGTCAAGAGTAGTAGGGAGGCTGGAGTTGATTAACGCCATGACCAGCCTTTCAAAGCACTTCATGACCACCGAGGTTAGGGCCACTGGGTGGTAGTCATTGAGAATACTGCATGAGCCTTCTTAGGCACAGGGACGATGTTGGTCCTCTTGAAACAGGCAGGGACAGTGGCCTGCTGCAGGGAGAGGTTGAAGATGTCCGAGAAGACCTCTGCCAGTTGATCTGCGCTTGTTCTGAGTGCACAGCCTAGTACTCCGTCTGGCCCCATCGCTTTCCTTGGATTCACATGAAGGAAAACCGATCTGTGGATAGGCTCATCAGGACTTGTCGGAATAGGTGTTACCTCTCTGCCGAAATTCTGCTCAGTGAGCATAGAAGGTATTGAGATGATCTGGGAAGGATTTGTCATCATCTGCTGTCTTGTACTGTCTCTTTTTAGAACCTATGATGTCATTCAGTCCTTGCCATAGTCGCTGGGGGCAGTAGTCTAGGTCTCTAGTTCGGATCAGTATTGGTCCTTGGCTGTCTTAATGGCTCTGCGAAGGGCATACTTAGCTTCCTTATATTTGAGTGGATCCCCTGGTCTGAAGGCCTCACACCCGGTTTTTAGCATTTTCTGTATGTCTAATTCATCCAGGGTTTCCTGTTGGGGAACACCTGGATTGACGTCCTTGGTATGTAGTCCCCCACACATTTGCTGATAAAGTTTGTGACGGTGGTGGCGTACTTGTCCAAGGTACCAGCAGACTGTTTGAACATGACCCAATCAGCCGATTCCAGACAGCACCGGAGTTGATTTTCTACCTCTTCAGACCAGCATGAGACTTGTATCTGCGAGGGGGTCTCCTGCTTGAGCTTTTGCCTGTAGGCCAGGAGAAGAAACAGGGTATTGTGGTTGGAGTTCCAGAAATGAGGGTGGGGATGGAGCGGTAAGTATCTTTCACATTGGTATAGCAGTGGGCTAAAATGTTTGGGTGGTAATGTTCTGGTGGTACTTGAGCAACACCATCCTTAGATTGGCTTGATTGAAGTCGCCAGTTACAATAACCAGGGGCTCGGGGTGTTCCGTCTCCAAGATGTTAGTGGTGGAGTACAGCACATCCAGAGCTCCCTCAACCTTTGCTAGTGGCTGTATGTACATAGCAGTTCATATAGCAGCTGTAAATTCCTGTATTAGATAGAAGGGGTGGCATTTGATGGTGAGGAATTCAAGGTTTGGGGAGCAATGGCTGCCCAGGGTTGTAATGCCCGTGCACTACAAGTTGTTGATTAAAAAGCAAACCTCTCCACCCTTAGTCTTACCCGAGGACACTGTACAGTCCATACGATGGATAGAAAAGCCATCAGCGTGAAATGTGCATTCGGGAATGAATGGGTTGAGCCAGGTTTCTGTGAAGCAGAGTGCGCAGCAGTCCCGAAGTTCATGCTGGAAGCTGAGCCATGATCTGAGTTTGTCCCTCTTGTTGTCCAGAGATTGTACATTTGTTAGGAGTAAACTAGGAAGGGTGGTGGGGGGAGGGGGGTCTTGTCATCGCATTGTCTCAGTCTTACTAGCAGGCTGGCACGCTTACCCCACTTCCTCACAGGTTTCTTACGTTTGAGTGGTCCTCTGGTGTATTGTGACTGCTTCCAGTTAAGTGATCCTTCCTAGGACCCTGTAGAACAGGTAGGTTGCAGTTTACTGTATTTTTGCAGAGGGTCTGCTTATTATATTCACATCTTCTCCGAGTCAGAGTTACTTCAACCTCCATTGTTGCTGAGACATTTTATTTTGGAGCTTTATTTTTGTGTGCAGATTAGTTGTCAAAGGTGATTTTAGTTGCTAAAGAGTCTCTGCAGTGGCAGAATTGTGTATTCAACACTTGTTAGAATGACTTTAGTTAAAAATCACATAACACCAGATTATAGTCCAACAGGTTTATTTGGAAGTACAAGCTTTTGGAGTGCTGCTCCCTTACCAAATAAACTTGTTGGACTTTAACCTGGTGTTGTGTGATTTTTTTTAACTTTGTCCATCCCAGTCCAACACCGGCTCCTCCAAATCACGAATACCATTAGCACAAGGTAAAAGAGTTTAAGAATGTGCCAGGGGCAGTCACACAAAGGATGATGGATGCTTTGATGACCAACTAAATTTGCTTCTTGAGCTCAATAAAGAGGCCCCACAAAACTTTGTTGGCAAGCGCTGTAATTACCGCCCCCTTCTACAAAGGATGCACTATTCCATAGGATTCATAATTATGAAGTCTCTTTGAAAACTGTGCTGATATTCCAGGGGCTTTTTTGCCATTATCACTGAAATGAATTGTGAAGTTGTTTTGGTATTCCCAAAAGTATCAGCTTTCGTTCTAAATTGGAAGATTGTGGATTTCAAGCCTGATTTCAGAGGCTTGAACACAAACAATACAAAACGCACCGGTGCAAAAGAAAAGAGAAAAATACATGTTGTATCTAATTTATGTACGTGATTTGGTCACAAGTTGCATGCTATTTTGTAGTGTGAAAGTTTTCCAGCTGAAGTTCCAGTGACTTTAAATCTTGAATTGAAACACAGGATGTGGGGGAATCAAGTCGGAGACTTGGGTGCTGAAGCATTTGCTCAAGCTTTAAGAAATCATCCTTCTTTAAAAGAACTCAGGTAATCAGATTTCTAAGCATTTTGATGACATAAGACAGACAAAGTCTGAATGTTAATCAATGCCAATATATCCATTTAAAAGGCATCTGGTTGGGTATATGAAAGGGAACAGTTATTGAGAGATGGGCTAAATGCTGGAAAATGGGACTAGATTAATTTAGGATATCTGGTTGGCATGGTGGGCCGAAGGGTCTTTTTCCATGCTATACAATTCTATGGCTCTGCTGTCCATTGCATGAAGTGTTTGCATATCTATCAATATACTATCAGGTAAATGTGTACAGGCTTAAATTAATTACTCAGCTTTATTTAGAGGGGGGATGAATAAAGAGGTAGGCTTTGGGAACCAATAAATAAAAATCAGTCAAATTTATTTAATATACATGACTTCAATATACGTTATAGTGAGCATATTTGTTATATCCTTTGACAAAACATTGAGACAGCATCTTTTACAAATTTTCACAATACGACAAATTGTCTAATACAAATAAATCTCAGTTCACCCACAGTTTAGGCTGCAGGTCACAATGAAAGAAGTGAGAGAATTTTACAATGCAAACACCAGAAAACACAGGAGAAACTCAATAGATCTGGCAGCATTTAATGAGACAGAAACAGAGTTAAAGTTTCAGTGTGACTCACCTTCAGAAAAACATCAATTTGCTTTTTGTTGACTCATACAGTACAAAAGAGGCCCTTTGACCCATCAAGTTTATACTACCACAACTACACAAAATCTACACTTGTCCCACTTTCCAGCACTTAGCCCATAGCCTTGAATGTTATGGCATTGCAAGTGCTCATTCAAGTAATTTTTAAAACCTTATGAGGAAAACCTTGTGAAGTTACTCACCTTAAATACTCTCCCAGAAAATGCATCCAGATCCCCAAGACTGAGATTCGAATTTTAAGATATGTAAGAAATCTGAAGGTCTTTGAAATCCTAGTTACTTGGATTATTATATTGCAAACAAAAATTGGTGTGAACCAAACTTGGAATAATGATGATCTCCTGTCTCTGAATTCTCCCATTTCTTGACCATGCCTACTGGTCTCACCAGCCCCTTAACACTCTCTGTGCTTGTGTTCTAAGCCACCTTGTCCTTTCAGTTATTACCTTTTGCATCCTATTTTCTTTCAAAGCTCCTTTATTCTCAGCTTTGTGGCAGTTAGAAATTAAATGTCTCAAACAGCCAACCGTAGTTTACACTTCTACCTGAATGGAAAGATTACAATTTTGTGTAGTCATGGCTTTCTGAGGAAATTTAAATATATATATATATATATATATGCTGTGAATTGTCTACAATTTGCTACCTTTTAATTTTTTTTTCCCCATAGTCTTGCAGGAAATGGCATTTCCACAGAGGGAAGTAAATATTTAGCTGCCTCATTGGAAGACAACAGATGCCTGAAGACACTCTGGTATTATTTTTATTGTGTACTTTGGAATTAAGCCACCAGTTCAGCTGGAATGGAAATCTCTTCCCAATGATCTGTCATGCACCTCAACGCATGAATTGATGCTCAAGTTGTCAGGCTCACTTAGTGGACAATAGGTCATGCTGATGCAACGTAAGGTAGTGTTCCAAAACCTGATCAGAATCTCACCATTGTAGTGAGGTGAAAGGAGCTATCTCACACAAAGGAACTTTCTTCACCATACCCCTCTTAAAAAAAACTCAAGGCTAGATCAATTGGAAATTTTAAAACTCAAATGGATTTTTTTATTCACTCCTGGGATATGGGCATCGCTGGATGGCCAACATTTATTGCCATCCTTAGTTTCCCTTCAGAAGGTGGTGGTGAACTGCTGTATAGTCCACCTACTGTAGGTAGACTCACAATTCCCTTAGCGAGGGAATTCCAGAATTTTGACCCAGTGACAATTAAGAAATGGAGAAATATTTCTAATTCTGGATGGTGAGTGGTTTGGAGGAGAACTTGCAGGTGGTGGTGTTCCCATGTGTCTGCTGTCCTCATCTTTATAGATAGAAGTAATTATGGGTTTGGAAGATGGCGTCAAAAGATCTTTGGTGAATTTCTGCATTGCATCTTGGAGATCCTACAGCACTGCTGCTCCTGAGCATTGGTGATGGAGGGAATGGATGTTTGTAGATATGGTACAATCAAATGGACTGCTCTATTCTGACTTGTGCCTGTAGATAGTGGACAGGCTTTGGGGAGTCAAGAGATGAGTTACTCATTGCAGTATCCCAGCCTCTGCTCTGTTCTTGTAGCTCTTGTAAATTAATGTTCAGCAAAGACATTAAAGAACAGGCCTGAGGCCTGGATAGTCTACACTGAGTTTGATGTTCCTCTTGTTTTTCTGGTTGTTCCTTGCCTGACCCGCTATTAAAATCATCTATTAAGAAATATTTGCCAAAAATTCCTGGATTATTCTTTAGTGTAGGAGTGGGTTAAAGATAATCTGCTCATGTTTTTTGTTTAAAAATTGATTTTTTTCTCTTTCTCTCCCAGAAATTATGTGGGGGTGTTATGGGGGTATTACATGCATGATGCTACCACAGGAACATAGAAAATAGGAGCAAAAATAGACCATCCAGCCCTTCAAACCTGTTCCAATATGATCATAGCTGATCATGTAATTCAGTACCCTGTTCCTGCTTTTGCCCCATACCCTATGATCCCTTTAGCCTGAAGAAATATGTCTAACTCATTGCAAACATTCAATGTTTTGGCCTGAGGCAGAGAATTCCACAGGCTCACCACTTTCTCAGTGAAGAAATTGCTCCTCATCTCTGTCTCACAATCTTTAGATTCTGATCCTTGGATCTGCACTCCGAGGTCATCTGGAACATCCTTCATGCGATGACCCTGCCTAGTTAGAACATAGTACAGCACTGTATGGGCCCTTTGGCCCTCGATGTTGTGCCAACCTCTTATCCTAAATGAGGATCAAACTAACCCACGTACCCTTCATTTTACTATCATTCATGTGCCTATCCAAGAATCGCATAAGTGTCCCTAACGTAACCGACTCTACTACACTGCTGGCAGTGCATTCCACACACCCACCATTCTGTGTAAAGAACCTACCTCTGCCATCTCCCCTAAACCTTCTTCCAGTCACCTTAAAATTATGCCCCTTCATGATAGCATTTACGCTTAGGGAAAAAGTCTCTGGCTATCCATTCTGTCTATGCCTCTCATTAACTTGTACACCTCTATCAAGTCAGCTCTCATCATTCTTCGCTCCAATGAGAAAAGCCCTAGCTTCCTCAACCTTTCTTCTTAAGACATGCCCTCCAGTCCAGGCAGCATTCTGGTAAACTCCTCTGCACCCTCTCTAAAGCTTCCACATCCTTCCTATAATGAGGCGACCAGAATTGAACACAATATTCCAAGTGTGGTCTAAGCAGGGCTTCATAGAGCTGCAGCATAACCTCATGGCTCTTAAACTCAATCCCCTTGCTAATGGAAGCCAACACACCATATGTCTTCTTAACAACCCTTTCAACTTGGGTGGCAACTTTGAGGGATCTATGGACGTGAACCCCAAGATCCCTCTCCACACTAACAAGAAACCTACCTTTAAACCTGTAATGTGCATTCAAATTTGACTTTCCAAAATGAATCACTTTACACTTTTCCAGGTTGAACTCCCTCTGCCACTCATTAGCCCAGTTCTGCATCCTGTCAATGTCCCGTTGCAACCTACACTCTACCCTATTCATAGCTCTAACTACCTTGGTGTCATCAGCAAACTTACTAATCCACCCTTCCACTTCCTCATCTAAGTCATTTATAAAAATCACAAAGAGCAGAGGTCCCAGAACAGATGCCTGTGGATCAACACTGGTCACTGAGCTCCAGACTGAATACTTTCCATCTACTACCAGCCTCTGTCTTCTATGGGCCAGTCAAGTCTGCATCCACTCAGCCACATTTACCTGTATCCCATGCCTCCTTACTTTCTGAATGAGCATACCATGGGGAACCTTATCAAACGCCTTGCTAAAATCCATTTACACCACATCCACTGCTCTACACGCAATGTGTTTTGTCACATCTCAAAGAATTGAATAAGGCTTGTGAGGCATCACCTGCCCCTCAAAAAGTCATGCTGACTGTCTCTAATCAAACTATGCTTTTCCAAATAATCACAAATCTTGTCTCTCAGAATCCTCTCCAATACTTTGCCCACCAACGATGTAAAAATGACTGGTTTGTAATTCCCAGGGTTATCCCTATTCCCTTTCTTGAATAAGGGAATAATATTTGCCATCCTCCAATTGTCTGGTACTACTCCAGTGGTCAGTGAGGATGCAAAGATCATCGCCAAAAGTGCGGCAATCTCTGCCCTCACTTCCCATGGTAACTTTGGGTATTTCCCATCTGTCCCAGGAGACTTATCTATCCTCATGTTTTTCAAAATTTACAGCACACCCTCCTTCTTAACATTAACCTATTCGAGCATATCAGCTGACTTCACAACTGACAAGTTCCCTTTTACTCGTGAATACTGAAGCAAAGTATTCATTAAGGACCTCCCGTACCTCCTCTGACTCAAGGCACAAGTTCATTCCACTATCCCTGATCAGCCCTACCCTCACTCTGGCCATCCTCTTGTTCCTCACATAAGTGTAGAATGCCTTGGGATTTTCCTTAATCCTACCTGCCAGGGCTTTTTCATGGCGTCTTCTAGCTCTCCTAAATCCATTCTTCAGTTCCTTCCGAGCTACCTTGTAACCCTCTAGAGCGCCGTCTGATCCTTGCTTCCTCAACTTTATGTAAGCTTCCTTTTTCCTCTTAACTAGATGTTCTGCATGTCTTTTCATCCAAGGTTCCTTCACCCTCCTAACCCTTCCTTGCCTCAGTGGGACAAACCTATTAAACACTCACAGCAAGTGCTCCCCAAACAACCTCCACATTTCTGTTGTGCATTTCCTTGAGAACATCTGTTCCCAATTACGCTCCACAGTTCCTGCCTAATAGTATTGTCATTCCCCCTCCCCCAATTAAATACTTTCCCATACTGTCTGCTCCTATTGCACTCCATGAGTATAGTAATGGTCAGAGAGTTATGTTTAATCTCAACGAAATGCTTTCTCACTGAGAGATCTGACACCAGATCTAGTTTGTTGCCGAGCACCAAATCTAATATGGCCTCCCTTCTAGTCAGTCTATCTACATATTGAGTCAGGAATCCATCCTGGACACACCTGATAAAATCGGTTCCATCCAAACTATTTGCACTAAGGAGGTTCCAGTCAATATTAGGAAAGTTGAAGTCACTCATGATAACAACCCTCTTACTTCTGCACCTTTCCAAAATCTGCCTCCTAATCTGTTTCTCAGTGTCTCTATTGTTATTGGGAGGTCTATAGAAAACTCCTGCTCCTTTCCTGTTTTTGACTTCCATCAATCATGACTCAGTAGACATACCCTTCTCGATGATGTCCCTTTCTGCAGCTGTGGTACTATTCCTGATTAGCAATGCCACTCTCCCACTTCTTTTACCACCCTCCCTATTGCTATTGAAACACCTATCCCTGGAACATCCACCAATCATTCCTGCCACAATGATATCCAAGTCTCTATAAAGGCCACAACGTCATACCTCCAATTACTGATCCATGCTTTAAGTTCATCATCCTTATTCCTGACACTTCTTAAAATAGACACACTTCAACCCATCACACTGACTGCAACTTTGTCCCATCAACTGTCTATCCTTCCTCACAGACTCTCTGCATGCTGCATTGCCTATTCACCAGCTACCCCATCTTCTGATCTGTAGCTCCGGTTCACATTCCCCTACCAAACTAGTTTAAACCCTCCCAAAGAGCTCTAGCAATCCTCCTGCCCTGGATATTGGTGCCCCTCCAGTTCAGGTGCAACCTGTCCTCCTTGTGCAGATCCCACCTTCCCTAAAAGGTATCCCAATGATCCACATCTCTGAAGCCCTCCCTCATACACCAGCTCTGCAGCCACGTTCTATTCAAATATTATAGGTTTCTGTGATATTCTCCCTCATTCTTCTAAACCCCAGTGTATGTAGGCCTAACTGATCCAGTGTCTCTTCATATGTCAGTCCTGTCATCCCAGGAATCAGTCAGAGAAAAGCTTGTTGCATTCGTTCCATAGCCAGAACATCCTTTCACTGATACAGAGACCAGAACTGCTCACTATACCCCAAAGTGTGGTCTCACCAAGGTCCTGCACAATTGCAGCAAAACATCCCTGCTCTTGTATTCGAATCTTCTCACTATACCATTTGTCTTCATGACATACACAACTGATAGGCAATGCTTGCTTCTCTGGCCTACTTTCTCCTTGGAAAAGTGAAAGAAGATACATAAACCAAAGTGGCTAACTTGAGGATCAGTGAATAAAGCAAGTTGTTATACCTTTAAGCTCCATATCCTCGGCCTCTAAAATTGCAGTGTTATGTCCTTTACTGGTATATGTAGCAGTACAATGGTTGGGCTATTCACGAGTGAAATCAGGAATCATTTCTTTCACAGAAAGGGAAGTAGGAATTTGGAACACTTGTCCTTCTCAAGGTTGTGTTGCAGATGACCAATTGAAATTTTCATGGCTCAGGTCAATTAATTTTTGTTAGGTAAGGGGTAAGTTCAGAGTGGAAATTGTGTGCTGACTCAGCTCCTTGTTTGGATTGAGAAACTGTACAAATGTCTGTCCTAGCCTGGTGTAGTCATGTGACCTCCATCATGAGACAGACAGCTTAAACTTAACTTCAATAAAGTTTGTTTCACATTTGAAACATGGTGCCAAAAGTAGTGAATGTCAATAGCTGGAATAAAAAAATCACAGTCACTGCTTTATCCAGTGGCACTGAAAGAGGAAACAAAAATCAAAGATCACAGTGTAAACACTGCTTATAGAGTCATACAGCAGAGAAACAGACCCTTCAGTCCAATTCATCTGCACTGACCAGCCATTCCAATCTGACCTCGTTCCACTTGCCAGCACTTGGCCCACATCCCTCTAAACCCTTCCTATTCATATACCCATCCTGATGCCTTTTAAATATTGTAATTGTACCAGCCTCCACCACTTCCTTAGACAGTTCGTTCCATACACGGCACCACCCTCTGCATTTAAATCTTTCCCCTCTCACCTTAAACCTCTGCCATGTAGGTTTGGACTCTCCCCCACCCTGAGAAAATGATCTTGGCTATTCATCCTATCCATGCCCCTCATGATTTTACAAACCTCTACAAGGTCATCCTCCAGCCTCCGAAGCTCCAGGGAGAATACCTCCAGCCCCTCCCTATAGCTCAAACCGTCTAGTCCCAGCAACATTCCTGCTCTTTCTCAATTTCAACGAAATCTTTCCTTTTGAATTGCTACCAGAATTATATGCAGTACTCCAATAGCAGCCTCACTAATGTCCTGCACAGCCACAACATGACATCCCAACTCTTATACTCAGTGTTCTGACCAATGAGTGCACATGGAACAACCACCCTCTTCACAACCATGTCTATCTGCGACTGCATTTTGAAGGTCTCTTTGTTTGGCAAGATTCCACTGGGCCCTACCATTAATTGTACAAATTCTGCCGTTGTTTGCTTGGCTAAAATGCAACACCTCACATTTATCTAAATTAAATTCCATCTGCCATTCCTTGGCCCATTAGCCCATCTGATCAAGACCCCATTGTATTCTGAGGTAATCTTCTTTGCTGTCCACTACATCACCTATGCTGGTGTTGTCTGCAAACTTGCTAGCCATACTTCTATATTCACATCCAAAATGTTTATATAAATGACAAAAATGCAGAGAACCCAGCAAATCCTTGTAGCACACCATTGATCATAGGCCTCTAGTCTGAAAAACAACCCTCCACCAGCACTCTTTGTCTCCTAACTTCAAGTCAATTTTGTATACAATTGGCTAGCTCCCCGGATCCCTTGTGATCTAACCATACTAACCATTCTACTGTGCGGGATCTTGTTGAACGCTTTGCTGAAATCCATATAGGCAATGTCCACCGCTCTGCCTTCCTTAATCTTCTTTGCCACCTGTTCAAAATAACTCAATCAAGTTAGTAAGACACAATTACCCACGCACAAAGCCATGTTGACTATCCCTAATCAGTCCTTGACTTTCCAAATGCATGTCACTCTTGTCACTCAGAATCCTCTCCAATAACCTATCCACCACTGATGCAAGGTTTACCAGTCTATAGTATCTTTGTTTTTCCTTACAGCCTTTCTTAAGTAATGGCACCACATTAGCCAACCTCCAGTCTTCCAGAACCTCACCTATGGCTATCTCAGCAATGGTTGAAAAGTGTGGTGCTGGAAAAGCACAGCAGCATCCAAGGAGCAGGAGAATCAATGTTTTGAGCATAAGCCCTTCATCACATTAAATACTCTCATCACCAAACCTCAATTAACCACAGCTGAATTTGGTAATATTCTGGAAATGTAACTTTTCTAAATTAGGCTCACAGCAAACAAACTGGACGATGAAGCAGTGAAGTGGTTCGGAGATGTGCTGAAAGTAAACAGGAGCCTACAAACCTTATGGTACGTAATTCAGAAATGTTCAATATGTTTGTCTCGTTACATAATTTCGTAAAGGCCTCACTGTGACAGGGAAAGACTTTTTTTGATAAAGCAAGAAAAGTCTTGCATTTGTGTGGCACCTTTTGGGGCCTTAGGGCACTCCAAAATGTTTCACAGCAAGAAGATCATGATTAAATTGTTGGAAATGGAGTGCTCAGTACAAACTTGCCACCACTAATGGGGATTAGAGTGAATTAGGTGTGAAAATTATAAAAGGTAATTGAATTGTAATAAGACACCATTTGTTTCAGCTTGCTATTGCACTCAGTGTACTTCATTGAGGTATCTAAATCCTTAACACATGTTTTTGCCTGAAATATTCAGATTTCTTAATACGTTACAATCAGCACCTTTAACTTGACTTTAACACCAACTGTTAGCTGATTAGCACTATTTTTAGCTCATTTTTAGCAATTGGTCAGTTAGATTATGGTTATTGTAATTGATTAGCCCAGACCTTCAGTCAGCATCAATGCTGAGCTCATTGACACTGTCCATGAAGATTTCTGCCACTCAACTCTTTTCATCCATACCTTCAAATCCCAAAGGATTGGTGCAGCCATCCCTGGACAAATTCATTGAAGTTGACCGAGAAGGGCATGCCCTCTTTCTGCAGTACTAGATTTAAGGATCCAAATCTTTCCATGAGAGAATAAGTTAGTGAATGGTGAGTGGGTGAATCAGTCTGTGAGTAACAGACATGGATAAGTGATTAAAGTAGGTTGGTGGGTGAGCGACTGCTTGCATTGGTGACCTGCAGTCTCCTTGCACCACCTGGAGGTGGTGTTCCTACAGTCAAAAAATGTAATGCTTCCTTTAGGGCAAGGAGTCTGTTATACCCACTTGATCTGTTCAATACGACACTGCAGACAATGGTGTGATTGAGTTCTAAACTGTACTCTACAAATGTGAGATTGTTTCACGCAAGAAGGCAGTGAGAGACAGTCAATAGATGCTCACTCTGCTAGCAATCCACACATTATATGAGAATTTTACAACATGTTAATTCTCGCTCACCAATCATAATGCAATTTCACTGTTTATCTTTGAACAACTTCAGAGATTAAGGAATTGGTTAAAATTAAATCTGATATTTCCAATAATTGAAATACCATTAGCTATACAGTTTAATGGATTTGTTCTCTGAAACTAAGTTGTCTGTTTAGTTCCCATTGAAATATGTGGTATAGTGTATTCAAGGAACAAAATGGGTATATACAGTAAATACATACCGAAGCCACAGACAAAGTTCTGGAGGAATATAAAACATGCTTGAACTACTCAGTGAGAATTGTCAGGCAGCATCTTTGGACACAGACACAGAGAAATAATACGTTGGTCTTCTGTAAAGAAATAATGCATTTGAGCAGAAATTATTTTTAACAGTTGGGCATCAGTTTAACTCAGTTGGCTGGATTGTTGGTTTACAAAGCAGTGTGAGGCCAACAGTGTGGGCTCAATCCCCATCACTGGTTTAAGGTTACCATGAAGGACTCTTCTTCTCAATCTCTTTCCCCACCTGAGGTCTGGTGGCCCTCAGATTAAATCACCACAGACACTTCTGTCTAATGAGAGAGCAGCCCCTATGATCTGGTAAGACTGTGGGCAACACAATAACAATTTTTAATAATTATTTTAATGTTCAGGTTAGACACATTTTTTCAGATAGCAAATTCCAAGAAATGTTTAAGTGGAGATATAGTCTTGAAGTATAGAATTTATGTTATTGTTAAGTTCAAATATATAAGAATTATTCATGCATGTCTTAAACCTTCTTAGTTTTAGTACACAGAGCATGTATCTGTAATTCACTTTTTCTTATAGTTTGATTGGCTGACATACATTTTAGTTTAATTGCCCTTTACTTTTGTGTGTAATTATCCTTGATAACAGAACAATACAGATTGTTCTGAAAAAAATAAATGCTGGAGATCGCAGCAGGTCAGACAGAGAGAGAGGAAGTTAATGTTTCTCATCTAGATGACTCATCATCAGAGCTGGTTCCTATACTATAGACTGTTCTATCCCTTTTGTTAATCTGATTTTAACAGATTTTAAAAATGTTTACACATAATTTCTATACAGGCTCTTCTAGGTATCGTTATTATAAACTTATTTAAATAAAGCTGTACAACCATTTCATGTTCATGAAGTCTAACTTTTGATCTCCAACTTAACATATGTAAGAAAGTATTAGATTAATTATTAAATTTCATCAGTTTCTAATAAAACCAATAAAAATATGAATATTGTGAATTCAAAATCAGTCCTTGTAATTAAAATAGAGATGCAGGGCTAGGCGATGTATTATACCTGTCTGATATGGGAGCTGCTGAACTCCATCTCAGTGGTTAGCACTGCTGCCCCACAGCATCAGAGACCCGGTTCGATTCCAGCTTTGGGCAACACTATGTGTGGAGTTTGTACATTCTCCCAGTGTCTGCATGGGTTTCCTCCCACAGTGCAAAGATATGCAGATTAGGTGAATTAGCTATGCTAAATTGCCCGTAGCATCCAGGGATGTGTAGGTTAGCTGCATTAGTCAGGGGAAATGTAGAGTAATAGGGTAGGAGAATGGGTCTGGGTGGGATAATTTTCAGAAGGTCGGTGTGGACTTGTTGGGCCAAATCTGAAAATGTGTTGCCGGAGGATCGCAGCAGGTCAGGCAGCATCCAAGGAGCAGGAGAATCGACGTTTCGGGCATGAGCCCTTCTTCTTCCTGAAGAAGGCCTCATGCCCGAAACGTCGATTCTCCTGCTCCTTGAATGCTGCCTGACCTGCTGCGATCCTCCGGCAACACATTTTCAGCTCTGATCTCCAGCATCTGCAGTTCTCACTTTCTCCTTGTTGGGCCAAATGACTTGTTTCCACACTATAGGGATGATTCTATGATGCTTATGATTCATAGTGACCACATCTGTAACAAGGGTTGGTTGCTTGAGGAATTCTGGCTCAGAGTTAATGGCTGGAGTCTGAGCTTTCAACACTGCCACACTTCAGTAGAAGCAGAGCTACCTGGATGCTGTATATTAGACCTTAGATTAACTACCTCAGATTTAATCAGTGATCAGGGACAGGATGGCCTGACTAAGAGAGAGAAGGTAGAGGGATCCAGAAGGTAGAGCTGAAGGAACCTTAGCCCTCGAGCTTGTCAAACAGGTCTGAGATTCCTGTTCCCTGTGTGAATGAGAGCAGAGGCTGTGGGGAGGATGTGCAAACTGATCATAGCACTACGGTACTGACAGCTGTTCAAGAGAGGGGAGAAAGAAAAATGTAGTCGTAAGTGGGAATTGTACAGTCAGGAGAATAGACACTGTTCTCTCAAGCCAGGATTGAGAGTTCTGAAGGCTGTGTTATCTGCTCAGTGCATGGCTTCAGCATATGTTATTTGGGCTTCAGAGGAATTTGGAGTGGGAGGAGAAAGATCCAGTTGTCATGTTCCACATACGTACCAGCAACATAGGCAGAAAGAGGAAACAGGTTCTGCAGAGTGTCTATGAGTAGCTAGGGGCTAAATCACAAAGCAGACCCAAAAAAGCTAATAATCACTGGATTTTTACTTGAGCCATGAACAAATTGGCAGAGAGTAAACAAGATTAAAGACATAAATGCATGGTTTAACGATTGCTGTGGGAGAAATGGGTTTGAATTCATGCAACATTGGCATCAGTACTGGGGAAGCAGGGAGCTGTTCTGATTGGATGGGCTCCACTTGATTCATGCCAGTACCAGAATCCTGGTGAACCATGTAACTAGGGCGATGGATAGGGTTTAAACTAAATAGTAGGGGGTTGGGTACAACTGCATAGAAAAGTCTGGAAACAATTAAAGTTGTGGGGAGGGCTCAGCAAAGGTTATTAAAATTTCCAGAACAAGTAAAAGAAGTATGGAAAGAGTCAGGAATCTAACTTCAGGCCCAGTAGATAAGGGGACCAACTACGAGACTGAGGGTGTTGTACTTAAGTGCATGCTGTATATGAAACAGGGTAAATGAGTGTGTAGTGGGGATTAAAGTTGGCAGCTACAATGTTGTGGGTATCTCAGAGGCATGGCTGCAAGAGGATCAGGGCTGGGAACTAACTATCCAAGGATACACACCCTATCAAAAGGACAGGGAGATGGGGAAAGGGGGATAGGTTGTCTTGTTAGCAAGATATTAAATTAAATCAATAGTAGGGAGGGATATAGAGTCAGAAGGCATAGAACCTGTGAGGGTAGTGTTGAGAAACCACAAAGGAAAAAATGACCCTGATGGTGTTATGTACAGACCTCCTAGCAGCAGGCAGGCTATTGGGAAAAGAATAAATGCAGAGATAGAAAAGAAATGCACTTTCAGATTAATCATGGGGGACTTCCATATGCAGGTGAATGGGGAAAGTCAGGATGGTGCCGAATCTCAAGAAAAGGAATTATGTAATGTCTACAAGGGTTCTTTAGAACCCACTAGGGGACAGGCAATTCTGGATTTGGTGATGTATAATTAGGCAGACTTGATTAGGGAGCAAAAGGAGAAGGAACTCCTGGGAGAAGTGACCACAATATGATACAATTCATCCTGCAGTCTGAGAGGGGAGACGCTGGAATCAGATATAATCACTAGAATACCCATAGTGTGGAAGCAGGCCATTTGGACCATCTAGCCTATACCGACCCTCGGAACAGCATCCCAACCAGACCTACCGCCCCATCCTATCCGTGTAACCTCACATTTACCATGGCTAACCATCTAGCCTACACATCCCTAGAGACCATGGATAATATAGCATGACCAAACCACCTGACCTGCACATCTTTGGACTGTGGGAGGAAACCGGAGCACCTGGCAGGAACCTATGCAGACTCCACATAGACAGTCACCCAAGGCTGGAATTGAACCCGAATCCCTGGTGCTGTGAGGCAGCAGTGCTAACCACTGAGCCACTGTCCTGCCCTTTTCCCACCTGGAATTACCTGGGTCTGGATGGACTACACTCCAGAGTTCTGAAGAAGATAGCTGAGGAAATTGCAGACACATTTTTGGTGATCTTTGAGGAATCATTGGAATCAGGGAGGACTGAAAAATGACTAATGTAACAACCCTGTTTAAGAAAGGAAGAAGGCAGAAGCTAGGAAACTATTGGTCAGTTAGCCTGACCTCAGTCATTGGCAGAACTTTAGAGTCCATTATTAAGATTGTGGGTTAGTTAGAAGTGCATCGTAAAATAGATCTGTGTTAGCACAGCTTAGTCAAGGGGAGGTCAGGCCTGATAAATCTGGTAGAATTCTTTGAAGACACAATGAGTAAGTTAGAGCCAGTGGACGAGGTCTATTTAGATTTCCTGAAGGCATTTGACAAGGTACCAAACTTGCTAAATAAGAGCCCATGGTGTTAGGTGCAGGTATGAGTAGAGGATTGGCAGAAGGCAGAAAGTAGGGACAAAGGAATCTTTTCCAGGATGGCAGCCAGTAGTTTGGGGTCAGTGTTGGGACCACAGTTATTCACATTACGTATTTACTATCTGGTTGACGGAATTGATGGCATTGCTGTCAAGATTGCAGCTATCGCAAAGATAGATGGAGGGTCAGATAATGTTGAGGAAGCGGGGAGGCTGTAGAAGGAATTGGACAGGCTAGGAGAAGTGGCAGATGGAATATAATGTGAGAAGTGTGAAGTTATGCATTTTGGTAGGAAGAATAGAGGCACAGACTATTTTTATAATGGTGAACAACTTCAGAAATGTGAAGCACAAAGGGACTTGGGAGCCATTATTCTAGATTCACTTAAGGTTAACATGCAGGATCAGTTGGGAGTTAGGAATGTAAATATAATGTTAGCATTCACTTTGAGAGGGCTAGAGTACAAGACCAGAGATATACTGCTGAGGCTGTGTAAGGCTGTGGTGAGAATACATTTGGAATATCGTGAGCAGTTTTGGGTCCCATTGTTAAAGAAAGATGTACTGCCACTGGAGGTGGTCGGGAGAAGTTTTACTAGAATGATCGGAGATGAAGGTTTAGTTGTATGAGGAGCAACTGAAGGCTCTGGGTCTGGTAGTGATGGACTTTAAAAGGATGAAGGGTGATCTGATTGAAACCTACAGAATACTGAGAGGCCTGGATAGAGTAGATGTAGAGAAGCTATTTCCACTAATATGAGAGACATGGACTAGAGAACGCTGCCTCAGAGTGAATGGACAACCCTTTGGAAATGAGATGAAGAGGAATTTCTTCAGTCAGACGTGTGTGAAGCTATGTAACTCGTTACCGCAGAAGGCTGTGGAAGCTAAGTCACTGAGTTTATTTAAGACAGCAATAGATAGGTTCTTGATTAGAAAGGGGATCAAAGGTTATGGGGAGAAGGCAGGAGAACAGGGTTGAGAAACATGTCAGCCATTAATAATGGCAGAGCTGACTTAATGGGCTGAATGGTCTAACTTCTATATCATCTGGTGTTATGGTCTTAAAAGAAAAAATAATTATTATAAATATTCAAGTATGTGTACAATGGAACTTCATGTTTCAGTGGCATTTTATCTACTTCCTGGCTAGTCTCTTAATTATATTGTTATTGTTATTTGTATTGTACCAGTTATTATTGGTACACTGTGACCTTGGTCCATGGTTTCTAGACTTAACTTGAATTGTAACATTTTTACTATCAAGAAGCCACATTTTTAAAATGGTTTCCTTCAGCTATTTCAGTTTCATCAATAAGTTTTAATCTGAATATGTTTGATTATCTTTTCACTAAAAGTCACCTAAGCCAATATTACTTCGGGTGATAGAATGATCATGAGTTGAGAACCAAAGGTAAGGAGTTGCAGAAGGGAGATATCAGGAAGCAGGCTACACAGGCTAGAGATAGTTGGATATATAAATACAAGGATAAGTAAGCCACTAGGACACAATGAAAGGCAGCAGGATACAGAGGACACATAATAGTAACGAAACGATGTGGACGGCATAGAATGGGAAAGACATTGCAGAGAAAACCCAGTGGGGGATCTGCAGGACACAATGGGTGTATGTGGAGGACAAGAATGAATATGAAACTTAGAAGACACATTAGGGGTGGTAGTGAGAGAAAGAGGGCATATTGAGGGATCAGCGTGATACAGAAGTCAGCTTCTTCTTGAGTTATCTGCTTGAAGCCTGGTTCAACTATGACATCACAATCTCCATATTGATAGGTCAAGGAGGTAGTTCCTGAATCCAGGCTGGTCAGAATGGACATCAAACCCCAAGCTGTTGTCACCAGTCTTATCCACACTAGCCATCCTGCAAAGACCCACCCCATCCCCACTTTTACTTGTATGTAGTAGCCAGAGATCATGCATAGCAACAGTTGGGTCTCCAATTTCTTCCCATCTCATGGGAAGAATCGTTCCCACTTTGACCACCTGTCACTGTCATATTTTGGAAGGATTCACAAGATGATACCCAACCTGTTTGGCCATATTATGAAACATCCTCCTTGACCATCAATGTCCTGGAGTGGGACTTGAAACCTGATCTGGCTCAGAGGCAGAGATGTTACTCCAAGACCTTCTAAAGAGGGTGGACAGTGGGTGAAATGACATACAAAGCTTCCAAATGGGAGACAGTGTAGTAATGAGGGATGACAATGAGGGCTCACACATGGAGAAATGTTGGTTAGTGAACGATAAAAGATGCAAATGAAGATAATAGTAGGGCTATAGAAGTTACACAGTTAAAAATAAGTAATAAATAGATTTAGTCCCATTTAAACAGAAGGCCTCAGATATGGAATTAATTGAGATTACCTAATATACATTCAGCCTGACTGTGACAGTGTTCATATATGCTGGATCCTGGAACATGTGGGTGGGTAAAGATTAATAGAAGGGAGCCAGGCCATTAAAGGAAGAAAACAAGGATAAAGTTAAGATATTTTTCTTTTTCAGGTTGATTGAGAATAACATTACATTGACTGGAGTAAAACATCTCATTGATGCACTGAAAATAAACAGTGCAATCCGAGAGATTTGGTAAGAACAGACCTGAGAAGCTGGGTTTCATATTAACTGGGCACCTCTGCTTCTGCTGCTCAACTAACTTCGTCACATAGCTAAATTCATTCTCAGGAACTGAAAGTTATCTAAAACATGTTTTGGTTTTCCACAATAACAGAAAACCATTTTTTTTGTTGATTTTAAAACCTCCACCTTGGGAAAAAGAGAAAAAAGAAGAAGTGTGTAAAGTGGAAGTCTAGTCTACTGAACTGTTCATAATCCCGAACATTCCAAATTTAGATATTTGTTCATTTCTTGTTTTCTTTAAGTTGCTGTTATTCTGCTGTTGCTGCTATTTGAATTGATTAGTCAGAGATAACCCAAGAGTGGACATTCAGTGGAGAATGTCTTCCTCTGTGACATCAGAAAGCTCCTCTCCATTTAAATCATGATTGGATTTGGGCCCATTCTCTTAGATTTCTGATGTCCTTGGAAAAGCAAAGCAGGTGACATGTTGCCAGCTTTACTTACAATAATAAATGAATAGACTTGAGATTTGCTGATAAAAGACACATTTGTTGAAACTTTTCATCTGGTACTCATCAGGACAATTTGCAAGAATACCAATTCCAGGGGTAAAACTAACATTTATAAGCATCTTGGAATACATATGTCTTTTTTCAGCAATCTTCAAGTTCTGTACTGCCAAACAACTGTTAAGACTCTTTGAAATGCCTGCAATGTGGGCAAAATTTGCATCACTACAAAGTGACCTCTGGTACAACACAATTGATGACAAACATTGACATCAACTTACTTTGACACACAGCAGACCCTGATTGGGGAGTTTGATAGTCTATGTGTTGCTTTTGCAGGCTATAGTCTTTGTAACTGGATCATTAGATTGGGAAATCTGTTGGGGTGCTTTCAGTACAACTGTGTAAATGTAGAGTGTCACTTTTTGTTTAAATAATCATCACCTTTGAGGAAAGCTGCTTGTTCAAGCTGTCCATTGATTCCCATTCATGAAGTGCTGTCAGAGATTAGATAAAAAAATTGTTCATCTAAAATACCCACCTTCTTCCTAAGGCTCCACACATCTCTTCTTTATTTCCCTCAAATTAAAATATGTCTTGGAAGTTTTCTCAATAACTTTTCTAAAATATATTCTATCTGTTGTACTGCATGGTTCAGATTTAACGAGAGCTTCAATTTTCTGTCATAGTTGGCAATTGGCAAGTGCATTCCCAGTAAATTGTGAAACACAAATTATTATACTCAATTTGATTTCACTAACTTCTCATTGTTAAATCCCTCTTTCTAGTTTGCTTTAATTTTCCTCTCACTTATTCTATACATTCGTGTCTTCACACTCCCTCCCTCTTTCTATCTCACTATTCTATATATCCAGCTGTTTCTGTAATTGGCTGTAAGTAGCAACAGTCGTTTAACTAATACATTTTCAAACCCAGAATTGCCACATTGCACCCAAAGTCAGATCAGCAACATAAGTGCATGTGGAGTAACACAATCCCTTTCATTGTTTTCACTCAGTTAGCAGTGAGGGAGGGAAACCTGGAAGGAGGGGCTGCTTTCAGATTCCACTGCTTAATGATCAGGCACCAGTGTGGTCAGTCAAAGTTGAGGAAACAAGACCTTTGCACCATATTGGCTGTAGACCATAGAGTCAGAGTTATATAGCATGAAAACCCATCAGTCCAACTAGTTCACGCTGACCACGTTCCCAAACTAAACTGGGGGGAATATGGGCCAGTGTTCGGCCCATTTCCCTCCAAACCTTTCTTAGTCATATACTGATGCAAAAGTCTATTAAATGTTGTAACTGTACCTGCGTCCACCACTTCCTGGCTAGATATGAAAGGGTTTACAAATAATGTTGGTTGAAAGGGGTTCACGAGAAATCATTTTCATAGTGTTTTATTTCTTGTGTCTTTCCTAAACCAGCCTGAAGAGCAATAAAATATCCATTGAAGAAACCAGAGCCCTTATTGGAGAGCAACGCATAGTGTTCTGAATAGCATCTATTGCAGTGGGATGTAGAATTGATAATCTGTGCCAAGGAGCTTCCACACCCGCAATACTTCCTGAAGAGAACAAATACTGTTCAGTGTGGTACAATGTACACTAAATTACTCAAAAGATTAAATACATTTCTGTTGACTTGTGAAATGTAAGTGATGTGTATATGTGGACAACAAGATCATACTTCATAAATTGAAAGATATGTTATGTAATCTATAAAAATCTTACATACAACCTGACTACAGAATCTTATACTCATTGTTACAGTCCTGTCACATTCTGTAGCAATGTTTTAGTGGGTTGAAATTTACAATGCAATCTGCCCATGTAAACTTCTCATCGTGTATTACAACCTAACCACCAGCAGACTACTATAATGAAGAACTTCTCTTTCTGTAAACTATGATTGATAAAAAAAGCCTCAGAGATAACTTGCATTTTTTTTCTCGTCGGTTATTTTTGTTGACTAACACTTACACAATTAACTTCTCAGAACAGTAACTCTGATTTTATAAAAAGTTAAGCCTTCATAAACAGAAAGCCTCAAAACTGTGGACCCGTATGAAGGGCTTTTGCCCGAAACATCGATTTTCCTGTTCCTCAGATGCTGCCTAACCTGCTGTGCTTTTCCAGCACTACATTCTCTACTCTAATCTCCAGCATCTGCAGTCCTCACTTTCACCAATGGGCCTGTATGCTGGGAAATGGGACTAATGTAGATTTAGTGTGTCAGACTCAATGGGCTGAATGGTCTTTTCTGTACTCTATGATTCTATGTATTTCTGTTTAAAGTCGGTATAATACAATCATAAATGTATATATATTTAGATTTGCAGAGCTTTCCGACTGTCTAAAAAAGTGACTTATCCTCCAGTTCTGCCATACAGTGACTATGTCCAAGATTAATCCAGTTCCCGTGCTCAAACCAAAAACAATATTGATTATTTATTGTTACTTATATACATTAAGTAGCATTTTAATTAATTGATGAGGATGAAATATAATCCACAGAGTTGCATCAGCTAATTTTTGAGTCATGAAATTTATAAGTGCTTTTTAACTAAATTCATCATCAAATTGACTGATTATTGTGGTCAAACCTTTTTTTAAAATGGAGTAGATAAGCTGGTGTTGTTCAAGTAAAGCTATAGAATACTACAACTCCTTTTCACCATGTTGTTGTTTTCAGGCTGCGTAAACCTGTCATCTTCTGCCTTCTTCCTACTTTTGCCCATCTCTGTCTCCTCATTAACAACAACAAAAGAAACAGAACATGCTGGAAAAACTCAGCAGGTCTGGCAATGTCTGTGCAGGGAAATCAGAGTTCCTGTTTTGGGTCCAGTGACCCTTCTTCAGAACACTGGCTTCTCCTTTGTTGCCTTTATGCTTTGTGTGCTGTTCTTCAATCTTTCTTCCCTTTTCTTCATTGATATGAAATGGCCTTTTGGGCGGATTGGTTGAAGGGGTTTTGCTCGTCATTGGGTCAGAATGCTTATTGAGCAAGAGAAAGTGGAAGGACACATGTAGAACTGTTAACAGAAAGGGAGGGAATAACAAATGCATGTTAATCATACATCACAATCCCCATGTCCTTTATTTTTCCTGAATTTCATCACCATTGTCATTAATGCAATCAAGACATACAAAATCTGCAGGGTCAGAGAGAAGCAAATATATTTTATTGTGATAAAATAGTTTTAAAACTGCACAAGTCATCATTTTGACTTTTGGGAAAAGCAGATGTTTTTTGCTGTTACAAGTTATGGGGTGGCATGTTTTCACTAGGTGTTACCATCCTTGAGTCTTTCTAAGAAACGATGTTTTGTCGATTCTTTTCCACTTGCACTCATCAGAACAATTGCAAAAAGCTCCAATAAAATGTGTCTTTCATCGGCAATTCTTAAGTTCTGTACAACCAGATTTTTTTTTCCCTATATGTCCTTGAAAAATGGTAGCGCATTATTTTGGTGAAAGGGTTTAAATTAATACTAAGTGGGCACTGATCCAATAAAACACGTTTGTTTAAATATCCATTTTTGGGGGTTTAATTAGTGAAGATTTAAACTGCTCAAAGGCACTAAATATGAGTCCTGCACATCTACCACTCATGCACCAATTTACATCTAGTGGTAGGTCTTACATAAATTGAAAAGGTGGCCCATTAAGTCCACACTGATCCTCTGAAGAGCATCCCACCCAGACCCTGCGTTTCTCCTGGCTAATCCGCCTAACCTGCACACTCCGGACTCTATGGGCAATTTAGCATGGCTAAACCACACATCGTTGGACTGTGGGCAGAAACAAAAGCACCTGGAGGAAACTCACACAGACAGTCACCTGAGGCTGGAATTGAACCCACGTCCCTGGCGCTGAGAGACAGCAATGTTAACCAGTGAGACACCGTGCCTCCCTAACTCATGGGCTAACAAAAGACTACATGAATCAAGATGTTCAGGGATTGATGGGGAAGATACCAAGGGAATTCAGACTTAGCACTGGAGATCCTGATGGAGCGATAGCGGGATGTCCTATACATGTAGCAGGAAAGAAGCAAATAATGCAGTGCATTTGGAAGGGTAATTGCCAAGGTGATTACTGTCAAGAGCAATGCTTCTGCAAAACAAAACAACAATATCAGAGGCTCACTTTGCAATAACCAGTATCACAAATTCAACATGCTTCATCTGCTACCTGATGAAGGAGCAACACTCCGAAAGCTAGTGCTTCCAAATAAACCTGTTACACTATAACCTGGTGTTGTGTGATTTTTAACTTTGTTCAGCCCAGTTCAACACCCGCACTTCCACATCATGTCAACACACTAACATTCTCACAGTGTACAAAACTCTATCTTTCAAAAGCACAACTTTTAGCTCAGCTTTCTCTCCTATCCTCTCTCATTGCCTTCCCATCTTAACTGATTGTAAGACCCATCTGCTACTCTCTCGACCCTATTCACGCTAAGTTGCTGACAAATAGCCAACCCTTGTCATTCCTGTTTTAGCTGACATTGTTGATGTCTCACTCTTTTCAGGTGTTGTTCCCCCACTATTATCACACCTGTCTTAAAAAAAGCCTTAACCCCACCAGCCTTGAAAATTACCTCCTGCAATGTCTCCTTCCTGCCCAACATCTTTGAATGAAATCTATACCTGTCTTTCCCAGGGCACCATGTTTGAATTCCACCCATCAGGTTTCCACACTTTCCACAACACAGAGTCTCCTCTTGAAAAGGCAATGATATGTCTGATATAAAAGAAAAGTTCTTCCTCAACTTTCTTGAACTGCTGAATCACAAGGGATACATCGCACAGAAGCTGTAAAAATGAATTTCAATTCATCAAGGCTATGCATAGGGCTGTTGATGTCGATGTTAAGTTGATTAACAACACTTTCACAGCTTTGCTCGTTTGTGATTTATGAGAGTGAAATTATCTTTTTGCCAGTTTCATGTTGAATGGGTAGATGAGAGGGGGATGTTCTGGCTGCTGGTGGGAATAGTCTGAAAGTTCTTGTTTATGTCTCATATGAGATGAATATTATGGTATTGGGTAATTTTAATTTCCCCATTACTAACAGGGACTTCCCTAGTCCACCAGGGGCTTAGATGAGAAATTAGTGAAATAAATGTGTTTCGATAGCATTTATGATAGTTTTATGGTCACCCTTACTGGCATTAACTTTATAATAGAAACCTATTAACTGCATTCAAATTCCACCACCGTGGGAGTTGAACGCATGTTTCCAATGCATTAGCCTGGGCCAATAGGTTACTAAGTGTAACAAGTTGTCACCATCCACCATCTCCTCTACATTTGGAATTATGTAAAGTCTCTGTCAGCAATTGGGATTGACCCAATTATGGAGCAACTTCATTACTAGTGTATTAAAAGACAATAATAATGAAGAATGTACTGCACAGTCAATATCCAGCTTGGGTGCAATTGTGGTAAATGTCAAATTCTACATGTACTCTGTCCTTTCACACGATTAAAAACAAGAAACCTAAGGTTACGTACTACAGTTAGACGTTTAATGTTCTCCAAACTATGATTACAAAAGCAAAATACCATAGACACTGGAAATTTGAAACAAAAGACAAAAAATGCTTTAAAAGTACTCAGCAGATTAATCAGTATTTGTAGTCAGAAAAACAGAGATAGTAATGACCTCTCCCCAGACATGGACAATGTTACAAGTGGTGTAGAGAGTACAGAGACGTGAAAAGGAGAAATAACAAAAAATAGTTCCAGCTGAGGCGAAGGTAGGAAGGAGCAAGGGATTAAATGTCTAAACATGAGCAGTTTGCGAAATTGAAAGTACAAGTAAACTGCTGATTCACCTGGAAAGCTGAGCAGACCTTGAAGGGGCTGGGGTCTTCATTAAAGAACATGCTGTTTGCTACTCTGGCAAGTAGCATCAAGTGAGAAGAGATCAAAAGGCACATCCTGTCTATGTTTGGAAAGGTTTTGTGGGAAAAGGAGGGCATCTATGTAGGTGACTGAGAAATGTATCAGAACATTGTTGGGGAAAGGTCCTTTAGAACGCAGAATGGTGAGAGGAAGAGATATTGGTGCTACTGTTAGAAGATATGTGTCGAATATGGAAGCTGTTGTATATGGAATATGAAGACAAGTGGAACATTATCATTATTCTGGAATGGGGTGAGAGCTGAAGGGTGGGAAATGGAGCAGTTACACTCAGGGGCACTGTATCACAATAGATGGGGTTCCTTGGTTGAGGGAAAAAGACATCAAGAACATTGATGTGGGATATGGATTTGTCTGAACAGATGCAATGAATTTGGAGACATTTGATGTGTGAAATAGAGTCTTTACAGAAAACAATATGGAAGAAAGCTTGGCCAAGTTTGGTTTGGGCTAGTAATAGATACAAATCCACAGTCTATACCCAGAAATGCAAACAGAAGTTGAGGCAGGAGATATGGGTCATGTGAAAGCAAGTAGTGTAAATTAGAAGCAAAACTGCTGATATTTTAAAGTTCAAAGGAAAAGCTGGCAATGACACTGAAATACTGAGGGGAATAAATGAAATAAGAAGTTGTTCAATGTGAGAGTGGAAGAATGTTGAGGGAACTGATTGGATCTTTGTTCAAGAAAGAATTGAGCAGCCCTTAGGCTACCTGGAGATCGGAAGTTCAGTAGGATTAGAGATCCATCAGGGCCAAGATACTGTTAAAAAGGCGGATGACATCAAAAGAAATGCCAATGTTCATGGGAATACATTGAACACAGGGGCACAAGAAAAATTGGCAAGATAGGAAAGGGGAAAAAGAAGGCTGAATCGATGGTTCTACCAGGGCATTTCTATTGATCAATCTAGGAAAGGTGGTTGAAGCAAGGCTATACAGGACTAAAGGATGACTTTGCTGGTGGTAATGGAGGGAAACTCTTGAGCTGAGATGAGTCTGGAAAGGTTTGGCTTGATGTTCAATGTCAAAGACATGAGTTAGAGAGTTGCAGACGGAGAGAATTTGAGTTCACAAACAACATTGTCATTGGTTTATGCCAATGTTAGACCTGGACCTACAAGATCAGACTGTAGCAAGTCCAGGGGAACGAAAGGGCCAACATGTGAGGGCAGCAAAGAAATTGAGATCCCCAATGTCATGCCAACAGTTTCCAGTGAATTGATCTAGAGAGAGGAAAAGGCTACAGGACTTGGCTCAGGTCAATTAAGAATTTGGAAGATGGCAAAGTTCTGCTTTTCAAGGAAAAGACTTCTCACCAATGAATGGTTGCACAAGTGAGGGATAATGGAAAACTAGCAAGAAATATAACACTTCCCTGCTTAGTTCTTCACTTCCCAGTGTATCAAACACTCCTTCCAAGTGAAACAGAGACTCACATATATTTCTGTCAATGTAGTGTATTATATTTACTGCTTCTGATGCAGTCTCCTCAGCATTGGGGAGAAAAATGCAGATTGGTTGACCAGGTCAACCTGCAGTTCACAAGTGTGGGTGAGCTTCTGTTACCTGTCAATTAAGTTCTCCATTCCACTCTGATCACATCCTCCTGCAATGTTCCCATAAAACTACATGTAAATTCAAGAGTAGCAATTCATTTCCAATTAGGTCATTTACAACCTCAACATTGAATTCAACGAATCAAATCTTATCCATTGTCTTTATTTTTGCAGTTGGTCATGATTCAGCTATTCCCATTTTTCCTATTTTGGGACCTGTTTTATTATACCATTACCATCTCATTTTCCTTGCACCATTATCTGTCATTCTATCTCTGCTGCCTACCACTCTATTGCAGACTTTCCCCTTGATTTTCCTGAAATGTTAACTCTGTTTCTCTCGGCAAACACTGTCTGACCTGCTGAGTGTTTCCAGAAAATTTGTTTTAGTTTCCTAATCATTGTTTATCTCACCTCATTGATACATCAAGAAAATCAATTCTTAGTTTCCCCACCAGTATTCCAGAGAGGAGTGCAAAACAGTAAAATAAACCTAAATTTAGGAAATTAATTCAAGTCAACCCTTCACAAAATGCCCCATAAAATTACAGAAGACATAAATCAACAATTTATCTAGTTGCATGCATTTTACAACTAGCATTTAATGGGATCAAATGATGACTCGTTACAGGTCAAACCATCTTAAAAGGTTACAGTTCAGTGAAGCTTCATAAACAATACAAAATGTTTTGCCACTGTGCTTTTTGCCAGCAAAACAAATCATTTTCTTCAAGGGAACACTCACAGGTTAATTTGTTCGGCAGGTTTAATCACATTCGGATGCTAGAGAAACAATTCAACAAAAAAGAAGTGAGTGAAATTTTTAAACTCAATCCCACCATTTGAAATTGTTCTCCCCCAGTTCCTCACCCAAAAGTAAGTCAAATTCAAGAGAAACAGAACTGGTGCTGGCCTGGCTGTTGATGAGGCCCTTCTCAGGGCTTATTTTATCAGCAAACAATGAAAAACTGACTGGGTCACCAAAGTACTGATTATAAGCAGGAGTGTATGAACACTTTCTATGAAATAATCCATACCTCTCCTGAAAACAGCACCCTGCCGATGGTATAGAGTGTCACAGGGGCCAGAAACTATCTTGCATTTTTCCAAGTGCCCATTTCTCTGCTGGTCAGCAGAATATTCCCTCCAAGGATCAAACCTTACCCTGTTCAACATCTATAAGCTTTCCAGAACAAGTCGCGAGATGGTAATAATGGAAATGGATAGAAATTCCAACAAAGAAATTGGCCATTTGGTCCAATTAGCTCATGACAATATTTAACCTCCACATAAACACTTGAGTCAAATGACGTACACCCATCTTGCACCTTCAACTCTCACTCTCAGCAATCACCACATAATTCCATCCTTCTGGTTCACTGCTCATTTCAAACTAGAATTAAAAGCTCTAGCCTTTCCTTCCCCAACCTAATCAGAAAAACCAAGGCCACTTATATCCAATTAGAATCAAATATTAAGGCTGGGCATTAGCACAGCACAGCCAAGAATAGCTGCTTTGGAGAAGTCATGGGAGACTAGAAACGTTGCAAGTTCCACGAAAGAAAAAAGACTTGCACTTTTACTCAAGGTGTTCTGTTATACGTGTCATGAAAGAAATATTCAGAAACTTTGTTTCCCTATTTGAATTAGATATCTTACTGCAGCCTTTAGTGCTTGATGTAGGTCCGCGATAATGTCTACAATGTCCTCCAAACCAACAGATAATCGGATTAGGGTATCACTTATCCCCAGGGCATCTCTCTCCTCCTTTGGAATAGAACCAAGTGACATAATAGCCCTAAAAAACAGAACATTATATTGTGCTGCTTTATTAAGGACATTTTCTACAACAAACAGAATTAAACATTTTTCTCATAATTTCCCCCACCTTACTTTATATATTTATTACCAGAGATAATTTTATTCTTGCATTTGTTTGTGTGCAAGGCTGCTGAGGTGAGGTGAGGGTGTTGTGGATAGCAGATTTCACTTTTATACTGACCTATTCTCGCTGTTATTAGCCTACTGAGTGGAGCTCTCTAATTTCAATTCTAGTGTTGATCTTATGTACACTTCCTGTGCAGCCATAACCCTGTGTGCCTTGTTCTGTCAAAACACCCTATGACCTGCCAGTACTGCTTGCAAAACAAAACGTTTCACTGTACTTAAGTACATGTGACGACAATCAATCAAATCAAATTTCCTAGCCAATGTCAGAAACCCAAAATTACTGCCAGAAACATTAGAATAACATTTGATATTTTTGAGTGATTCTTTTATTTAGATACCCATGGAACTTGGAATTTAAAATCAATCCAAACTATATGGAAACTTGCAGCCAAAAGCCAAGTTCTTGAGAAAGAGCAAGTATCTATGTATGCTAGAGGCAATGTCTCAGAACAATTCGGCACAGCATCCAGTTGACACCACCTTAAAACTGCCTCTAACTTGTGGATGTAAGTTTGCTCACTGCGTTGGAAGGTTCGTTTTCAGATGTTTCATCATCATGCTAGGTAACATTATCAGTGAGCCTCCAGTGAAGTACTGGTGTTATGTCCAGCTTGCTATTTATGTGTTTAGATTTCCTTGGGATGGTGATGTCATTTCCTATTCTTTTATTTCAGAGGGAGGTAGATGGGATCTAAATCGATGTTGATAGAGTTCCGGTTGGAATGCCATGCTTCTCGGAATCCTTGTGCATGTCTCTGTTTGGCTTGTCCTAGGATGGACCGCATCCATATATAAGGATACTAGTGATAGTGGGTCGTGATTTTTTGTGGCTAGTTGATGTTCATGTATCCTGGTGGCTAGTCTTCTGCCTTGTTTGTCCAATGTAGTGTTTGTTACAGTTCTTGTGAGATATTTTGTAAATAATGTTTGTTTTGCTTGTTGTCTGTATAGGGTCTTTTAAATTCATCAGCTGTTGTTTTAGTCTGTTGGTGGGTTTGTGGGCTACCATGATGCCAAAAGGTCTGAGTAGTCTAGCAGTCATCTGCTTTGATGTAGGGGAGAGTGGCTAGGGTTTCTAGGTGCATTTTGTCTGCTTGTTTAGGTTTGTTACTTAGAAAGCCAATAGCATGCTGGCCTTCATAACAAGAGGAGTTGAGTATAGAAGCAAAGAGATCCTTCTGCACCTTTACAAGGCCCTGGTGAGACCACAGTTTTGGTCTCGAAATTTGAGGAAAGACATTCTGGCTATTGAGGGAGTGCAGCGTAGGTTCACGAGGTCAATTCCCGGAATGGCAGGACTATCTTACACTGAAAGATTGGAATTACTGAGCTTGTGTATGCTTGAGTTTAAAAGGCTGAGAGGGGATCTGATTGAGATGTATAAGATTATTAAAGGATTGGACACTCTGGAGGCAGGAAGCATGTTTCCGCTGATGGTGAGTCCCGAATCAGAGGACACAGTTTAAAAATAAGAGGTAGGCCACTTAGAACAGAGTTGAGGAGAAACTTCTTCACCCAGAGAGTGGTGGGTGCATGGAATGCTCTGCCCCAGAAGGCTGTGGAGGCCAAGTCTCTGGATACTTTCAAAAAAGAATTGGATAGAGCTCTTAAGGATAGTGGAATCAAGGGTTATGGGGATAAGGCAGGAACAGGATACTGATTGAGGGCAGAATGGCCTACTCCTGCACCTATTGTCTGTTGTCTAATGTCTAAATTGACAGACTGTGCTCATTGGGGATCTGTTCATTTTGAATACGCTGTAGAGGTGATTTTCATCTGCTTTTTGTAGCAAAAAACAGGCAATGACATCACCCAGACAGGAAATGACATCACCAACCCAAGGAAATTGAAACCACATAAATAGCAATCAGGGCATAACACCAATGCTTCACCAGAGGCTCACTGATTATGTCACCTAGCATGGTGACGAAACATCTGAAAATGAACATTCCAGCTCAGTGAGCAAATTTACATCCAGAACCTCAACCTGAGCTACAAAACTTCTCAAAACCCGCTGCTTCCAATTTGGTATTAATCATGAACCTCACTCAGAGGAAAGGTGGTTCACGTGAAAAATGGAACAGTGTCCTTCTAGTGCATTGAATACTTTATACAATATGCATAGAGTTTAAAACGGATCTAAGGGGCAACTTGTTCATGCAGAGGGTGGTGCATGTATGGAATGAGCTGCCAGAAGAAATAGTGGAGGCTGGGCCAGTTACGGGCCAAATGCTAGAAAATGGGACTAGATTAATTTAGGATGTCTGGTCGGCATGGACGATTTGGACCAAAGAGTCTGTTTCCCTGCTGTATCACTCTATATCACTGGGCCAGAATTACTTGATTCCAAATCTCACTCAGCTATACTTGACCACGAGTGGTTGGTGACAAAAATGAAATTATTTCCTTTCATTCCTCATCAAATAAACATAAAATTCATAAAGACTTTTTCAACTTCGTAATGGAAAACTTTTTGAAGAATGATTAAGTGCTAGAAATTAAATTAAACATTAATTTCTATCAAGAAGGATGTTTGCATTAATTCCTTTATCATGTAGTATAAGCTGGCCTCCATAGACATATAAATTTATGAATTCCATTGTATATGTTGCACTATATAATATTCAAATTTATATGAGAATCACTACAGTGTGGCCTATTAAGTCCACACTGAGCCTCTGAACAGCATTCCACCTGGACCTAACCCGCTATCCTATTCTTGTAACCCTGCATTTCCCATTAATCCATCTATCCTGCATATCCCTGGACACTATGGGCAATTTAGCAAGGTCAATCCATCTAACCTGCACATCTAAGTACAATGAGAGGGAAACCAGAGCACCCAGAGGAAACCCACGCAGACACATTAGAACAATGACTACAGTCAAAATAATGTGTACTTGAACCACTAAGACGGCTTGCGTGTAGTATAATAGTGGAACATTTGTTGTTCATATGTAAGATGTGTAGCTCTGAAATAATGAGGCAAATACCACTGAGATACTGAGGACAGGAATGGAACAACTATAATAGAGTTGCAACACAAAGATCAATATAATGGTATGTAATTAAGAATTTGTTGGAACTCCTTAGAGTCAAGTAATGATTGATCTGAGATAAGGCAGACTCAGAGAGGAAGCAGACTCAGACTAGGAACAGCCTAGTCTAAGAGCAGATCTACAGCACAGACCTCAGGATAGGGAGACCTCATGAAGGCTCAACAACATAGGGATTTATTCATGGTGTCAGTGCAATCCAGGAAGGCAGCTAAAACAATTAGGGATGTGACATTTCATTTCCCTTATAAAGGAAAGGTTTGGAACATTACAAAAAACACTTAATTATAGCCATTTGGGCTTGCATGATTTACTTCCACTTTAAATTTTATCAGATGCCAAGAATGGGAAGATACATTTACACACAAGCATTTTTAGTGGACCATATTTGTCAAGCATGAAGTTTACTTTTCTTCATACATGCTTCAGAGAAAATACTTGGTGTATGCTAAATTATTTATGTCTTTTCAGATAGAGTGCAGACATTACATGAACAAAATACATATTGAAGATAGCTGAGTTAATCCCAGTGACATTGGTGTCATAAAAAATCACTCAGCCTTTTGTATTTCATACCTATTTTGTAGTCTAATTTCATCAGTGGTGTTATAATTCATATCTATCAGGATGACAAACAATATTGTTTTGTTATGATAAAGAATTAAAAAGTAGTAATCTCTGGAAGAAGTTAAAATTAAAAATGTTCCAAGATGTAGTTAAAGGTTTGGTGGGCTTAGTTTAAATATTTTAAACAAAAAAAGGGTTAACTGTATTTGGAATGATTAAAAAGTACTAAACATATTCATGCCTGTAAAAGTGGACATCTAAAATTATTTTAAAACAGCAACAAAAATAACAAAATTTCAAATTTTACTAGAAATTGTGTAGAATGAGATATACATATTAAAGGTTGTAAGAACAGAATTTAATAAATGACCATAAATCAGATCAGTTCTGTCTGATTACTGAAAGAATCAGCAAAAAAAGTTCAATGGAAAAGTCTAATGAAATGATGGAGACAAAAATGCAACAAACTTTTTAATGTTATAAGTAATTCTCAAAATTCTTAAATATCAGGGATGATGGTGAGCTTTAATAATTTTTTAATAATTGGTATTAAAATTAATTAATAGCAGTCATTGTGAAATAGATTAATACTGATAATGAAAATCTATTTAACATAAAATTAAAAGTACAAATCCCATAAGTTACTTAATTCTAATTTGTGGCTGCGTGAGGGATGTGCTGCATGTTGAAAATGCTCAGTTTTCACTAATGAGTAATTCATCATATAGGAACAATAAAGCAAGAAATCAAATTGAATCTTTGTGGATTATTCAGTTTTATTTCAGAGGGTTTGTTAAGAAATTAAAAATGCAAAACATATGAAACTGAAGTATTTTTGTCAACAATGCAATCCCATTGACTACACAGTCAGCTGCTGTAAACTTGTTCACTTTATTGCTCATTTATGATGAATTAATCATTAATGAAAATTGAGCATTTTCAATAAGTAGCACAGCCCTCAAGCAGCTACTAATTAGAATTAAGTAACTTATGGAATAACTGGGGTGCAGTATTGGACTTTTATTAATGTTTGGGAGGAATTAAAGTAACAAATCATCTCTGGAAAATTTCCAACTGATTGCCTTTTCTGCATCTACACATTGTTCATGCAAACAGAGTGCAAATATTTAGCAGCATTATGTTTATAAAGGCACTTCATAGTTAATGCTTTTGAAACATGAGTTATATTCAATATGAACTCTTTTAAATTAACTTTTTTCTTTAATAGGTGAACAATAAACTGTAATGATAGCTGTCAGGGATCATGTGACCTGATTTACATACCCAAAAAGCTGCCTCACTGTCTTAAAAAGATATATTCTAAAGTGAGAAATATTAAGTACACTTTCTTGAGACTATCCAAAAGGCTTTCCTGAAATGATTACATCTTTTAAAAAGTGATTGTATTTATCCCCTCATGCAATAATCCAGGATGTAACTAACCCATCTTAGACCAATACCATATTTGAAGAAGGAAATGTAATTTTGAGGAGTTGCAAGGTAGGACAGTCATATATTTGACCCTCTGTAAACCTTAAATGCTTTTTCAGAAATACAGTAGCAGCATAATTTATGTCTAAGGAAAAACATAAGTTACAGCATCACAAAGTTTCCCAGCTCGTTCCTTATCAGTTCATTAAGACAGCAAACTGGTAGTTGGTAGAAATCTCGAGGCTGTTAATGTTAGAAAACGGAATCCTGGCTATCAGAGCTGAAAAGAAGTCTTAAGCTTTTACGCAGTTCAAGGAGAAGAGTTGGTAACAGTCATTTGAGTAAGAAATGAAAGAGTTAATATAGGAATGATACTTCACTGGGATGGATGACTAAAAGATATTGCTGGGAAAAGAATTGAAAATCTCTGTTTATGTTAGAATCTTACTCAATTGTCACATATATGGCTTTGTGTTTTTGGTCTTTTGTTAAAGGAATATTAGCAGCCTCGTGTGAATATATACAATGACTGATCACCACAGAGGAAAAAAAACTTCAAAAATGAAACATGGTGGGGCCTAGAAATAAGGTGAAGGTAAATTTGGTTCAGGCATTCAAGAAGACATTTAGATTATTTGGATAGAAATGGTCTTCAAGGATATGAAGATAAAGCAAGAGATGAGCACTAGTGCAGGCATGATGGACCGAATGGCATTCTTTTGTGCTGTAGCAATTCTGTGACTCCGGTCTATCAAGCCAGATTTCACTCTGAGGTCTGACTTGTCCAGTACTAACATCTACTGGAATCCTAACTGAGTCATATAGCATCAGATTCTGGGATGAATGCATTAAAGAGTCCTTTCTCTTTATTTTGAGCCCGTGAAAATCTTTCAGTTGGTTACTCAAATCATCTGCACAAAACTATTAAAATGTACAAAGGTAAATATCTTCTTCTCAAAGACTCATTGATTATGGACAATTGCAAATAGTCACATGCTTCTTGTGGATTGGTTTGTGCTAAATCAACAAACTCTGAAATACATTTCAAAGTAAGTGTGTTTCTGTGAATATCTCATTCTTGGTTCAAGGGTTTCAGAATATACCTTTTAGTTTCAAAGCATAGGTTGTAGTTTAACTATTAAAGGAATTAAAGTTTAACTGTAGGAAATAGAATAAATAGCAATTAAACACAGCATAGAAATGTCAAGATCTTCTTGCCTTAAGGAGTTAGCAGCTAAGGGAAGGGAATTCAAATCCTGGGCTATAATGATTACCAAAGTATGTAAAAGAATGACTTTTCAACATGTTACCATGTTTGTTTAACGGAATTAAAAAATGAGGCATGATTAGATAAAGTTTGATTTCAGAATTACCCAAAACAGGCTACGTTATCAAAGAGATGGAATGAGCTTTGGAAAGCTGCCTGGTGAAATTTATCTGGATTTTTGCTGGATGAGGCTTTACTTGAGGTTTGGATCTCATATGTTTTTCAACTCACTGAGAGAAGATAGTCAAAATAAATGATGGTTAGATAGAACTGTGCTGTAAGCTGAATAAAACACTAAATTCATTATTGACGCATGGAGGTTGGGTGAGGATTAATATCAGCTTGAACCTTTGGAGAACAGAAGCCTAAAGATTGCCTAGGGTGATGTATTTTTGCCAAGGAAAGGAACAAGCTGAAATAGCTTTGAAGTATTGAGAAAGAAATGAGAACTTGGGGTTGCATTGTTCATAGTCAGGATATGGTAAATTAAAATTTTACATCTAATTATAGGTGGTGCTAAGGAAAAATAAAGAAATTATCTAGAGGACTGCAGTGTTGACTGTACAGAGGTAAATCATTCTTCAGATTGATGTGTCTTATAAAATAATTCTTGGAAAAATCAGAATGTAGAAAATATATAGTATGAAACCATATTGTTAATAGGGAGCATTTTGTTTAATTTTTTAATATAAATTTATTAGATTTCTTACAGTGTGGAAACAGGCCCTTCAACTCCACACCAACCCTCTGAAGAGCAACCCACCCAGACCCAGTCCCCTACATCTGACACTACGGGCAACTTAGCATGGTCAATTCACCTAACCTGCACATTTTTGGACTGTGGGAGGAAACCAGAGCACCCCCACACAGACACAGGGAGAATGTGCAAACTCCACACAGGTAATTGCCTGAGGCAGGAATTGAACCCAGGTCTCTGCTGTGAGGCAGCAGTACTAACCACTGTGCTACCATGCCTCCAATACACTTCTGTTGTTAGAAAATGAACGAGCTCCATGGTGTAGATCCATGAATTATGTTTAGTAAACATATTTCATTGCTTACATTGTAAAAGCATTTGTTTTCGATCATCACCTTTACGCAATTTCCATACTCACTTTCAAATCCCTAAACTGCTCTATCTCAAGTTTAGCCACTTTTTTTAATGCTAAAATTCTGTGATTTATAAATCCATAAATCCAAGTTCCTTACGAATTCTCCGCTAGACTTTCATATCCTCCCAAACTCTCCGCAAGGGTGAACAGCTGAAAAGAAAGACACAACAGGAAAAGCAAACAAGGTTATTGTATTCAGAATCTCACTTTGGAGACACATTATGTACCACCTCTCCCATTGAAAAACAGAAGATCTCTTGTTTCATAAACTTAATTTGATGATAAGAATCAAACTCGATCAATTTTTCATCTAACATAGAAGTAAAACCATTATTAAAATCCTGAATTATCATCATATTATTCAAATAGTTGAGCAGTCTGCTCAACTATGGAACTGAATCACTGTGGCCAGAAAGGTCCAAGTTTCAAGGCACAGTGTGAGCCACATTTGGTAATCAGCCAAGACAGCAGCAATGAATGAAATCACTGGTTTTATCAGCAAACAAACACAACATACTGCTGAAAGTGTACCAGCAACTCAGAGTTCCTTTTCTATTGTAGTTGACAGGGCCCTTGACACTGTCCATGCTATTTTCCAGACATTTCCCTTGCAGAACCATGATCTTTTCCCAGCATTCTCCTTTATCACCTCACCAGCTTCCATGACATTGCTAGTGCAATCAAATTCACCTGTTCCTTCCCTTTGAGCATTTTAAAGGACTATTCCCTCCATGGCAACATCTCCTTTGCAGTCGCATCAAATACCCTTTCCATTTTACACGGTTCCTTCCTTACAGTTTGACCGCTATACACTGGTTCCTACAATGTTCCTTTGAACCTCGTATATGTTAAAAGAACAGTCCCTAATCTTTCAATTGGGCACTTAAAGCTTTTCAGACTCAATACTGAGTTGAACAAAATTAGATCCACTGCTCACATGTTTTTGGGCAGGATCTGTTAATAATAATTCTGTTATTCCATTTACAACTCTTCTAGAAGTATCTTTCATTGTTCAATTACCATCTCCTATATCTTAAACATCATCCTCTCAGTTATTTAATCTCTCCTATCTTCCATCCTCTCAAAGATCTTCCCTTTCATTTTTCCCCCTCCCTTCCAACCCTTTTCTCTGCCTTTGAACTTGCTTATAATCTGCTACATAGCGTCATAGAGTCATACAGCACGGAGACAGATCCTTCAGTCCAACCAGTCCATGCTGAACACAATCCCAAACTCACCTGGTCGCACCTGCCTGCTCCTGGCCCATATCCCTCTAACTCTTTCCTATTCATGTACTTATCCTAATATCTTTTAAACATTGCAATTGTGCCCTCATCCACCACGTCCTCAGAACGTTCATTCCACATACAAACCATCCATTGTGTAAAAGATTTGCCTCTCATATCTTTTCTTTTAAATCTCCTCTCACCTTAAAATGTGCCCCCTACTCTTGAAATCCCCCATCCTAGGGAAACGACAACTACCATCAACTCTATCTATATCCCTCATTATTTTATAAACTTCTGTAAGGTCACCTCTTAACCTCCTACATGCCAGTGAAAAATGTTCCAAACCTTTCATACCCAGCCACATCCTGGTAAATCTCTTCTGAACCCTCCCTACCTTAATAATATTTTTCCTATAACCTGGTGACCAGAACTATGATGAGGGATGAGTCTCCAACAGACAGCGTTACTGCACTGACATGTAATTTATCTCCATTAGAATATAGTATGAATTCTGTGACATGGTAAATATAATATATACAACATTAAAATAGTATATTTTAATCATTTCTCATGAGAGGGCTTGTTAAGTATTGTCTCTTGCCTAGTTAGTGTTTTTGCTTCCAATCACATAAGAACCAGCTGCCTGAGTGCTTAAATATCTCTTAGCTTTTGATGTTAGTTAAAATACCATGTCTTTATTTTTATACATTTTAGAATTGTGAACTGGACTGTGAAAGTACAGCTTTAAAACCAGTGTTGAAAGGATTGCTGCATATTTTGAAAAACAATTAACTGACGCTCATGGTGAACATAATTTAGGTGTTTGAGCAAGCAGTAAAGGGAATGTGGGTTGCAGATGAGCTGGAGCTCAGGGTTTGAGTATTCAGATGGAGTTCTAATTGGCAACAGGAAGTTGATTGGTCTATGGACGAGTGACCAGTTACTAATAACAAAGGCCTCTTGCCTGCCAACATTGTGATTGGTTCTCAGGTAACTGAAAAGATTGTGGCTGGGAAACAAAGGTGGAGAAGTGATCAGATCACCACCAGCTTAAGACCTGTCTGCCTCTGTTCACTGCAGTCAAAACCCACTTTAAACAGTAGAAAACTAATTTATCTTTTCTTCAGCAATTGCTATAAGCATTGGCTATTAATTGAAAGTCAGAGACCTTTCAGAAGTGAAACAGCCACCCAGTGACTCTTGCAAATCACTGGAAATATTTAGATTAGATTCCCTACAGTGTGGAAACAGGCCCTTTGGCCCAACAAGTCCACACCGACCCTCCGAAGAGTAACCCACCCAGTCCCATTTCCCTCTGACTAAAGCACCTAACACTATGGGCAATTTTAGCATGGCCAATTCACCTGACCTGCACATCTTTGGACTTGTGGGAGGAAACCGGAGCACCCGGAGGAAACCCACGCAGACAAGGGGAGAATGAAAAGTTGAAAAGAAACATTCTTATCAGTACAATTAAACAGATCTTGTGAAAAAATGTTTTTCCAGTCTTCCCTCCATCCATGTTTTTATTTTTCCTGTCAATATTTGTCAATCTGTGCATAAGGAGAGTTTATGTAGGAAGAAGAGTTTTAACTTATAATATTAGATGCCGACAGTTTATGACTGTCTACCTGTAGGGAAAGTCTAATTACATGTAATAAAAAAAGTAATTATTGGTATTTTAAAAATCCTGGTCTATCAACCTGGGTCTAAAAATGAGGAAAATTTCTGAATTTTACGTATTAGTTAATATCTTTAACTTTTGTGATGAATTTGGGAATAGAGCAGCTTAAACTCCATGCAATATGACCCAACTTACAAAAAGATATCAACCAGAAATACAAATTCCCTCTCTTTCTCCACAAATGTTGCCTGAGCCTGCTGGGAATTTGCAGCAATCTGTGAAGAACGCAAGTCTGAGGATGTTGGGTGAGGATGCGTTTGGAGGCACATTTGATACTCTAATGTAGAGGAGCAATGAGTTGAAGCATAGACACTAGGCCAAGGTACTGAAATACTGCAGCAAATTTCTATTATTCCCCCTAACTATGACAGAAAGTTGCCTCTCTCTTTTTAAAAAAGACAATGAAAAGCTCCCCATTTAATTTGTCAATGCTGAAATTAGGCTCAGCTGTACTGTTGGAACACAAACAGAAGTGAACATGATGTTTACCTGTTATAAGAGTGGCAAATATTAATCCCGTAAATTTGAATAAGACATAGGTAGGAAGAAATTACAAAAGTGCTCACTTTTAAGTTTTTCAGGAATGTCGTGGCATTTTCCAAATCTCCTTTAATCAAGAAAGCCATCATGCCCGAACTCCCAGTACACTGCTGCTTTATCAGATCATATTGTGGATGAGAAGGGAGACCTGAAAAATATACATTGACAAAATAAAGGTGGCATTTATAAAGGTTTATGAAGTATATATAAACCAGAATGGGATTTCTTGCCAGAACTGCAGTACGCTATCACTTGTGGAGAATAGGGAGTGAATGGAGCAGCAGGGGTTGTCACAGTAAAATGCTTCATATTCAACTATATTTATCTTCCAGTTGTGTAGCCCACACCAATACACATACAAATGAGATTGTGTTAAGGTAAGTGGCCTTCATCTTCATATCACTAAATCGACTCTCTTGAAAAGACATGGTAGAAAAATGGTTTAGCCATTCGTTGTCAATGTTAACAACTATTGATGAGGACCCACTCTTTTGTATCACAATTCCAAGACCATCTTAAATTGCAATGCTAATTTCCTGTTTCTTACAGTGTGTCAAATTCATGGATTTCTTGGTCACAGCTCAAGATCTGTCTCCCATACTTCCTTCCCTTCAACTAGCCCACTGAGTAAAATCCTGCTAAGGGTACTTCTTACCCTAGTCCTGAGCTCACATTCCCTCTTGCTGTCTCTAATCTCATTTTGTCCTCACGACCGTCCTTCTGATGAATTGATTTGATTTACACCCAAACGCTAACTATACAACTTCCCCTCCTGGTTTCCATGTTAGCTTTCTCCTCCTCATTAAAGGATGTTGTGCACTGCCAACTCGGTGAATTTGCAGTTGGTAGCATTCCCATGTATCTGCTGCCCATTTCCTTCCAGAGGTTTGGACGATGCTGTTTAAGGAGGTTTGTAGGATTTGTAGAATTTCTGCAGTGCATCTTGTCAATAGTGCACACTGCTGTTACTGAGCTTTGGAGGGAGTGAATGTTTGTGGATGTACTGCTAATCAAGTGGACTGATTTGTCTTAGGTGGTGTCAAACTTCTTGGGTTATATTGGATCTGCACTCATCCAGACAAGTGGGGACTATTCCATCACATTCCCAGTTTGTGCCTAGTAGATGGTGGACTGGTTTTGGGAAGTCAAGAAGCGAATTGCTCATCGGAGTATTCCTTGCCTCTGATTTGCTGTTATTGCCATTGCATTAATATGTCTTGTCTAGTTTAGTTTCTGGTCAGGGTGTATAGTCTTTGTAATATCCAGTGCCTCCAGGCATTTCTTGATATTATGTGAAGTGAATAAAGCAATACATGACAGTTAAAAGCTGTCCTGTACATATCACACTGCAATCACAGGAAAGGAAATGCACTCAATGTAAAATATTGGCTGTGCTATACTAGGAAGCGTAATATAAGGCTGATGTGGTTTTTGGACATGTGCACATTTATCAATATTGTAATTTTATGAAATGAAACAGAGTATCTAATGAACTAAGTCACATCTGATGGGTTTGTTAATTGATCCAATTAGGGATAACAATCAGATAGCAAATAGAATACAAAGACAGAATAAGATCATTAACCTTATTGCATCTATCAAGTCAGTTTGCTACCAAAATAGATCTACACATTGATAATAGAAATCATGTCTTAAGCACTAACCTGGAAAAATAACCTTCTCCACCCGAGGATCTGCCTCTAAAAACTGGGCTACAGCCAGCGCACTCTTGAAGTGTTGTTCCATTCGAAGAGCCATAGTCTTCAAGCCAAGGTTACACATGTAACAGTCGAATGGAGATGGAATTGCACCAATAGCTACAACACCAATAGAGTTTTGAAACAAAAACATTTTGTAAAACATTAGGTTCTATAAACCATATTTTGTCCTTTGGGACAGGTTATTTGTTTGAATACTCACTTGGTTGAAAAGTTATACAAAACATGAGCCAAAATATGAAACACAGAAAAGCATGTGATATTTTCTAAATCCTCTCCTACCTTTCAGACCAGAACTTTGCGGTATTTCAAGTGAATTTGAACTAAGATTATATATGAATGTGACACTACTTCCATCGATTTTTATTCTAGTCTTCTCTATAATGAAGAAGATAGTGAGGAACACAGATGCTGGAGAGTGAGAATCAATAAAATGTGACATTGGATAAAGCACAGCAGGTCTGGCAGCATCCAAGGAGCAAGGGAGTCGATGTTATGGGCAGGACCCTTCACCAGGATTGTCTGGTCTGCTGTGCTTTCTCTATAATGAAACCTAGTGTAAATTGAATTGTTTAAGGCATTTTGAATAGTGTTGCAATGAAATATGTTTCTGGTTTTAATTACTGATATTTACATTCCCAAATCGCTCTGCTCCTCCTCAAGCTTTACCGCCAAGGAATATTTGCCTTGCTTCCTTTCATCAAGATGAACCCCCCTCACATTTTGCTTTACTAAATTTCATTTGTTATTTATCTGTCCACTCAACAAAGTTGATATGTGTTTTCTATATTTTGTTAAGTCATTCCCATTGTCAGTAATACTGCCTGATGTGGCATTATCTTCAAATTTTAACACTAGCTTCAATCCCAGCTGATGGTACTACTGGACAGCAGGTCACAAAATGAATAAAACTCATTTTTCGAAATATTCAGTTAACATGTTGACAAGTTACTCAAACATAGCTACACAAGTCTGCAAAGTTTCTTTAACAAAACAAGTTTTGTTAACAGAAGTTGCAAACAAAAACAAGCTGTCTAGATATAGAACAGATGGAAAAATCTTAAACCACACAATAGAAATTTTTCATGATTTGGAGACGCCGGTGTTGGACTGGGGTGTACAAAGTTACAAATCACACATTACTAGGTTATAGTCCAACAGGTTTATTTGGAAGCACTAGCTTTCGGAGAGCTGCTTCTTCATCAGGTGTTGTGCAGAATAAGATTGTAAGACACAGAATGTGTAGCAAAAGTGTGATGTAACTGAAATTATATATTAAAAAAGACCTGGATTGTTTGTTAAGTCTCTCATCTTCTAGAATGACTATGTTGGTTTCAGTTCTTACATATGTAAACTGCAAAACTTTTTTAAAAAGTTATATTGTCAAGTGAACTTTAACAATTGGTGTCATGTCAGCCCAGATAATGTATTGAAGGTGTTAGCTTCTCTGTGTGAGGTTATCTGTGCCACAATGGTCAAACCGATTCTAATCTAAAAAATGCATTTACGGAATCTTACATGAATTCATGCAGTTTTTGAGCAATGTAAAATGTAATTCTGCAAATACAAGTTCACCCCACAAACTTATATGAATACCCCCCAAATACTTCCCTGACTACCTGCAAAAATCTAATCACTCTCCAGATCCAACCACACTATCAGTGACCGCACAGCTATGCTCAACCTGACTCAACTAATCCTCGATCATCCATATGTCCAGACCTGTCTACTACCCTCGAATAATCCCGAAACACCTGACACACTCCAGCCCTGTCCAAACCAGAATGCCAGCACCTCCCCCAGACCCAATAGACATGCCAATCAGATCTGAAAACACTCCCTAACGAGACAGAATAATGATACAACTCCCCACCACACCCACCTATCCATTTACTCAATCATCCACTCACGTATTCATTCATCCATTCACCAACCCACATTCATCCACTGAGAGACTTAAGACTACCACTCCACACACCTCCTCCCCACACCCCAACTGCCCATTTCTGCATTGGCCAAGATTGAAAGATCCCAGGAGAAATAGGTAGTATCACTGGATCAGAGAAAGCATCAAGGGGAGTGGCAAGATGACCACCATCGTCACTGCCTGGAAATTCTAGGCCATTGTGTACTTCACCATAAAAAACCTCTGACCTTAGAAATGAGCAATATTATAGAGCTGTTCAAACATTATCAAGCAAAATAGTGTTCAGAGAGCTGTAAATCGTTACCATTTTGCAAGAATTTGAGTCTTTCATAGAGGTCATCTCGATTCATAGAAGCCAAGCCCATGATTACATCACTGTGACCTGGAAATTTAAAAAGTTATTTTTTTCTGGTAAAGTGCACATATTGATACACAGCAATTCAAGGGAATAACTTTATTAGGAGTTTCACTGAAAGCTTGTTAAAAACTAAACCATACAAAGTGCTTTAACCTGAAGGACTAACAAACCAATTGTCACATACATGATTAACTCTTCACCAAGCAGTTGTTTCTGTGTGTTTCCCAGAATCATTTCAAAAAGTTACAAGATTATACAAATTATATTTCTGACATTAATTCAGGAGGAGTGAAAAGGTAATCCAGAGAATTCTTAAACATGATTGGCATGTTTATTGGGTCTGGGGGAGGTGCTGGCATTCTGGTCTGGTCAGGGCTGGAGTGTTGTCAGGTGTTTTGGGATTATTCGAGGGTAATAGTCAGGTCTGGACATATGGATGATCGAGGATAATTGAATTCAGTTTCAAAAAAATTATGGAAATGAAAGGCTATTGGAATGTTATAACAACTTGATAAGGTTCATTTCAGGAGGAAAATCCATCAGCCTTACACATTCTGCCTGATATGCAACCCCCTTTTTACTGTGATATAGTTGGCAATTGATTACCCTCGGAAATAACAGCCTGGGGTATAGAAACAAGGACTTTTTTTTATAAAGCTAGAATGAAATAAACAATGGGACACACTCAATCAATGGTAGCCATTTGTTGATTGTATTTAGAATAAATCTCTGCCAGGGCCTGCAATTAAACTCTCCTTTAAACACACATCTACCCACTTTCAATTACTAGAAAGTCATAGTGGAAGTGAATGGACTGTCTTGACATATTTGTATCAGTATCTATTTGATTTGTGGGTGTATTTGAGCATTGCGTTAAATTGAGGATAGAATTGTCATGTAACAAATATCTATGACTCATTGTTAAGTGGAGATATTATTGACTATTTACTTATATTTGGAGTAGTTGCTATATATATTTAATTACCTCATACTCTGATATTATAATCATTACTATAAATGTGAAAAAGAATTAATTAGCATAATAAACATTCTTAAACACTGACTAAAATTTTCTAGCCTTAATCCTTCAAGGACCAAAAAAAAATAATACTCTGGAATTCTTAAGTTAGATCCTATGTGCTGAAAGAAAATGAGAAAATGCTGAAGATACACAGCAGGTATTGCATCATCTAAGAAAAAAAGAAAAACAGAGTTAACTCCACAGGCTGAAAACATCAATTCTGGGTGGAATCTTCTTAGCCCCTGAACAACATAGGTAATGGAGAGAAAATTGAGAAAATAATGGGAGATGGCCAGTCAGATGCTTCTCGAGGTCAAGAGCAAGGTGTCCCGTTTTCCAATTAAATGTTAAATGGCGTAACAAGCTTGTCGCTAGTGAGTGGTGAGAAGCCTAGTGGCATGCAATGTTATGTATTAACATCTCTTTGTTACCTAATTTTGTTCATTGATATGAGGTTTTGCTTTCGCACCCCGCCCTTGTCGGATCGAAACTAGATGGTGACAATGTTTGACATAGAAATCAGAGTGGTTACCTGGCAACTCTCACTCACGTTTTGTTCCTCTGGAGCTCCATGTTGGACACCAGGCACTGACATAGAGTCATAGAGATGTACAGCACAGAAACCGGCCCTTCAGTCCAACTCATCCATGCAGACCAGATATCCTAAACTAATCTAGTCCCATTTGACCATATCCCTCTAAACTCTTCCTATTCATATATCCATGCAGATGCCTTTTAAATGTTGCCACTTCCTCTGGCAGCACATTTGACACACACACTACTCCCGTGTGAAAAAGTTGCCTGTTCGGTCCCTTTTATATCTTTCCCCTCTCACCTTAAACCTATGCCCTCTATTTCTGCACTCCTCCACCTCAGGGAAAAGACTTTGTCTATTTACCCTATCTATGCCCCTCATGATTTTATAAACCTCAATAAGGTCATCCCTCAGCCTCCGACACTCCAGGGAAAACAGCCCCAGCTATATATCAGGGCTGCTCACTCACTTTGGAGTCTGCTTTGTGTTCACAGCATCTCTGCTTTGTCTTTTTATGCTTTGCTCTCTGAACTAGAGCTTAAAGGCGCATTCTATGCCTCAAGTGCAACTAACTATTGGAGTTGTGATAAGTCAATCAGGGAGCTACATGGAGATCATTCAAAGATCTGGTCACTAATCGTTCAGGGCCGATGACATATATCAAGGGGTTTGTCCACTGTCAGTCCTGGGGTCTTTCCACTAATTGTCAAGGTGGCTTTATCTGAGGCCAATGATGTAGAAGGGATATTGGGGAACTCAACTGTGTGGATTGAAGGTAGCAGGAAATTACAGTTGTGAAATGAGACAACCTAATACCTAAATGAGGAGAGATTAGATTAGATTAGATTAGATTACTTACAGTGTGGAAACAGGCCCTTCGGCCCAACAAGTCCACACCGCCCCGCCGAAGCGCAACCCACCCATACCCCTACATCTACCCCTTACCTAACACTACGGGCAATTTAGCAATGGCCAATTCACATCTTTGGACTGTGGGAAGAAACCGGAGCACCTGGAGGAAACCCACGCAGACACGGGAAGAATGAGGCGGGAATTGAACCCGGGTCTCTAGCGCTGTGAGGCAGCAGTGCTAACCACTGTGCCAACGTGCCGCCCACAAATGTTAGAGCTTTGAGATGTTAGAGCTTTGAAGGGAAAGCTGTAATGCAGGAGTCAGGGTGGTGTTCATCAACAATCAGCAACACCCTGACTTTGACTCTGGTGGAAAGTGGTTTAGTATATATGGCACTTTGATTCAATGTGACTGGGGCTGGATAGTAAAAGGGGAGATGAAGAATTGAATGATTTTGAATGGAATAATTTATTGTCATATACCTTACAGTGAGAAAAACAGTAAAATATATTGAAAAGCATTCCCAATGCTGCCATGATCTGGCTCCATTTTGAATAATTTAGTAATAAGGGGAAAAAAATAGAAAGATAGAACTTAAAGAGAATCTATCAGTCCTGATTTAGCTCATCATCTTCAGCAAGAGGATAGACAGCTTGCGTGGGAAATTGGGGAAGTGCAAAACCAATGAGATTGATGGAACGGACCACCAGCAAGAGAATGTTTGTGTATGAGGTATCTCTTATTGTAAGAGGATGTGCCTGATACTCTTTGCTTGAGGAGTAATTGTTGTTTCCTTCCATCGTGCTGCAAAAAAACAATTTCAGAATGGAGCTGAAAAAGGTGGCCACCACAGCTGGAGTGGGTGGGGTTAGAGTTTCATTCTGTGAGGGAGGGGTTTCACTATGTGCAATGTGAGGCCCTTCAAAGGGGAGCAGCATTCCACAGATACCCATACAGTACAGGTGAAAGACAACTACATGCTGTATGGGAACCGTAGGCATTAACTGACTGTATGCAGTCCAAACTCCCGAGCACAAGCACTCTTGACCATCATCATAAATCAATCCGACTCATGGCTGTGATGCACAATGTACTGAGACTTGGAAGATTGAGTCTAGGGGGCAAAGTATCAAGCACCTCCCAAGTTCCCATAGTCTGTTGATGATGCAGGAATTATTCAGTTCACACCTTGGATCATTCAACATTGTGTCATGCCAAGGATGGCTAGGATCTGTGTAGTTGTGGCTCGACAGACATTCACATACACAACTTAATGATGAAAAATGAAAATATATCAACAAGCGTGACAAAATATTTACATGAAGTGTCAACCAAGTCTCCTTCCTCTCATTACATTTTAGTGCAGTCCTAGGATTTGCTGCTAGGGTGAGGGACCCTAACTGAGGTGGGGACCGTTCACTTTGGATCTTTGATTGGGTGACCCGGGGCATTTGTGACAAGAGGGGCCGGACAACCTGAGAATGTTCTGCACCGTCCATAACTTGAATGCCCACAGGGCTGAGGGTGGCATGCAAGGTGGAGAGCCTCAGTGGAGTGCTTCTGGGGAACCTGAGTGTGGTTCCTCCTTCAGCAATTGGCATCACCCTAACTCTGCATGAAGAAGGGGCACCTGGAGTGAGGTGAAGTTCCCATGTACCTCTGTCGCCTTGTCACTGCAGCTGAGCAGCAGTGGTTAGCGTGATAAAGTACAGATTTGTGTGCATACCCGGCAGAGCTTTTAGAGTTAGTGCAGCTGAGGGAAAAGTAGTAACTTGTTCTATGTATGTATCTATGGTTCTATCTATGGTAGCACAGAGGCCAGGCTAGGTTAGTATTCTGGAGGGATGGAGTAGTAAGTGAGGAAAGATGTTGCAAGCAATAGTGAGAGCTATTGTCTCCTTCTTACACTGCTAGCCCTTTCTTCACACTCTGGAGACCACACTGACCCAAGTGGCAACTCAGGCCTGGCTGTCAGGGTCTGGTTTTGTTGCCTCCTCTGGGGGAAGAGAGTGGCTGCCCCTCTAAAAAATCCTGTCCATCAGTACCTCCAGCTCCTGGACTGCAAAGTGGGCACCAATTTTATCTTATCTGCTGTGTCCAAGGAAAATGACACAAATAGTGCAGGGCAAATCTGGACTGACAGCACTTGACTGGACACACAACAGCCTTTTAAATATAGTACTAGGATGTGTTAAAACGTATGGGAGAATAGCATGAGCAGGCTGCCAGAGGGTCTTGGTGCGTAGGTAATGTAGCAAGTACATGAAGATAGTATGAGAAAACTCACTAGACCTCACGGAGAGTAAACCTCCATAAAGCTGACTAAAAACAAGACAGCCTGTGTCTGCGAAGATGCAGCCCAGAGTTTTCCATTTCAATATGGTTCCATATGAGTCCATGTTGGACTCGAAACATTAACCCTGTTTGTCTCTCCAACGATGCTGCCAGACCTGTTGAGTTTCTGTTTTTATTTCAGATCTGCAGTATCCACAGTGCTTTGCTTTTGTTCCTGCGTGTTGGGTGTTGGCTAACTCAGTTGAGTTGTTTCTGTTACAATTTACCTGTAGATGTGTTCTATCCTGAGATAATTCTGGTACTCCAAAAATTCCTAAGAGGAAAATTCCTAAAATTTCATTATAGGACCAAACCTATAGCAAGCAATTCTGACTAAGTGCCTTGAATGATCTGAAATCTCTCATAGTTCCTCAGGACCTCTTTTTGTTCCTCTCCTTAGCCTCATAAAAAGTTTAAGTAGATATGTTTACCTTACTGGAGGTAAAGGTAGTAACACTGTTAATGCACGTAACTCCTGCCATTAACAGTTAGAACTTGCAGAGAGATGAAAAAATCCTTATAGAGATCATAGTCATTCAAATGGTTTACCCACATTGCACACTTCAGAAAACACATCGAACAGACTAAAACGTGACTTCAGAATTTTGTTATTTTCCAAACGATAAATTTGTATTGATTGGAACCAGGTGGATCTTATTGAGAATCAGATCCTTGTTTGGGGTTGTTAACCTGTGCCAATCAGGAAGCCCTGGCTGTCCAATACAAACATGGGACCGCACACAGCATTGCCCTTTGATGTGAAGGGCAGTGCTTGTCACTAACCACTCAGGTGTTTTCCCCCTTTTGAGAGTTGGATCAGTGTGTGACTGTGTGTGCACATGTGCAAGGACTCTCCCTGTTGCTGCTTGGGACCTGCCTTGGGGCCCCTCCCCAGGACCTCCACAAAAACAAACAAACATGGGACCGCACACAGCATTGCCCTTTGATGTGAAGGGCCCTGCTTGTCACTGGCCACTTGGGTGTTTCCTTTCTTCCTGGTGGTGGAAAATTGAATAAAGATTCGTGCACCTTGTGCCTCTCACTGTGTCTCACACCTGCACACACACACACCATGGGTGCTGGGGGAAAAAATAAGCACTACCGCAGTTAGGCGGCAGTGTGAGGGAGGGAAAAAAAGAGAAAAAAAGAAAAAATACAAACATGGGACTGAGCCCGTGTGTCCCTGGAGAAGGAGCACGCAGTGTCTACCAACACCCTTGAGCTGTTCAGAGAGAGGTGGGCACACACAAGGAGTGGAGTGTTTTATTTCCCCCTCCAATTCTATTTTGATTTAATCCCTGCCCTCCCCTTCACCTTTTTGATCATGCAGCATTGCCCTTTGAGAAGGGCACTACTTGTCACTGCCCACCCTGGTGTTTCTTTACTTCCTGGTGGTGGAAATTGAATAAAGCTTTGTACACCTGTTGTCTTTCACTGTGTCTCACACCTGCAAACACACCACATGGGTGCTTAGAGAAAGAAAGAAAAAGGAGATTATAATCTCCTCAGTTCAGATTTAGGACTCTGAGCTGGCTGCCCACAGCCAGTGTACTGTGAGGAGGAAGAAGAAGAGGAGTTCTCTGAGCTAGGAGACATTTAAAAACAAAAAAAACAGGGATTCGAGTCCAGTTGTCTCTGGAGAAGGAGCACACACTGTCTACTGACACCATCAAGGTTTGTAGGGAGAGGTGGGCGCCGCAGGGAGTGGAGTGTATTATTTCCCCCTCTAACTCTATTTTGATTTAATCCCTGCCCTCCCCTTCACTTTTTTGATCACGCAGCATTGCCCTTTGATGAGGAGACTACTCAGGTGTTCCCTTTCTTCCTGGCGGTGGAATACAAATAAAGATTTAAGCACCTATTGTTCTTCACTGTGTCCTACATACATGATATGGGAAAGGAAAATAATACAAACAGGGGATTTAGAATCTCCTCAGTTCAGGGGACTGTCTCTGAGCTGGTTGGCCACAGTCAGTGTACTGTGCACAAGGAAATAAAGGGTTACTTGATGATGAAATACCAGTCTCTGTGCAGTTAGTTCATGGTCTGAACATTAAATTGCAAATATGATGCTTTATTTAAATACCAAAAGCTCTCACCATTCACGTATTTTGTTGCAGAACATGTGCAGATGTCAGCACCCAGTGCCAAAGGGCGCTAAAAAGAGAAAAGAAATTCTACAATATTCTGGAAGTAAATATTTCATTTGATTATTAATCATCAAATAACATAATATTAATAATATAAAGCAATGATATTTGAAATGTCATTGTCTAACTAATTCCCAATAAGAAAATGGGTGAACTAGCTAATTGAGTGGAGTATTAAGGCTCCAGCCATCATTTGGAAATAGATTAAACTTCTTGCACTAACTACTCGAGCTTCACATCATATTGGTGATTTTATCTACAATTGTCGGTCAAATGGAAAACAGACAAAAACATAATAAAACCACAACACATTAAAATGTCTTATCTTCTCATTTCTGTCCTTGCCACTGCTCAAATTTCTCACTGCACATCCAAAGAGTTTGTTGCTTTTCTGGACTAAAAGCATAAGTGGCACTTCGTGAACATACTGTAATCAAAACAGGGAAGTTTGACATGCTACTTAATACCAGCAGCAAGAAACCATCACTGAGATTCTATCCTCAAGTGGGTCCACACATACATTTCTGGTTGACTATCGATCAGTATAAACAGGCCAATTTCTGCATCTAAATCCATGTAAACCAACTGTACCACTGTGTCTCAATTGTCAGTAAAAAAGCAAGAACCTTATTTTATTAATACACGGCAGCTATTTAGGGAATTATACCAGACTAGGACAGGAAGGGACTGAATTTACATGCAGCAAATAGAGCCTAAAGGGGAAAAAGGTAAAAAGGCAAAATTAATGATTTTATATGAACGTATATAGAATTGAGGAAAAATGAATTGGGTCTGATCCTAAAGCCATTATGGCTACAAGGAGATTAGAGCTTGGAATAAAATATTCAGAGGTATGTGACTTACTGGAGGGAAGGGTGGTGGATTGGCTTTGGTAGGACAACATGGAATAAGTGAGATATGATCTTGGGTCAAAAGGTATTAACTCATATGAAGAGAGATAAGAATAACAAGGGGAGGAAGATACTTTTGGGAGAAGTATATTGGCCCCATGGCAGTAGCCATACTTCAGACAAAGAATAAATCAGGAGATAATGAAGGCAGTAAAAATGTAGTACATTAATCATGGGTGACTTCAATTTTCACGTGGACTGGAAAAGAAAACTGGCAGAGGTAATCACAAGGAAGGTTTCATAGATAATATTTGGGACAGTTTCCTAGAACAGTATGTTCTGAATCCAACCAATGATTAGGCTATTTTGGATCTGGTAGTGTCGATTGAGAAAGGTTTAATACATTAATCTGGAATAGAGGATGCCCTCAGAAATAGTGACCATGACATGGTTTAGCATTCAGTTCAAAGGGGAGACACTTGGATTGGAAATAGCTGGGCTAAACCTAATCAACGTTAATTACAAAGCAATGAGTGCAGAGTTGACTGGAGTGGACTGGGAAAGGGGTTTTGCAGAAAAGGTGGTTGATGAACAATGATTGACTTTCAAGAAAATAGATTATGTCTCACAACAAAGATCTATCACAATGAGGAATTCTGGGAAGAGAATAAATCACTCATAGTTGACCAACGAAGTTAAGGATAGTATTAAAGTGAAAGAGAAAAAAACATAAATGTGGCAAAGATTTATACCATGCCATAGAATTGAAAATGTTTTAAGGATCGGGACAGGGATTTGAGCCCAGCCATGGTCTGTGTGGAGGTTGTACATTCTCTCATGGGTTTCCTCCGGGTGCTCCCTCCCATAGTCCAAAAATGTATGAGGTCCCGGGTTCAATCCCCGGCATCTCCACTGATTTATGGGCAGCACGGTGACTCAGTGGTTAGCACTGCTGCCTCACAGCGCCAGGGACTCGGGTTCAATTCCCGCCTCAGGCAACTGTCTGTGGTTTTCCTCCGGGTGCTCCGGTTTCCTCCCACTGTCCAAAAATGTGCAGGTTAGGTGTATTGGCCAGGCTAAATTGCCCGTAGCGTTAGGTGAAGGAGTAAATCTAGGGGAATGGGTCTGGGTGGATTGCTCTTCGGAGGATTGGTGTGGACTTGTTGGGCCGAAGGGCCTGTTTCCACACTGTAAGTAATCTAATCTAATGTGCAGGTTAGGTGAATTGGCCATGCTATTGCCCATGGTGTTCAGGTTAGATGCATTAGTTAGATGAAATGTAGAGTATTAGCGTAGGGTAATGGGTTTAGGTGAGTTATTCTTCAGACGGTCAATATGGATTTGTTGGGGATTCTATGATTATATGATGCTGTATTTAAATGCACGTAGCATATCAAACAAGATTTGATATGGCACAGATTGAATGGCATGTGGCACTGATTGAAATTGGCAGATACAATGTTGTGGGTATCACAGAGATGTGGCTGCAAGGGGACCAGGGTGGGAACGAAATATCCAAAGGTACACATCCTATCGAAAGGACAGTCAAATGGGTAAAAGGAGGTGGGGTTACTATATTACTAAGAAGTGAAATTAAATCAACAGCAAGAAGTGATCTGGGGTCAGAAAGTGAAGAATCTGTATGGCTAGAGTTAAGGAACAACAAAGAAAAAAGACCCTTTTGAGAGTTACACAGGCCTCCTATCAGCAATCACAGTGTGGGGAAGAAAATAAATTAAGAGATAGAAAAGACATGTAAAAAAAAACTTGATTAAATTAACCATCAGATGACTACTGTCTAGCTCCATGCACTACCACAATCCCTCCCCCCACCAACCTCCAAAAGCAGTCAACCCCAGATTTACTGGAGGAGAAAGTGAGGACTGCAGATGCTGGAGATCAGAGCTGAAACCTGCTGCGCTTTTCCAGCAACACATTTTCAGCCCAGATTTACTGGAGTCAAGGTTACGAACCTGTACTTCCTGTACTTTCAATTCACTTCATACTTGAACAATGATAATTGTCGCAACTATATATGCAGGCAATTAAAAAAACACGCATACAAACAACTGATATTCATGCTCTCATTGGTGAGAACATCAAAAATCTATTGAGGTATAACTGACTTCAAAAATAGAACATTAAACAGAATTAGAGTTCTGTTGTAAAAATTACTTTTTAAAAAGAGTCAAAATAAATCAAAACTCAAGGATTGGGATGCAGCCAAGTTTCTTTGTTATGATCAGACCCCAGCTAGTTTCCTAAATTCATCAAGTTCCCAGATGGAATTCCTGAAATTGTTCACCTCCGTGGTGAGGAGGGATGAACTGGCTCCTCTTCTTTGTTCACCCACCTGCTCAGTTGGTTGTAGTCAAGTTAATTTAAAAGGTATTCCTTTTGTTGTGACTATCTTTTTGCAAGATCCAAATTAACGTCAGTATTAGGGGGAGTCAACTTCATCAGTTTCCTTGAATTTACAGAAAGGCTGTTTCCTCATTACTAAAGATGAGAAGTACTGTCAAGGGAACACATATACACAATGATTAGAAATAAGGAATGAATATGACAGGATGAAAGTTTAAAAAAAAAGATATATGGATCGGACTCTGAGTGTTTGCAAAGAGCAGCAAGTTGAATATTGTGACCAGTGCAGTGGAAGGTGCCAGTAGCACTGACATTGGTTGGTAAATGGTCAGTTGCACAATCCTTAGTATTGCAGATTAGTTGAGGTCCTGTCATTTTGATGCTTTTTGACGATGATTAAGTTCCAGTGTTCATTGTCCAGAGAATGCTTCATTGTTTCCTTTTAAATGGACTGAAGCGTTAGGTGAAATGTAGTGGTTTCTTGCAATATAATGTAACCAAGAGATAGTCCTGTGGCTGTGAATTTCACAGTTGACTAACAGCTGAATGCAGGATGGCACACATAACAGTGTTCAGTCCCAGTAGTCCATTCCAGTAGAATTGAAATTGGCTTTTTAATGTCTGTTCTTGTGTAGTCCTGGAAAGGAAAACAGACAGGGAGCTTTCTGCTGAGAGGAAGGAGATGGTTGGCTTCTTTTTATCTCTTTGTTCAGTTTCACCCTGTTTGAAGTTTTCCTGACAATTTATCTGTGGGACACTTTATTCACAGGACTTTGCCAAACGTTCACTGAACTGAAACCCACATTTCTTCTGTAGCATATGACTCTATGACAGTTATTCTTTTAAAAACAACACATTTTTGAAATAAACATTTTAAAAGGTCTGTAAATAGTTTCGGATTCCAATCCATCATCACAACTCATTTAATGAAGGTAAAAAATAAAGGTACCATAGTCCACTACAAGTTGTCATTAGTTAAAAGTTGAATCTATTTTGTATGTGTGTTCAAAAAAGTGAAGACCAATCACTCTCATTTTGGAATAGGATCAGCAATGCACCTTTGAGCCAAAGTCACCACAGTTAAATATCATTGAGAAATGTATCCATTGCATTTGAAATTGGTGCATGAGACAGAAAAAAGAAAAATTCAGTCATGGGGCCAAATTAGTTATGTAACTGATCTCTAGTGTGGACATGTTGTGGAATCATTTGTCTGGAGAGGCAATGTGCTCACCTTTGCTGAGACTCTGCAATGTACATGCCTTTGTTGCCATATTTAAAGCCAAGCCCCACAACGTTTCAGATACCACAAGCCAGGAACTGCTCTTCACATTCCTCTACCAATTTCCTTCAGGAAATAACTGAGAAAGGCAATTTAGCTCCACAGTGCACTGACAGGGACCTGGAGGGGGTGGTGGCAAGGAGGGCAGTGCTGACTGGTAAAGGAGAACATACTAACAGAGTCAGCCATCCCAGACTGGAATGGCAGCTTAGGTCAGTGCAGTGTCCTGGGTGAAGTATAATACACTGCAGGGCAGAATGAAGGTTATTGATTTTCTACATTGGGTGGAGTGCAGAAAACCTTCACTCACTTCCTTATGCCTGTGTTCTTCGGGCCACAACTCAAACAAAGGTGCAGCTGCAAGCACCTCTTACCAAGGATCACTGCAACTGTCAATATTGCATTCACCATGTCCATTCAAAGCCTCTCACTCACATCATCCTCGCAAACTGCTAACCTTTCCTGTCTCTGCATTTCCTACTCACTCACAGTGGACACCTAGCAACATCTGTTGCTGCAGTATCATGGACTTTTACTCTTAAAATATCTGCTCCAGTATCTTTGTCACCGTCAAACCTGGTTATGTTGAACCAGATAAGAGATGAACAGACTCTTGAGGGATCCCAAACATTTTTCATCTCTCACATGCAACTGATGTCTTGACTGAACATAACATTGGACATCAAGGATCCTTGAATCTGTGACATTAATAGCCAGGAGGTTGCACTTTAATGTGGACAACATTGAGATTAAAAGCAACATTTAGGAATTGTGCTAGGGTCTGGCCTGCACACATCTTCCACACTTATTCTCACGCTGAGAGTGGAAGTACAGAATTACTGACCATTCCACACATCTTTGGAGGCAACGTTTAATTCCACCTATCAGCTTTTAAAAAAACACACACACATTCATTCAAGTCTGAGAGATACATAATGGACAGGAGAATGTGAGGACTGCAGGTGCTGGAGGTCAGAGTCAAGAGTGTGGTGCTGGAAAAGCACAGCAGGTCAAGCAGCATCCGAGGAGCAGGAGAATTGACATTTTGGGAATAAGCCCTTCATCAGGAATTCACCTGCACATAATGGAGAGTTCACATCTCCACCTTCCCTCATGATGCAGTGGTCTGCTCAGGAAAGCTGCACAAAGTCTCTTCTCAACCCGCTGTTGAAAATGAGACACAATGCTTGGACATGATATGCTGACTGAAGCCTTACACACTCCCTAAACCTACGACAATGCAATATTAGTGCCTTGTTTCACTGAGTGATGCTATTTCCAGTAGAACCTCTGCTGTGTAGATACAGAAAATTGGATCAGTCATAGATTCCAGGCATATAACCATATGGCTATGGAACACTGAGCAAGGATTATTGAGCAACAGAAAAGGTTAAGTACTGCAAACATAACACAATCCATATGTAGTTTGCTCAAAGTAGGGCTACTTGCCAGAAGACCAACAGAAGGCTTACATAAGAAAAGGAAGCCCAAACCAACTTTACAGCCTGGAAATGAGTTTTAATTAGATTTTCTCTGGCATCTCACGCTCAGTGAGGCATTGCTCTGTCATGTTCTCGTGAATGTCCCTCCTGATCAATGGCCACATTCTCAATTTCAGCTTGATCCTCAGATATTTTGTCAATCCCCCATTTTGTCGGCATCAAGAAGCTCCCACTTCTGTCACCTCTGTTGTGAAGGGTGCAGAATGCCACAATGATGTGGCACAACCTTTCAGGCATCAAAATGTCATCTTAAGGAGACCAAAGATGTGTTTCCCTATGGCACTAATGGAAGCATGGGCAGCATTGCATCCTCATTCCATGCCTTTGGAGAGCATAGCCCTTGACTCCAAACAGCAATCTGTATATGTCCCAAGGAATTTAGGAGGAGACACTAACTTGGGTGTGCTCTGGCATGTAGATATCATGTCAACTCCCAGGATATCTGGCACAGACATCGAAAACTTGCCATTGATGGTCAAATTGAACTTGAACATAGATGGAATGGAATGGAATGGAATCCCGCCTCAGGCAACTATTTGTGTGGAGTTTGCACATTCTCCCCATGTCTATGTGGGTTTCCTCCAGGTGCTCTGGTTTCCTCCCACAGTCCAAAAATGTGCAGGTTAGGTGAATTGGCCATGCTAAATTGCCCGTAGTGTTAGGTGAAGGGGTAAATGTAGGGGAATGGGTCTGAGTGGGTTGCTCTTCAGAGGGTCGGTGTGGACTTGTTGGGCCGAAGGGCCTGTTTCCACACTGTAAGTAATCTATTCTATGAGCTGGAAGACTACTCTGCTAAAGAATACTACAAGTTGGTGATAAGATAGGTTCAAAGCAATGAGTGCATTGTATAGCTGTTGTCCTTCAACTTGGAGAGACCAGCATTGGTGGAGAATCCCGCTGGCTGAGCTGCCTCACTCTCCCAAAGGGGAAGGATATGAATAGCTGGGATCTGGAGAAAATGGCATCAGTGACATCCCGAGAACATGTATAGGTCAAGGATAGGGAAATGTCACATTGGTCCCTAGTTAGTCCCTGAAATGAGCTGCTAGCAGAGAAATTCACAGTAGCTATAACCTTAATGGCCATCAGAATGGGTTTGCCACCCAGTCCTTGTCAAGCCAAGTTCTACTGTAGCAGGTGACACAGGTCAGTGATGCTTGTCTAAGGCATCAGTGAGGGACCATCACCAGGGACCAAGGAGTCCAGAACCAGGGGTGACAGTCTAAGAATACAAGGTAGGCCATTTAGGATGGAGTCGAGAAGACATTTCTTCACCCAGAATGTGGTGAGCTTGTGGAATTCTTTGTCACAGAAAGCAGTTGAGGCCAAAACATTGAATATTTTCAAGAAGGATATTGACATAATTACTGGATTAAAGGGATCAATGGGTATGGGGGTGAAAGCGGGAACAAGGTTATAAGTTGGATAATCAGCCCATGATCAGACTGAACGCTGGAACAGACTCGAAGAGCCAAATGGATACACATGCTCCTATTTTCTGTGTATCTAAGTATCAGATGATGTTCAAACCGGGGAAGAAGAATACACAAATAAATATAGGTTTCACATACTGAGGCCCCAGGGAAGCAGCTGAAATTGAGCATTGTATAAACAGAAGGTCAGGCATTTGATGAGCATGTAGAACAGAAGACTACGCATTCTGTTTTATCAAGTTTGAGTCTAAGTGGATTAATTAAAATAGGCCTTTTACTGTCCTTACGTCTTTCAGTAATAGATTTGATGTCAAAGTGCATCCAAAACTAGAAGTAATGACCAATTATACTGCAATTTGAAAAGTCACTTTTTTAAAAATTTCATTTGTGTGATATAGACATTGCTGGCTGGCCAGCATTGATAGCCCATTCCTATTTGCTCTTGAGGTGGGGGGGTGAGTTGCCTTCTTGAATCGCTGCAGTCCACTTACTATGAGTTGACCCACAATGCCAGTAGGGAGGGAATTCCAGAAATTTGACCCAATGACTGTGAAGGAATGGTGGTATATTTCCAAGTCAGTGTGGTGAGTGGCTTGGAGGGGAACTTGCAGCTGGTGGTGTTCCCAAGTACCTGCTGCCCTTGTCCTTCAAGCTGGAAGTGGTCATAGGTTTGGAAGGTGCTGTCTAAGGATCTTTGGTGAATGTCTGCTGTGTATCTTGTAGGTAGTACACACTGCTGCTACTGAGCACCGGTGATGGAAGGATTGAATATCTGTAGACGTGGTGCCAATCAAGTGGGCTGCTTTGACCTGAATGATGCCAAGCTTCTTGAGTGTTATTGGATTGTACCCATTCAGGCAAGTGGGGAGTATTCCATCACAATCCTGACTTATGCCTTGTTGATGATGGATACTCTTTGGAGTATCAGGAGGTGAGTTACGTACCACAGTATCCCTAGTCTCTGACCTGCTCTTGTAGCCATTGTGTTTATGTGATGAGTCCAGTTGAGTTCCTGGTCAATGGTAACCCCAAAGATGTTGACACTGGGGAACTCAGTGATGGTAATACCATTGAATGTCAAGGGGTGGTGATTAGAGTGTCTCTTATTGATGATGGTCATTGTCTAACATTTGTGTAGTGCGAATGTTACTTGCCTCTTGTCGGCCCAAGCCTGGATATTGTCCAGATCTTGTTGCATTTGAGCACAAACTGCTTCAGTATCTGAGGAGTCATGAATGCTGCTGAATACTTTGCAATCATTGGCAAACATCTCCATTTCTAACCTTATGACAGAGTGAAGGTCATTGATGAAGCAGCTGAAGATTGCTGGGCCTAGGACACTACCCATGTCTAAGGGACTCCTGCAGTGATGTCCTGGAGCTGTGATGACTGGCCTTCCGCAGCCACAACTATCTTCCTTTGTGCCAGGTATGACTCTAACCAGCGGAGTGTTTGCCCCCTGATACCCACTGACTCCAGCTTTGCCAGGGTTCCTTGATGCCACACTCGGTCAAATGCAGTCGCGATGTCAAGGCCTGTCACTCTCACTCTCACTCTCACCTCTGGAATTCAGCTCTTTGGACCATGTTTGAGCCAAGACTGTAATGTGATCAGGAGCTGAGTGACCCAGGCGTAACCAAAACTGGGCGTCACTGAGCAGGTTGTTGCTGAGCAGGTGCTGTTTGATAGCTCTGTCGATGACCCCTTCCATCACTTTACTGATGATGGAGAGTTTGTTGATTGCTCCACAATTGGCAAGGTTGAATTTATCCTGCTTTTTGTGTTACAGGACATACCTGGGCAATTTTTCACATGGTCAGGTAGATGCCAGTGTTGTAACTATACTGGAAGACCTTGGCTAGAAAAGTGGCAAGTTCTGGAACACGCATCTTTGGTACTATAGCTGGAATGTTATCAGGGCCCATTGCCTTTGCAGTGTCCAGTGTCTCCAGCCATTTCTTGATCTCATGTGGAGTGAATCGAATTGGTTGGAGACTGGTATCTGTGATGCCGGGTACCACTGGAGGAGCCCAAGATGGATTGTCCACTCAGTACTTCTAACTGAAGATTGTTGTGAATGCATCAGCCTCATCTTTTGCACTGATGTCCTGGGCTCCGCCATCATTGAGGATGGGGATATTTGTGGAGCCTCCTCCTTCAGTGAGTTGTTTAGTTGTCCACCACCATTCACGACTGGATGTAGAAGGACTGCAGAGCTTAGATCTGGTCCGTTGGTTATGGGATCACCTAGCTCTGCCTATCACTTGCTGTTTATGCTATTTGGCACACAGGTAGTCCTGATTGGTAGCTTCACCAGGTTAGTACCTCATTTTTAGGTATGCCTGATGCTGCTCCTGGCATACCCTCCTGCACTCTCCATTGAACCAGGGTTGATTCCCTGGCTTGATAGTCATGGTTGAGTGGGGGATATGGCAGATTAACTGCTGAAATGCTATTACATTTCTTTCAAAACAAATCCAAGGTGTGCTGAGAAAGCAGCAGAACAGAATTGAAGCTAAAGATCAAACATGATCAGATTGGACAGGCTTGAAGATAAAGTTCCCCTTTCGCATATTCTGCAAAAAACTGTATTCCAAGAGACTTGGATCTGAAATTACTAATAAAAACTATTCCATTGCAATGGAAAATAATACTCTAATCTATAGAGTCATAGAATGCACAATTGGCATAATGGTGCAACAATTTCTGCATCAGCAATACAATGACTCAACATTATTGTCCATGTTCAATAACAGAAAGTCTTTATATACCTATCATTCAATTTAAAAACAGGATTTATCACTGCAGGAGCAATTTTACTGAGTCCTGAGCATAGTTAGGCTTATTTAGAGACATGAGGAAAGAAAAAGTAATAATTCAATGAAAAGAAATAAACCCACACTAAATATTTGAAATTACATTGCGATACGTTAATTCAATTGAGCAACATGGCTAATTGTGGACCAATACTGTTACCTGGAAATACGATGTCATGAAGGTGTTATCCACAACCAGTATGATGTCTCCATGTTTGTGTGCAGTTTCTGCACAAGCTTTGATGTCAATAACTTTCATCATAGGATTAGAGGGAGTCTCAATCCAAACAAGCTGTGAAAAGAACCATAAACAAGGTACATAAACATAGGGATTTCTTCATAGGGGCACTCTGAGGGAAGTGAAAATAAAGTAATGCAGGCTGTTGTTTTCTTAAAGTTCATGACCATAAAAGTGGACATGGCACCATATTTCGAATGGTCCGTGACAGTCTTGAACATGGTTGGTTTAGGATGAAAATGGTTGTTTGGAATTGGGAGTGGGGTGTGCATTTACCTGATGATTAGTTACTGTGGATATCATTATCAGGTTTATTCCTGCATTTCAGTATTTTGCTGCCAGAAGGAGATTTGCCTGTCTTTCTGTCTTGGTGACAGTAAGGTAAACTAAGCACCTATGGCTATTTCCTTATCCCAATGCTCTGAAATGTCAAATGAAAACTCTTGATTATAGTGCAATAAAATAAAGAACTGTAGATGATGGAGATTTGAAACAAAAAACAGAAATTGTTGTAGAACCACAGCAGGTCTGGCAGCATTGATGGGGAGAAAGCAGAGTCTGCACCTGACTTAAGACTGTTAATTCTGTTTTCTCCCCACATATGCTGCCTGACCTGTTGAGTTTCTCCAGCAATTTCTGTCTCAGTATAGTACATCTTGTCCACCCATATACTGTGTACATTTCAATATAATCAGGCAAAGTCTCGCCAATGTGGTTTTTCTTGTACATGTTGGAAACTATGAAAGACCAAGTCCTCCTTTCATTTGCATTATCCCTGAACAGCCTTTGGGAGATTACTGTGGCAACATTATTCAAGGAAGAATGGAGAATATATTTTGAAGAAGCCTCAGTGATTTCCATGCAACATTCCTTATTCCACCATCTTAACCCTGTACTGATGCTGATTGACAAAACGTTGTCAATTTTCTTCCACCATCTCAAAGCAACTACTAGAATGAATTAGTAATGTTTCTTCTGAAGATAAGATATCTCTTTCCTGGAATTTCCAGCATCTTCCAGCCTTATCCTCAGTGTTCCAGTTTAATGGGTTTTTTTAGCTTATGACCAGTAGATTTCACAAGCTATCAAATTCCAGCTCTGAGCAATTTGACCAACCCCCAGGAGTGTACTTTTCACTGCTTCAAGGCTCTAAGACTGGTACTGTTCAGTTCTCCCAGCATGCATGTGAGGCTGCTTAGCTTTGTTATCATTAGCACACATCTCAGAGAAACAGCCGTGGGTCAAACACTACCCCAGGAATCTTTCCAACCTCAAACTTTGAAAAACAACTAATTCCAAGAATAACTCCCCTCCCTTCAGTGATTCTAAACTGGAGCAGTCCATCCCAGTGCTACAAATCTCAGCATCCTCATCATAATATTGCCAGATCTGAGACCCCATCCCAGCTCTGCTAAGTTTGTTCCAACCCCCTCAGACTATTAACAGGACACCCTTGTACTGCTGAGATCTTAGGTCTCATGTTTTCATTCCAGTGCTCTCAATTTCCAAATACAATAACATATGTCTTGCCAATCCATCATGCTGTGTACCCAAAGGCATTTTGATACTTTGAACATTTCCATCTGGCTTTGACAATGCCTTCTACCTTGTCTCATGAAAACATATGTTACCAGTTGTACTGTGCAACAGTGTGTGGAGGTCAACATCAGTAGGAACATGGAGTAGAAGGGAGAAGAATTCTGCCCAAGGATATCATTGTTAGGGCTTGCACTGAACTCTTTAGAAATAAATACAATTTAAATTAAACAGAAATGCAGACACTTGGACAGGTCAGGCCATTTACCTGAGACAGCAGTTTACCACCAGGCACTCTTTGTCTTCACCACCTTTCCTAGACAATGGCCTCTCTGGATCTGTAAGCATTGTTTTCCTATGTGTAGCCTCCCAAGGATACAAATTGTTGATGTGCAACCGGGTAGAGCCTCTGCCAAGAGCAGGAAACAACCACCTAAGTGTGGCCTTGCATACCCATGGTGGGATTGATCAGGCACTGAGCTCCAATTAGATGACCTGATTTAAGATATTACTTTATATGCCAAGGGACCATGGTCAGAACATGGCAGCCCACAATGACATTATAGTTGTAGCCATGGGAAGAACCGCAGGATTTCATTGGTGGAGTGACTGCCTGATTACAAGCTCCTACACATGGGATTTCACGAACAACTGGTATTGTGAGCATATGCTATTGTGCAAAAAAATTAATAAAGATTTCCACATTAAGTGGAAATTGTATCCAAAGTTTGCTTCATATTGTACCCACCTAGCGTATGGGCTTGGAACTTTAGAAGGTGATAAGAGCCCTGTCAAAGATTGTTCATGGATTTTTCCTGACCATGAGGGGATCCCAGAAGATAAAGAAATGGGAAAACAAACTTTGGGTGGGTCTCTCACAGAATGTGTGGCAGGGAAATTGTCTCTAAAACAGGGATGGGTACAGGTTGGGTCCTGAAACCTGTACATAAGGCTACACAGTGGACAAAGGGGATCTCCCTGTTGGCCAGGTTTGGGAACGGCAGTTTGGGTTATGATTTATCAGCAGCAAGGCAGAAGGAATTAAGGTCGTAAAATTTTAACCAGGAGCTTACATAAGGTGAGAATTGGAGAAAAATTGCAACGGCAGGGTGGAATAGTATGTGTGGTGGTAGCATTCTCAGAATCCAGGGGTGACAAGAACAAACAGAGTTAGAATCATTTCCCATCTACAACCTCCGAGAGTCAGGCATGTGCTGTGAGGAATTAGTCATGATAAAGAAGCCCCAATAAAGAGTGGGAGAGTTTGCATTTTAAAAAGTAAAACAAAAAAAAATAGTGAAACCATTAATGTAATTTATTTACCTTTTAGATTAGATTACTTACAGTGTGGAAACAGGCCCTTCGGCCCAACAAGTCCACACTGACCCACCGAAGCTTAACCCACCCAGACCCATTCCCCTACAACTAACACTACAGGCAATTTAGCATAGCCAATTCACCTATCCTGCACATTTTTGGACTATGGGAGGAAATCAGAGCAAACCCAGGGAGAGGGGTAAACTCCACACAGAGAGTCGCCTGAGGCAGGAATTGAACCCACGTCTCTGGCGCTCTGAGGCAGCAGTGCTAACCACGGTGCCACCGTGCCACCCAGACCTCCCTTGCTTCTGATTTGAGTTCTGTCTTGGTTTTAAGCTGTTAAGACAAATGTTGAAAGGATTGTCAATGCAACGAAGGCTTCCAATGATAACATCTGAGTCTAAGATTTAATTAATTCTTTCGTCCACTGAATTTATAATTTATTAAAGGAGGTTAGATTTCTCGGGTGCATGGAAATATGGAAATGTGATGATTTGCCTTTTTTAGTGCTTCTCACTTTGCATTTCCTTGGAGGCAGATCATCATCTAATTTGCATCTTTTTTTAGTACACAGCTACTTCAGTGCTAGGTTGCAGGCTGTCACACCCCGTTGCTCCTGTTGCTTTTCAGCACAGAGGCAGATTGTCAGAGTTTAGAGAGCGGAACAGTGAAGGGAGTGGATCTTGTGGTGTATGGTACTTTACCAATATCACATGTCTGCAGCATGTGCCAGCCGCTTACTTTGCAAACATCCTGCTTTCGCTTCAAGCAAATGGCCATGCCTGAAGGTTAAGTGCAGTCAATTCCTTTATAGCATCAAGGGGTCTGTCAGAGGACAGGGATTATCATGATGTCTTATTAATCAACTTCTACCCACTCAACGTAGCAACCTTGGTTGCATAATGTACATTTGAACAAAGTGGCATACCTCAGTTGCTGTGAATCATTGGAGGCTCACTTCTGAATCTCACTCAGCAAAACATTTTGGTGCAGTTTACAGATGAAGAAGTAGTAAATGGGGGCTTTAATTTAGTTAAGTGAGGTAGTCAGGTGATAATGCAAAACAATGCAAGGGGAGGTACGTTTGAATCAGTTTATTGAATCAGTCTATTGTTATTCTGTACGAGATAAAGCCAGTCCTATGACACATCTATTTCAGCTGCCCAAGCCAATTAAATCATTCCATGTCAATCAGATGAAGCTTCTCCAGTGACAAGTACAGATTTGAAGGCAAATGGTTCTGGTGGCTGTGCTGCTCTGTGACCCTGTCATCCAAGATTGCAATGGAGTTCCAATCCCAAACCAGGGTGGGTATTGTAGATGAAGCTCCTACAAGTCACACAGCAGGTGAAGTCACTTGAACTTTAGAATACATTTCCTGGATGGAACATTGGATGAAACATCATCACATAGACGAGTAAAGGGATAGGAGAGCCAGATGTGATCCTGATGATATTATCATAAATATTCGGTGTCTAATTATAACAAAATTATAATTATACTATAATTAAGACTAAAACTGCTCACAATCCAGTTCCTATGTTTTTCTTTTTCTCTTACGGAAGATGGAGATAAAAGTGATGATCCTATGAATGGCAACCGATATCTAGTGCAACAGGTAGATTGTTAATATTTTCACGACTGGTTCTATATTGTGATGTACACCATAAGGTAGCATTAGTAATGATTAGTTTAACAGACGTGAAACTAGCTTGGTGCTGCAAACATTGTCAAATTGAATGCTGCATCATGATTTGAGGGAATGCTCAGAACACACTAGCACCAGACTGCATTTGATAACTGAGGATGCTAAGCTGTACAGGAATTCCAGGAATTAAACATATAATTTCACTCACAGAGGAGGTTATGACATAGCTTCATTAATAGTGCTGCAACTAACACCAGGACATCACTTGGTAGGTCTTTAGATAAATCAGTAAAGCTCATAGAACTAGGTTGAAGAAAATATTAAATGGAGGGAATAATGTGGAATATAATGAATTTGAGTAAGATACAATTGTGACTGTTCACTTGGAAGTTATAATGAGGGAATTGGACAAGCATGCTCAAGCAGGAAGGAAATTCTAAAGGAGGATAAAATTAGCTCTTCAGAAGCTGCCGAAAACAATACCTGCACAAATATGATTCTTGGTTGGCAGGACAGACCTGTGAATACCTTCAAAGGATTTTTCCTTCTTGGCTTGAAGCTAGTTAATAACCAACAGCAGAGATCTACAACATCAGAGGACTGGTACAGGTGCTGACACAGGAGTATCATTTAGGTGACAGTAACATGAACACGCTAGAGTTTGTTGAACAATGTACTATTCTAAAGAAAGGCAAAAGCCTAATCTTCATTTTAAATATGAAAACATGGAGGTAGAAAATTAGGGTCACGTGTCACATTATGACAATGCCCTGAATTTGCAGCACAAGTCAACAGGGTCTCTTAGGCAGCCGAGGATTTGTCTGGGTGCCCACAGAAAGAGGGCATTTTTGTTTGCCTATCTGATCAAAATGAAAATGTTGCACCTTCCTGTGGGGTCACTTGGTATCAGGAAGAACCTAATTATATGATAATGGTTACCCAGAGAGTAGAGTTCCTTACTTGGGGGGCACGAAGAAGAAGGGAGGATATTGTGTCTCCCACTGAGTGACCATCCATTGCCATCCTTCACCCATTCTCTCCCAATCTTCTCTCTTCCATTATTTAATCTCCCTGGCTTTAACAATGGGTATCCCTCTATCCGTCAATCATGCTTGCTCTTTGTTATCCTCAGGGAGTACGAATTATTTTATCAAATTAAATTTCAATGTTTTAGACTTCTCTGAACATCAAAATGATGATTCTATGTGGGACTAAGTCATAATTCCAGTTACTTTGTCTATTTCATTGCTTAGTTTCTTATACTTGAAAGTGATAATAGTCATCAAGCTTCCCCCGCTCTGTAGTTGCTAGCTGACCCCCTGTGCCTAGCCTTTCTCAGTTTCTGTCTAGTTCCATGCAACTGGAGGCTGAAGTATGTCTCTCTCTGGTTGGATCTTATGGTGATCTCCAACTATCCCAAATGATCTTGCATATCTACTCTAGCTTCACTCGTGTAGAACGTCCTCCATCAGTGCACTCAATAATATTTTATACTAACTCCACAACTTCACAAGCCTCTTCCACCAGTTTTCGAACCTGGAAAGATATTAGCTCTCATGCCAACATTTCTGTCCTGGACATACTCCAGTGTTCCAGTGAAGCCCAGTGTAAACTAAAATCGCACTTCAATTTCTGCTTAGGCACTTTGCAGCCTTCAGGACTTAACATTGAGTTCAACAACTTCAGTCCATGAACTCTGTCACCTCTTCTGACTCCCTCAGAAATCCCACCACCCTACACATGATCCTTATTTGCTTTCAGCAAAGTGGACCCATTTTGTGCTATTAAATGCCGACCATTAACACATTCTTCATCAATACCTCTTCTCTACGACCATTAGCACTCCGTTTGGTTTTTGTTTTAGATTCCTTTCCCATCTGTTACGCTTGCACATCCTATTTTTTTAAAGTCCCTTTATGACCTTACACTTTTCTCTATCTAACCTTCTCCAGAACTGTAATTGTTCTGAGCTCCTGGCATCTCAAATATCTCCAATTTTAACCTGTCCATCCAATGGTTGCCAATGCCTCAAAGCCTGAAATTAGCTCCCGAAAGTTCTCTTTTTTTCCTACACCATGCTCCGTAAAACCTTTCTCTTACCAACCTTTTGGTCAACAGCCCTAAAATCATCTGATGTAGCTTGTTGTCAGATAATTCTCCTGAGGAGCACCGTAATGTTTTGCTTCAGTAAAGGTGATATAAAAATATAAGTCCTGGCATTGTACAGATCATATCTCAAACGGCGCATCAAGGTTTGGCCAATCTGGATTAATTATGTCATGACGTGGGCCTGAAACAATGTAATAGACAATATCAGGAAGAAGGAGCTTCAGTTACAAGGAGCAATGAAAACTTTTCTTGTCAGATAAAAGCCTTGCTAAGGTCCGCATCAAAGGCAGGATCAATGTCATTCCTGTCCCTACTTTCCAAGCAATTTGTCATGCCAAATCAAAAACAATTCAATAGGTACTGGTTACTGTCCAGGCCAGATAAGGATGGCTGACTTCCTTCTCTGAACTGAAATTGATACAACGGTTGTGTTTCTTTTCAAATTTCAGTCTGACAGGCTCGTGGTCACATTTATTGAAAGCAACTTTTCATTTCCATATTGAGAAATCAAATTCTCAAATTGGAATGATGGAATTTGAAATTCAGCTCATAGATGAGTTCAAGCCTTTTAAGTGCTAGAAAACACAATCACTACACTTCTCATACTTTAGCATATGACATTGTGCAGAATTACGGAGGTTTGATTTTAAAATAGGTAGCTAAAGTTCAAAGTTCAGTGAACCAGTTATCAGGGGGTATAACTAGAAGATCATTTATCAATTAAGCAATGGGTGAAATGAGGAAACTTTATTTATAAGAGTTAATATCAATTAGAATGCTCTCCAACGATGATGAGAGTATACTCCTTAATTTGTGTTTTTAATAAATGTAGAAGCAATGTCAAAAGAAAGCTGTAAAAAGAATATGGAGAAAGGCCATGAAGAATGAAAATAAGTAGGTAATTCTGAACATCAGGACAAGCACAGAGTATTGTTTATGCTGCAATATTATAAAGTACGACCATGGTTTGGAGGTTAAGGACACAGCTCACCACAGAGTCTTACTTTTGTGTTTGGTTTAATAGCTGCATTCAGTGTCTTCATTGATGTACAGTCAACAAGTGAGGTTTCCAAACCCATTTCAGATGCAACTCTGCGGAAATATTGGTTTGCACCTGAAATACAGAATGTTTCCAGCATCATTGTATTTTGTACCTATTAAAGATCTTATACTTCTTTATTCATTAAGTTGATGAATAGCCAGTCACTGACCCAAAAGTATAACATTCCATCGATTAACACTACATGTGCTCTTTCTGCAATCATACACATTTTCAGAACTGGTGTATTAGGTCAATGTCCAAATGATTTTCTTACCATTTAAAAAAAACTAAAGAATTGTCAAATCCACCCGCCTCCACTTTGAAATCCAAATCCCAAATTTATAAATAGACCTTTCATCACAATATTTTAAATGAACACTTGAGGGTCAGATAGTTCAGATGACTGGTTTGCAGCGCAGAGTAATATCATCAGTGTGGGTTCAATTCTCATACAAGCTGAGGACACCTTGAGGTCCCACATTCTCAACCTTTCCCCTTGTCTGAGGCAGGACCCTCGGGTTGACGTCACCAGCAATTTCCTTCCTTTAGTGAGAGAGCAACCCTATGGCAACTTTACCTTTTACAAAACAACCCACCACTGGTGTTCTTGGTATCTCAGTTGGCAGGATTAAAGAGGGAATTTAATGGATATTTTTCCTATTTAAATTGTCTGCCCATGTGGTTTATCCCAGTTAATGGAGTAAGAATTCCTTTCTGTTCTTGTATTAACTTCAGCCAATGCAAACTCTACCTCCATGTACATCTTTCATGCAAATGATGTTATCACCAGACTTCAACAGATGTGCAATTGTCATCATAGCTGCAGAGCCAGATGCAAATGCTAAACCTATAGGAAGAAAGAAAAATCAGTGAGTTGCCAGATAGGTTGAAATGCAATATTGGACAATTTAATATGATCGCATAGGATATGAGCACAGAATAGGCCACCTGACCACGTAAGTTCATACTGGTGTCTTGGCTGCATATTTCCCTCCTTCAAGATTTAGAAAAGAAATATATCATTGGAATTCTCTCTTCCCCCTCTCCCATTCAGTTGGCTAGCAACTCCTTAAATGCAACACTCCTCAAGCCCTTTTTTGTTCTCAAGCAGTCACCCAGCCTGTCAATCTTTTTCTGACACTATATTCATTCCTTTCTGCTATCAACTTACCAAACCTTCTCTACACCCTCACCACAGCTTCTATCATTCTAACCAAAGCTGGATGCCACATTCTATGTGTGATCTAACCAAGATTTGAGGGAGGGTTAGCATAATTCCCCTAACTTTTCATTTTCATTTCTATCCTGCTATAGCTCAGTGCATTTTAAATTGACTGTTCTAACCCTATGTAATCAAGTGTAACCATATAAGACTTGCAGTATTTGTTAAGAAATCCCTTTATACCTCTACCTGACCTAGAATTACACCTTCCAATTAATAAGTGACCTCCCTATTCATCCTAGCAAAATGCTGACAGATAAATGTGCGATAGACATCACTTGCCAATTGTTTGCCCATTCTATAAATTTATTAGCTCCCTTTTACAATTAATTGCATTTTTTTCTTGATATTAACTATCATCATTCCAAATTTGGTGCCATTCTCAAATTTGGAAATTGTAACTTAGATTCCAAAAACTACACTGTAAATTTAAATTGTGAATGCCAGTGACCCCATTAGTGATTTCAGGAACCCTGCTTTCCAGATTCTGTTTCTCGGAATAATAATCCTTCACTTTGGCTCCCTGCCTCTCTATTGAAAACAGTTAATAATCAATTCTGACGTTATCCATTGACTCTATATTCTCTGACATCATTCAGTAATCAATTCTGGGACAACTTATCAAAGACTGTTTGAAAATCCAGATAAATTACTTGTGCATTACCATTGTCTACTTGGTTATGCCCTCAAAGTCAAAAACGCTAGTCAACCAAGACTTTTCCTATGAAATGCATGATTAATCTTTTTTTGTTTCTACATTTTCTTCTGTTCATTCTTTCAGTAGGGATTCCAAATTTTTTCCAATAAATGTAATATCAAGCTAACTAGTTGATAATTTAATGTTCTGTATTTCTTCTTGAAAATAGTACTTACATTAGTATCCATCAGTTTTCTTATCATGAATTATTAAATATGCGTGGTAATGTTTCTGCTATCTCTAGCAGAGATTATTTTAAAATATTTGGATGCAATTCACCCAGAACAGGCTTCATCCCCTACCTTAATTAAATTTTTTCAATACATCCCTTCTTGTTAATTCAAAATGCATATACTTCACTTAGTTACTCAACATCATATCCCTCTGCTCTATCTATCTGATATTCTAACGCTAAATAATTATTTAATATTTTTGCCATTGCTTTATCGTAGCCTGTAGCATTATCTGGTTATCTCGTTAATGATCCGATTCCCAACCATTGCCTTCTTTTTTTAAAAATTGACATGCCTGTAAGATAGCTAGTTTGCTATTTTGTTTTATGTGTTAATTTACTTCTGTAGGCTGTCTTTGCCTTCCTCATTTCGTTTATCATTTTTCTCCTATTGCATTCTCTCTGTTAGCATGTATTTTTCTGCTCTAGATGCATTATACAGAAAGAAGTTCTTTAATGATGCAGTGATGCAATTAGCATCCTTTCCCCTGTTAAAAATTATATTCAAATACTTATCTATAAAACTGGAATATACTTCCTTCATGGCTTAATGGACAAAGCAATGTTCAGCATGGCAATGAGACACACAGACTGGAAAAGTCATAGGCTCAAGCTCTGCACTGTATGAAGTAAACTCCCAACAAGGTACCAACTCCACCATTATACTTGGCAAAATCTGTACATAAAAGGAAGAAAAACTAGAGGGCATATGTTTAGGGTGAGAGGGGAAAGAGATAAATGTGACCCAACAGGCAACTTTTTCACACATGTATGGAATGAGCTGCCACAGGAAGTGGTGGAGATTGGTACAATTACAGCATTTAAAAAGCATCTGGATGGAGATATGAATAGGAAGGGTTTAGAGGAATATGGGCCAAGTGCTGGCAAATGGGACTACATTAGATTAGGACATGTGGTCAGCATGGATGGGTTGGACCAAAGGGTCTGTTTCCATGCTGTACATCTCTATGACTCCAAGAAAACAAATAGAAACAAACAATAGAGGAAGTGGTAGAAGTGGATATAATAACTATATTTAACAGGTGTCTTGGCAGAGACATAAATAGGCAGGGAATAGGTGGTACGCTGAGTCAACAGGTTTTTAGAAAGCGTCATATTAGAGCAGCCTTGGTGGGCCGAAAGGCCTCTTCTTGTGCTGTTCTTTGTTCTTCACACGTCATTCTGGAGGGCATTAAGTGCATACCCCCAAAACTGTTTACCAACCTGACATCTGGTACACTTCACGTCTGCGTTTACACAGTTTGGGCAGAATTTTGAAACACCATGAGGATTTATGGCATTCAAAAGATTGGGTGCTGTTATGCCTAATTTCATACCCATCTAGCATATGATAGCAACAAAATTACACATATCCCAGGTTTTGGTAAACTGTATATGTATTTGTCTTGAGATAAAAGAAACACTTGTACAGCTTCTCCTGCAAAAATCAATAACATACAGATTCTGTCACCTACTGTATTTTGCTCCATCAACTGCTGCTACAGCTTTCTCTAAACTATTCAGTTTGAGGTTTCCACTGCAGCTGTAATTAAAGCCCTATAGAAAAAACCAGGAGGGAGACATTAGAAGTACAATAGATCCACAAAGAAGTCTTTACAGATGAAACAACATAATCCACTAACATACGTTGTTAAAAATGAGCAAACACATTACTAGAAATTTCTCAACTGCTTATACAATTTAGTTTTAAAAATACAAACATTTTTCACAAACATATTATCTATGTCCAGATGGAGAACCATTTGCTTTCTTGCAGGAAGCAATAAATTCTTGACCTTTCTCACTTTCATTTGCAGCAGGCAACCTGCGACTAATAATTTGCTGCCAGTTGTTGATGTCACCCTCGGAGAAATATAAGAGTTAACACCTGCAGAACCTACTGCCTCTTTCCTCCCAGCAGAGAATGCTTTGCTCCTATCCAGTTATATTCAGGATGCTGGATTACTCTACATGTGCGTTTTGCCTGTGATGTTTTAAGTATCAACTTGCTACAATATAAATAGTATAAATAAAATGGTGTTATCTACTAAAATGTATGTCTTTAATTAGCAAGACAACAGTTAAACTTAATTATTAATTCAATAATCGCCACAATAAACCATCATTCGTCTTACTAATACGGTCTTTACTAATAGCGGCAATCACAACTGTGGCATCCTCTGCTCTCAGAGACTATCTCACCAAACATTCCCTTCCACTGAGTCAAAATCTTGGAATTCCCTCCATAATGGCATTGTGAGTCTGCCTACATCATATAGGCTTGCAGGGCTTCAAGAAGACCGTTCACCACCATCTTCTCAAGGGCAATGAGGGACAGGCAATAAACGCTGGCCTTGCCAGGGATGCCCCTCCTCAAGAGTGAATTAAAAATATCCTCCCCACCAAGGATCAAAAATCACTGTTTTTTTTTCTCTAGAACATGTACTCTAATAATTCTCTTCTAATCATGTGATCATTGATAGACTAAATTGACGAAGCAATAGATGTCGATAGACACCCAACTGCAACTTTTATCTCTCACCAAAATCATACCCTTAACAATGATTTGGAAAAGGAAGCACTATACCAAAGGAGGGAAAGAAACAAACTAACCAATTTCTGCAAAGTCTGAAGTAGTATGAAGTGCACAGAAACTAATAAACTTCCAAGCTTATCATTTGAGGACACTGCGAGTTTTGAGAAGATTTGTAGCTCAGGTTGAGGTTTTGGATATAGGTTGAGCATGAAGGTTCATTTCCATTCGCTTCTTCACCATACTAGGTAACATCTTCAGTGGGCCTCAGGCAAAGCACTGCTGAAAATTCCTGCTTTCTATTTATATGTGTGGGTTTCTTTGGGTTTGTGATGTCATTTCCTGTGGTGATGTTATTTCCTGTGGTGAAGTCACTTCCTGTTCTTTTTCTCAGGGGGTGATAGATGGGGTCTAACTCAATATGTTTGTTGATAGAATTCCGGTTGGAATGCCATGCTTCTAGGTGAGGAGACCATCAATGATATCTTAAATAGATATATTTGCATTTCAACTATAATAATTACACACCCTATTAATTCATAATTTTCCCAAATATGTTTATTGACTCATGATATTTTTCAGGAGTAGCTCTCATTAGGAAAACAGGTGGTGACTCTTGTTATAACCTCACTGCCAATCACATTGTGAGAAACATGGGATAGAGCCATGACTCATATCAGCTACTATGACAGATCGCAACAAGTCTTAGTCATTTGTTACAAAGATATTTTAACAAATGAGCAACTTTCCCACAGTATCATTAGCACACTGTTCAGCTTTATCCACCAAGTGACCCCTTTTGAGGATGATATTCCCCACGACTCTACCACTGAGAGTCATAGAGTCAGAGAAATGTACAGCATGGAAACAGACCCTTTGGTCCAACCAGTCCATGCCGACCAGATAAACCAACCCAATCTAGTCCCACCTGCCAGCACCCGGCCCATACCCCTCCAAACCCCTCTTAAATGTTGCAATTGTACCAGCCTCCACCACATCCTCTGGCAGCTCATTCCATACACGTACCACCCTCTGCATGAAAACGTTGCCCCTTAGGTCTCTTTTATATCTTTCCACTCTCACCCTAAACCTATGCCTTCTAGTTCTGGACTCCAGAGAAAAGACTTTGTCTATTTATCCTGTCCATGCTACTAATAATTTTGTAAACCTCTATAAGGTCACCCCTCAGCCTCTGACGCTCCAGGGAAAACAGCCCTAGCCTGTTCAGCCTCTCCCTATAGCTCAGATTCTCCAACCCTGGCAACATCCTTGTAAATCTCTTCTGAACCCTTTCAAGTTTCACAACATCTTTCTGATAGGAAGGAGACCAGAATTGCATGCAATTTCCAACAGTGGCCTAACCAATGTCCTGTACAGCCCCACAACATGACCTCCCAACTCCTGTACTCAATACTCTGACTAATAAAGGAGAGCATACCAAACGCTGCCTTCACTATCCTATCTACCTGTGACACTACTTTCAAGGAGCTATGAACCTGCACTCCAAGGTCTCTTTGTTCAGCAACACTCCCTAGAACCTTACCATTAAGTGTATAAGTCCTGCTAAGATTTGCTTTTCCAAAATGCAGCACCTCGCATTTATCTGAATTAAACTCCATCTGCCACTTCTCAGCCCATTGGCCCATCTTGTCCAGATCCTGTTGTAATCTGAGGTAACCATCTTCGCTGTCCACTACACCACCAATTTTGGTGTCATCTGCAAACTTACTAACTGTACCTCTTATGCTCGCATCCAAATCATTTTTGTAAATGACAAAAAGTAGAGGGCCCAGCACCGATCCTTGTGGTATTCCACTGGTCACAGGCCTCCAGTCTGAAAAACAACCCTCCACCACCACCCTCTGTCTTCTACCTTTGAGCCAGTTCTGTATGCAAATGGATAGTTCTTCCTGTATTCCATGAGATCTAACCTTGCTAATCAGTCCCCCATGGGGAATCTTGTCAAACGCCTTACTGAAGTCCATACAGATCACATTTACTGCTCTGCCCTCATCAATCTTCTTTGTTACTTCTTCAAAAAACTCAATCAAGTTTGTGAGACATGCACAAAGCCATGTTGACTGTCCCTAATCAGTCCTTGCCTTTCCAAATACATGTAAATTCTGTCCCTCAGGATTCCCTCAACAACTTGCCCACCACTGAGGTCAGGCTCACTGGTCTATAGTTCCCTGGCTTGTCCTTACTGTCTTTCTTAAATAGTGGCACCATGTTTGCCAACTTCCAGTCTTCCGGCACCTCACCTGTGACTATTAATGATACAAATATCTCATCAAGAGGCCCAGCAATCACTTCTCTTGGGTACACCTGATCAGGTCCTGGGGATTTATCCAACCTTAACCGTTTCAAGACATCCAGCACTTCCTCCTCTGTAATCTGGACATTTTGCAAGATGTCACCATCTATTTCCCTACAGTCTACATCTTCCATATCCTTTTCCACAGTAAATACTGATGCAAAATTATCGCCCCCATTTTCTGTGGCTCCACACAAAGGCCACCTTGCTGATCTTTGAGGGGCCCTATCGTCTCCCTAGTTACCCTTTTGTCCTTAATATATTTGTAAAAACCCTTTGGATTCTCCTTAATTCTATTTGCCAAAGCTATCTCATGTCCCCATTTGCCCTCCTGATTTCCCTCTGAAGTATACTCCGACTTTCTTTCAACTCTTCTAAGGATTCACTCGATCTATCCTGTCTACACCTGACATATGCTTCCTTCTTTTTCTTAACCAAACCCTCAATTTCTTTAGTCATCCAGCATTCCCTATACCTACCAGCCTTTCCTTTCACCCTGACAGGAGTATACTTCTCTGGATTCTTATTATCTCATTTCTGAAGGCTTCCCATTTTCCAGCTGTCCCTTTACCTGCGAACATCTGCCTCCAATCAGCTTTCGAAAGTTCTTGCCTAATACCGTCAAAATTGGCCTTTCTCCAATTTAGAACTTCAACTTTTAGATCTGGTCTATCCTTTTCCATGACTATTTTAAAACGAATAGAATTATGGTCGCTGGCCCCAAAGTGCTCCCCCACTGACACCTCAGTCACCTGCCCTGCCTTATATTGTTTTCTCTCTCTGTTTCAGAAACCCTGCTTGGGGACAAGGGTCCTGAAAGACAATTGATTTGAAACCTGGGGTTGGACCATTACTCTAAATTAATGACAGACACCACGAGTTTTGTTTCACCGTATGCATGGCAGTAATCCAGGAAACTGTGCATTGCATGGTCATATTTATAGGTTGCTCAGCAACCAATGTGCTGGAACTCTCCCAAGCGGTCAATTTGCTGACCAATTCATCTTCTACTATTTCCAGGGACTGACCAGGTCTCTGCTTCTTGCCTTCAATGCCAATTCTAGCCTGAATTTTAAATTCTTGGCTGCATTCCACCCCAGCAAAGTCAGTATGTCTGCTGCCTCTGACCACATTCAGTTAAATTGAATGTTAGATTGCTTAATTATCTTATAATCACTTTATTGTCCACCACAACCCAAACATTACTGACCCTTGTCTTTGTCTTGATGGTGATTTGATCAGCCCTGCTCATAACAAGTTGAAACTTGTAAGCACGCCTGCAGCAATTGAAGATTGCTCAGCCTGATGCCTTCTTGAATCTCATTGCACTGCAATCCACTCTCTGCTCTTTGCATGCCTGCTATGCCACAAACTGCTTTTTCACAGTACATTGATCTCATCGTTGGTAAATGATTATGCACATACAGTCAAGTCAATGTCATGCATCCAGTGAATTAAAAGGTAAGTTTCCACATGCTTTGGCCTGAGTTGCCTTGTGGTACCAAAGGCTGATCATGCATTTACTCTTCTGGCATTGCAACCCACTTGCATTATTGATAGTGCTGCACACTGAAGGTCAACACATCCTGTTGAAGGTGCGACACTGGCATCTATTCTTGTGAATTGGAGTGCTCCTCGGATGCTGCCTGACCTGCTGTGCTTTTCCAGCAACACAGTCTCGACTCTGACCTTCAGCATCTGCGGTCCTCACTTTCTCCTATTACTTACCTGGACAGGCATCACATACGTGAGGTAAAAACAATGACTACAGATGCTGGAAACCAGATATTCTGGATTAGTGGTGCTGGAAGAGCACAGCAGTTCAGGCAGCATCCCAGGACCAGCAAAATCGAGGTTTCGGGCAAAAGCCCATCATCAGGAATAAAGGCAGTGAGCTTGAAGTGTGGAGAGATAAGCTAGAGGTGGGTGGGGGTGGGGAGAAAGTAGCATAGAGTACAATGGGTGAGTGGGGGACGGGATGAAGGTGATAGGTCAGGGAGGAGAGGGTGGAGTGGATAGGTGGAAAAGGAGATAGGCAGGAAGGACAAGTCCGGACAAGTCATGGGGACAGTTACTGAGCTGGAAGTTTAGGACTAGGGTGAGGTGGGGGAAGGGGAAATGAGGAAACTTTTGAAGTCCACATTGATGCCCTGAGGTTGAAGTGTTCCGAGGCGGAAGATGAGGCGTTCTTCCTCCAGGCGTCTGGTGGTGAGAGAGCGGCGGTGAAGGAGGCCCAGGACCTCCATGTCCTCGGCAGAGTGGGAGGGGAAGTTGAAATGTTGGGTCACGGGGCGGTGCGGTTGATTGGTGCGGGTGTCCCGGAGATGTTCCCTAAATCGCTCTGCTAGGAGGCGCCCAGTCTCCCCAATGTAGAGGAGACCGCATCAGGAGCAATGGATACAATAAATGATACAATCTTGCAAAAATGCCATCGCGTATTCCCAATTCCTCCGCCTCCACCGTATCTGCTCCCAGGAGGACCAGTTCCACCACAGAACACACCAGATGGCCTCCTTCTTTAGAGACCGCAATTTCCCTTCCCACGTGGTTAAAGATGCCCTCCAATGCATCTCGTCCACATCCCGCACCTCTGTCCTCAGACCCCACCCCTCCAACCGTAACAAGGACAGAATGCCCCTAGTGCTCACCTTCCGCCCTACTAACCTTCGCATAAACCAAATCATCCGCCGACATTTCCGCCACCTCCAAACAGACCCCACCACCAGGAATATATTTCCCTCCCCACCCCTTTCCGCTTTCCGCAAAGACCGTTCCCTCCGTGACCACCTGGTCAGGTCCACACCCCCCTACAACCCACCCTCCCATCCTGGCACTTTCCCCTGCCACCACAGGAACTGTAAAACCTGCGCCCACACCTTCTCCCTCAACTCTATCCAAGGCCCTAAAGGAGCCCTCCACATCCATCAAAGTTATACTTGCACATCCACTAATATCATTTATTGTATCCGTTGCTCCCGATGCGGTCTCCTCTACATTGGGGAGACTGGGCGCCTCCTAGCAGAGCGATTTAGGGAACATCTCCGGGACACCCGCACCAATCAACCGCACCGCCCCGTGACCCAACATTTCAACTTCCCCTCCCACTCTGCCGAGGACATGGAGGTCCTGGGCCTCCTTCACCGCCGCTCCCTCACCACCAGACGCCTGGAGGAAGAACGCCTCATCTTCCGCCTCGGAACACTTCAACCTCAGGGCATCAATGTGGACTTCAAAAGTTTCCTCATTTCCCCTTCCCGCACCCTCACCCTAGTTCCAAACTTCCAGCTCAGCACTGTCCCCATGACTTGTCCGGACTTGTCCTACCTGCCCATCTCCTTTTCCACCTATCCATTCCACCCTCTCCTCCCTGACCTATCACCTTCATCCCCTCCCCCACTCACCCATTGTACTCTATGCTACTTTCTCCCCACCCCCACCCTCCTCTAGCTTATCTCTCCACGCTTCAGGCTCACTGCCTTTATTCCTGATGAAGAGCTTTTGCCCGAAATGTCGATTTCGAAGCTCCTTGGATGCTGCCTGAACTGCTGTGCTCTTCCAGCACCACTAATCCAGAATCACATACGTGACCCCACTGTGGTTCACATTTGCCACATCTGCGATGGGCGGGCTTGGTGTTGCCATCTTCAGGAAAGAACACCTCTTGCTATTCCCAGACTGTCTGGATGAGCCTGTGCAGGGAGACATCGCTGAACCATGGGGCAGTTCAGACATTCCTTTAAATAATAGGGTCCTCCCAATCAATGGAAACCTTGTGAGGGATATGCTAGATTCTCAGTTTGTACAGGAGGCTGTTAGTGCAGATCTGTCAGGTGATGGTGGCTTTCACCAATGAAGTGCTGTTCCTGCTGCTAGAGCTGCATTTGCACAAAGCTGAGTCCTAGAATTTTAATTGTAACCAGGTGGGAAATATCAGATAGAGAAAATGTGGAGACAGTATACAGTTTCAATTATGAATGATACACTTCATATTCTAGTGCCAGGATACCAACCACTCGTGGCTTGTGTCTCACATGAAGTGCTGCCTGTGCATTCTTCCTGTGCTATCATAAAGGGCTGCACAGTAGTTTGTGGTGGAGAATGCACCATGGGTTATGTATCAGTGGAAAAGACTCTTATCTTTGATTTAAAAAGGGGTTGTTTATTGTTTAGTTCATAGTTTAGAGTACAGTTTATTTAGAGATTTTATTAATGCTTTGGTATATTAACTATTACTAATAAAAGATTAGTAAGACATGCGCAGCCCCATGAGCAGACTGTGTCCCACTAACTTGAAACTGCATTTTCCTGAAATGCACAATGTTCCATCTAGAGGCAGTATTTTATATCGGACTAGGTGGAGTCTCAACATAGCTCATGGACTAGCTCTTTCAGAACCATCATACAACATCTCCCCTCAAACTCTCTTTGCCCTTAGTTAACCCATTATACAAAATATAAACCTCCATACTACATTTACTCGTGCCCTTTCTCACCCAAGTCTCTGACTTCACAAATTCAAGAGTATTTAGAAATTCTTCCAGGGATATTTTAGTTTTGGATTTAGATGGTCAGTGGGCTTTTAGTTTGAAGATTGTTAACCTTGGGGCTGACTTATGATACGTTTCTCCACCGGAGGATCTGAAAACTTGAATATATCCTTCACAGAGGATATCATGAGTTGATGGCTTTGATTTTGATCCATTAGCCAACTGGAGGATCTTTGGCATCATCAATGCCTGTCGTAGAAGATGAGTGCATTGATGAAAGAGGTAATTTCTTTCTTTTGACTCTGTGTTGAAGATGCAATTTTACTCTCAATAACTTGGTTCGATGTCTTCCATCATTCTGTGTGTTCTTTTGTCTGGGAAGGTAGATTTATTTCTCACTAATTCCATCAGTGTCATTGACTTTTCTCATGCTGTTACTGTCTTCAGCAAACTATTTTGTTGTTTGGGCAGCTTTATGTAAAAAATGATCACTGAACTCAGATAGACTGTGTTGTTCTTTCCTGGTTATAGTTCTGTCAAGTTTTGCTGATGGTTAGCATTCTTCAATAGTAGCAGGAATGGAAATCATTTCCTCCAGCCCAGTAAAATCTGTGGTTTCCTTCTTTCTGATAGTATGAAACAAATTGCAGGCTCAAATATAACTGATGTCAGCAGGTCCACACATAACTTTCAGTTCAGCCATTAACATTGCAGGGCTTAAAAAATGTTTCACTGGTTGTGCTTCCTCAGTTCAGTCAATTTCATATTGTTTCTGACCAAGTATTATTCCATCTATGACTTATAGGATGTTGAGGGCAAGACATATTAGTAGATATAGGAGAAAGTGAGGACTGCAGATGCTGGAGTACCAGAGTTGAAAAATATGGTGCTGGAAAAACACAGCAGGCCAGGCAGCATCTGAGGAGCAGGAGAATCGACATTTCGGGCATAAGGTCTTCTTTTTTTCCTGATTTCTGAAGGACTTATGCCCGAAATGTGGATTCTCCTGCTCCTCGGATGCTGCCTGGCCTGCTGTGTTTTTCCAGTACCACATTTTTCAATATTAGTAGACATAACCAGCACAGTAGCATGGTGGCTCAGTGGTTAATGTTGCAGCCTCACAGTGCCAGGGACCTGGGTTCAATTCTAGCTTCAGGTGACTGTCTGTGTGGAGTTTGCATATTTTCTCTGTGTCTGTGTGGGGGTGCAATGGTCTCCTCCCACAATCCAATGATGTGCAGGTCAGGTGGATTGGCCATGCTAAATTGCCCATACTATGAGGTGCATCATTCAGAGGGAAATGGGTCTGGGTGGGTTACTCTTTGGAGGGTTGGTGTGGACTTGTTGGGCCAAATGGCCTGCTCTCACACTGTAGGGAATCTAATCTAACCATAAAATTGAGATGTAATGATTGCAGCCAACACATATGATTCTAAAGCTCCTTTGGACTTTATGTTGAAATGTTACTTGAGGTAGACCTTAATCTTTGCAGTTGATCTGCCTGGACCATGTAGTTTTATCTGTGTAGGTTGTTCTTTAACCATGGTGTTTGATTGGATAGTACAGAGACACACACCTCTGTGTCAAGTTTAATTTGAGTTGCATGACCACCAACATAAATAGTTCAGTCATATCCAATTCTGATCTCCTATTTCCCCTACAAATGTCTCTGGTATTTCCTCTAACAAAGACATATCTTTGTATAACAATATCTATTCTAAAACAGGCATATTCTGGAATTCAGGTGCCTCTTCTAGAGCTTCTTGTCCCAGCATTTTGATTTTCCTGGGTATGCACTCATTCTCTTCTTGGGAAACTCTTTTGAAAATGACTGACCTTTTTACAAAAGTGACATATATGTGACATAGCTGGACATTGCTTTTGCTTGTAAGGCTTTTTTTTCATCCTGTAGCATTGTCACTGGCTATTTTTATCTGATATTTTGTCTACATTTTGTGTTGGCTCGGCATGTGTTTGTTTAGTGTGTTTGTACCTTATGAAGTTGATAGGCTATATTGTTTCTCCTTTCAGGATTTGTTTGTGATTCTTCCTAATGTCAGCTTCCAACACAATCTGAAATGCTTTTAACAATGCTGGATAATTTTTTGGACTGTCTAATAAAGACTGTCTCACAATTTCAACAATAATTCTGTTTCTTATGAACTTTGATTGTAAAGTTCTATATTCATAGGTTTCAACTCATCCGTGATTCGGCCCATTGAGCCTGCACCAACCCTCCAAATGGCAACTTACCCAGACATAGCCTCCTATCTTATCCTTGTAACCCCACATTTACAATGGCTAACTAATCTACACATCCCTGGACATGATGGGAAATTTAGCATGGTCAATCCACCTAAGCTGTACAGCTTTGGACTGTAGGAGGAAACCTGAGCACCCAGTGGAAACCTACGCAGATATAGGGAGAATGTGCAAATTCCACGCACACAATCATCCAAAGCTGGAACTTGAGTACCTGGTACTGTGAGGCAGCAGTGTTAACCACTGAGCCCACTGTGCCACCATTCTTGAAATTGTCTTGGATTCTTCAGTAAGTTGACTCCTGTATTAAATCTTGCCCATTCCAGAATTCTATTTCTTTTTAGGTTAATGTAATTGTCAAAAAGGATTACAAAAGTCACTAAAATTGTCTGAGTCTTCTTCTATTTCTGACCACTTTATACAATTATCACCAATACAACCTATAGAATATATTAGTGCATTAAAATGCTCTGCTTTTGATATGATATTTAACTTTGCAGCAATTTGTATTTTTTGTGTTTTAATAATTGTTTTCTCCACATGGTCCACTCTTGTGTTTTGTTAGAACCATTTCTAATCTTGAATCTGCTAGGAAAGATGTCTTTTTAATGAGCTAATTAAAATTGTGACTATGAGAGTATTTTATATCTGTTCTATTCAATATTGCTTTAAAGCTGATGTTTTGGAAACTTGCCTTCTTATATTTTGAAATATTGTTTTACTTTAGATTATTCTGAATCTTACTGGATCTTCACAGCTTTATGTTTATTTGGCAGTATTTAATAATGCTATATTACAGTTGAATTATACCAAATTATGTGAAAAAGCTTTAGAAGTTGTTCTGTAGTAATCTACTGCTTTGAAATTATAAATCTTTTCTCTTCTTATATCCAACATTGTTCATAGTTCTAAAATTCTGTACTGCAGCAATACTATCCTACAATGCTTGTAAAATATTTTAAACATTTCAGTATAATTCTCCTGGTCTTAGGAAACAAAATAGAGGATTCTTGCCTTTTGTTTGCAGGATATTTCCCTCCTTTTTGGAAAAAATAGAAGGTCCACATCCTTTTCTCCTTGGAATGATTTGTGCCTTATTTTCCTAAATAAGTGGCACATTTTCACTCTTTACACCATTGAAGTACATTTCAATTTTTAAATAAAATTTTCCTTGCTTTTGAAATGCTTTACTGTTCTAAATCTTCTTTGGTGGTAGACTTGGGATATTTAGTTTTGTTTCTAATATTTCCACCTTATATATTAAAATGATGGCCCCATTGAAACTTAGGTACTGACTTTTTTGGCACCTGTTTGTGACTAGCTTTAACTAGCAAGTGCTTATATTTAATTTATCAGCCTCCCAGCCTGTGATTTGAAGAGTTAAGTAGCCATTCTACCCTTTTCCCTTAAGGATTTAACTTGTTGCTGAAGTCCTCAATGTCCAGTTACTCTACGTTGCCAAACTCTGACTCAAATCTGCTCCTTTCTGCCAAAGTATAATTGTCTGTAGCACATACAGCCTTCTTTCGAATTTTATCCCAGGTCTGGCTTTGTTTTCTCCTCAGTGTATGGCTACTAAGCTGTTACCTCCACAGGCGTGAGCTGATTGACCACTGTTTAAATGATTCCAGAAATTGACTGACTGGCTGCTCCTCTGTTAAAGTAATAATTCACTTTTAGGCAGAATTACAGTTTAATTCTGGAATTCAAAGGTTTCTGGAATCTTTTCACTATTGGTGTTTATTTCAGGACTTTACATAACAGCACTGTTAGTATGTAATACTCTGTTGCTTGTGGTAAACTGTCTTCACTAATCCCCCTTCCTATAATAATTCAAAAGCTTGTTCAGCAGCTTATGGTGGAGGGTGGATCACAAGTAAGTCTTAGCAGGAGATGCTCCTGCCTTTCATAAAAATTGGATACATATACAGATTACATTGATTCTTTGGCATAATAACTATTAGTAACAAGATGTCAAGACATAAGACGTTGAGAGACTGTGTCCCACTATCACCAGCTCCAAACTGCAACTGCCTGAACTGCACCATGTTTCATCCAAAGGGTGTACTAGATATCAGACTGAATGGAGGTTCCATAGTTCATACATTACCTCTTTTCAGAACCATTAACCTACATGACATGCCATTGATGAAATGCAGGGCCCACGAATTATTCATGCCATAATAAATACTCAGACACCTTTCAAGTGACTAATAAAGCTATAATCAGAATAAAAAGGAAAGGTTAACTTTCATAGTCAAATAAAACCTTCTGCGTCCTAAAACTGCAAAGAGACAGAGTCGAATCATCTTAAAGACTTAACACTACAACTTAAAACCAACTTTGGAAGTGAAGCAGATTATTTCAAACATCTCTTTTGTTTTTCTTTTTCTCCTTTAAGATAAGCAAAATATTTCAAACAGTGCAAGGTGGATTTCTGCCAAAACAATTTTCAAGGTGGGAGCTTATCTCTCCAAAGACAAGCTGTTCCTTTTCCACAGATGCAGAAATACATTTAGTGAATAACACATTAATCAGCAACTTTAATTGAAATTATTTATTTTATTTTTGTCTAATTCGGCACTTCACAATTTTAAATTGAAGCAAACAGGCTCAATAACCACATTTATATGGTTCATACAACTTCAGAATCTTGTTTCCTGTAACAGGTTGGGAATTCAAAGTACAAAAATCTGTTACATTCACATTCCATAGCCCAAAGAGAACGCAACTTCTGCTAGTACACAACCGAACCATGACTAAAGCTCCCCACAGAAGTATACAGACATATAAACAAAACAAGTTATCACTGTTGCAATGGGTTCTTTAATATCTTTACTTTATTCCTAGCTATCCTCTCTTCTGCTCAATCTTAATAGCAAATAAAGTCATAGAGTCATAGAGATGTACAGCATGGAAACAGACCCTTCGGTCCAACTCGTCCATGTCTACCAGACATCCCAACCCAATCTAGTCCCACCTACCAGCACTTGACCCATATCCCTCCAAACCCTTCCTATTCAAATACCCATCCAGATGCCTTTTAAATGTTGCAATTGTACTAGCCTCCACCACATCCACTGGCAGCTCATTCCATAAATGTACCACCGTCTGAGTGAAAATGTTGCCCCATAGGTCTCTTCTAAATCTTTTCCCTCTCATCCTAAACCCAAGCCCTCTAGTTCTCCTAACCAATGTACTGTACAGCCGCAACATGACTTCCCAACTCCTGTACTCAATACCCTGACCAATAAAGGAAAGCATAGCAAATGCCTTCTTCACTATCCTATCTACCTGCGACTCCACTTTCAAGCAGCTCCTGCACTCCAAGGTTTCTTTGTTCAGCAACACTCCCTAGGACCTTACCATTAAGTGTATAAGTCCTGCTAAGATTTGCTTTCCCAAAATGCATCACCTCACATTTATCTGAATTAAACTCCATCTGCCACTTCTCAGCCCATTGGCCCATCTGATCAAGATCCTGTTGTAATCTGAGGTCACCTTCTTCACTGTCCACTACACCTCCAATTTTGGTGTCATCAGCAAACTTACTAACTGTACCTCTTATGCTCATATCCAAATCATTTCTATAAATGATGAGAAGTAGTGGTTCCAGCATCGATCTTTGTGGCACACCACTGGTCACAGGCCTCCAGTCTGAAAAACAACCCTCCACCACCATCCTCTGTCTTCCACCTTTGAGCCAGTTCTGTATCCAAATGGGTAGTTCTCCCTGTATTCCATGAGATCTAACCTTACTAACCAGTCTCCCATGGGGAACCTTGTCAAACACCTTACTGAAATCCATATAGACCACATCTACCATTCTGCCCTCATCAATCCTCTTTGTTACTTCTTCAAATAACTCAATCAAGTTCGTGAGACATGATTTCCCACGCATTAAGCCATGTTGACTATCCCTAATCAGTCCTTGCCTTTCCAAATACATGTACATCCTGTCCCTCAGGATCCCCTCCAACAACCTGCCCACCACCGACTTCAGGCTCACTGGCCTATAGTTCCCTGGCTTGTCCTTACCGTCTTTCTTAAATAGTGGCACCACATTAGCCAACCTCCAGTCTTCCAACACCTCTCCTATGACTATCGATGGTACAATTACCTCAACAAGAGGCCCAGCAATCACTTCCCTAGCTTCCCACAGAGTTCTAAGGTACACCTGATCAGGTCCTGGGGATTTATCCACTTTTATGTATTTCAAGACATCCAGCACTTCCTCCACTGAATATGGACATTGTTCAAGATGTCACCATTTATTTCCCTACATTCTATATCTTCCATATCCTTTTCCACAGAAAATACTGATGCAAAATACTTGTTTAGTATCTCCCCCATCTTCTGCGGCTCCACACAAAGGCAGCCTTGCTGAACTTTGAGGGGTCCTATTCTCTCCCTAGTTATCCTTTTGTCCTTAATATATTTGTAAAAACCCTTTGGATTCTCCTTAACTCTATTTGCCAAAGCTCTCTCATGTCCCCTTTTTGCCCTCCTGATTTCTCTCTTAAATCTACTCCTACTGCCTTCATACGCATCTAAGGATTCACTCGATCTATCCTATCTATACTTGACACGTGCTTTCTTCTTTTTCTTAACCAAAACCTCAACTTCTTGAGTCATCCAACATTCCCATGTTCAGCTTGAAGTCTGGAAGCCCAAGTCATGCTTCAATTCTGAAGTTTTTTCGATTTCTGAACTGTCCTGTCAATAATTTTGTACACTAACTTTCTGTTTTTTGAACATTCCTTCTGCCCCTGCTTTCGGGTCCACTCTGCTTCAATCACAGCTGCAGTAGCTTTCAGGTTGACACATTGCTGCAAAGGTAAAGCAACCATATGCTTTTTGTACAGTGTTGTGTTACCTCGCATGGCTAGTATATCAGTACGCTGTTAAGAGACATGCTCACAATATCATCACTTTTTCATAGCATGTGATCTGAGGGTACAAGGTTCTCAAACTCTATCTTACTCAGGATCACTTGGATCATGGCATGCTACAGGAAGTATGTATTCTGTTATAAACTGATATTTGCATACAACTTAGCTGTAATAAATATCAGTAGAGTTCTTCAATAACATGATATCCATGCCCAGATTCCCACATTACAAGGGATAATTTAAGCATTGCCTCATCAGGTAAAACACCCTCCTGGAGGCAAACTCATATTATACAGCTCTAAATTTTGATCCAGTTGGTTTGGTTGCTTGACTGCTTCGATTAATAAACTCATTGTCTTTCTGAACACAGCATGAGCATAGGTAAGACACGTAAGAAGGTCACTCACCCTTCCACATTTTGACTTTGACCTCATCCGATCTTGGATATACTCTAGTTTCTGTTTGAAGATCCATTTAACATGTTTAGGCAACATTAAACTTTGCTAAGTTCTGATGTGGTGGAGGGAGATCAGGGAGCGACTGCTATGGATGAAGGAATGGGTAAGCCCAGAGGTCACCCTGCTCGAAGCTTCATTAGACTCCTTCACACATTGAGTGCTTCACCCTCCCAATTCTCCCTCTCCTTCAATCTCTTCATCAGGACATCTTCTCCCAAACATGGCAGCTTCTCCTCCCAACCCCATTGATAGACCCTGGCACTTGCCTCCATTCTGCCTCTGGAACATAGAAACCAGGACCTCCTTGTAGTTCCAGAAACAGCCACCACTCCCAGTGGCACTGTAGTGACAACAGAACTTGCCAGCCAATCAGATTTGCCAGCAGCTCCCTGAAGTGGGAATTCCTTCGAAGTGAAGGGCAGAAGTCTTGGTCCAACAAAGAGTGCTGAAGAATGGATGTGGGGCAACTAATGTTTGTGGGTTGTACTCTTGGCTGAGTTTTAGGTGGTGTGGAAGAAACCCTGCAACCGGGAATCTTTGCTACTCTTTAAAATCCGCACAAGATGATCATAGAAGCGTAAAACTTATCAACACAAGGAGTCCTTACACTGATTAAAATGATCAACAATCAATCCGACTGTTACTTGCTCGCTTGCCCCTTCCCTTTGCAAACAGAACACAAACCTGAGAAACAGGGAAATGTCAGATCGTGACAACACGTGTTAATCTGTGCCTTTTGAGAATCAAAGCCAACTTCAGTCACTTCAAAGCTTATGAACTACCATACCAACACCAATTTCAGCAGCTGAAGGATAAAGCTACATCAGTTCCAGCAACTTATTTTGTCCCAGTTTTACATATGTTCCCATGATAAAATTTCACCTAATTTACAGAGCGAGAGACCAAAGTAGTGTGTGCTGAAAAGCAACCCATACCATATCCAAAGCAAGGTACAAAATATTAATTTGTGAGTACACATCCAGTTCCTTTTGCCAGTAAACCATCTTTAAAACAATACACACATTAAATTTCTGGCACAGTCATTTCTGCTATAATGTGCGTTTCTTCAGTGCAAATCAGCTATAACACGATTGAAGAACTTAGACTATTATTTGTAGAATGAGAACTTTCTGTACTTGTATTGGCTATAATGTGATTTCAGTCCCATTGGTTTAAAGGTTGCTGCTATTACTTGATTTTCTTATGACCTGGGATTGCACGAGAACGGAACCAATGTGTGATATCAGAATAAAATGTGGGATAATAATGTCCTCATTTTTTCCAATAGTGTTTAATTGTAATTTTAAAAAGCTAAAAATAAGTCTATACAAGGCTTTGTCTCTTCATACTTCATAGTCAAGATCAGTACTCAAAACTTAATGTTGTCTTGTATTTAAATACTTACTGCAAGTTGGCCTGAGGTGCTCTGTTTCAAACTGTCAGGCAGAGATATTGAAGGCACCGCTGCCATAGACTTCCACTGTTCAGGTTCTTGCCCCACATGAAGTGCCTGGGTAGAAAATTGTTCAAAATGTGCCTGAAATCCACTCAACAGCTCACTTTCCTCATACCCTGCAGACATTCTGTTTTGTTTTATTTCAGTACAATAACTCTAACTGAAAATAAGTGCACAACTAATGATTAGCAGCTCAAACTCAAAAGACAATGCACAGGACGTTGTCATTGATCAGCTAATCAGCAGAAGTTGGAGGTGTGGCTTCACTCTCCAAGGTATGCTGCACAGCCACTCCTTCGACCTCTATTCCACAGATATGCCTAGTCTACTCTTTCTCACCATGAACAAGAAGACACAGTCATCGATGCTAGTGAAATTCATTTCACAAAACATACATTTTTTAAAGGGGCATAAGCAGTGAACACCTAAACTGGGTAAAAGAAAGGAATCTTAAAGAATTAAATCATGAGCAGCTAGACTTGGAGTCATTTGACAAATGACACCGACATTTATTAAACCACTCCTCCATAGAAATGTTGCGTTTGATTGTAGATAATCTTTGTCTTTAGGAAGCAATTTCAAAGCAGTACCTTCTTCAAAGAATCTGGGCATGTGTGAACATAAAAACATATAAACAAGGAGTAGGAACAGGCTATTTGTTCCTCCTTAGTCAATTAATAAGATCACCACTGATCAGATTGTAATTTCAAATCCACAATCCCACCTAACCTTGGTAACCTTTTCACTACATTGCATAAACAAAGAAATATATCTAGTCTCTGTTTTAAAAATGTTCAAGGACTTTGCTTCCACCTGCTTTTGAGGCACTGTAGTCTATCAACAGGAGCTGTCTAATTCAACACAATCTGCAATCCCATGGTCTGGCATATCCCCAGCTCTACCATTTCCAGCAAATCAGCAGATCAACCTTTACTCAATGAAGAGTGAGGAAGGTCATGTCAGGAGCAGCACCAGGCAGATCTAAAAATGAAGGGTCAACTTGGTGAAGCAACAACACCAGACTACTTAACATGCCAAATACAATAAGCCGCAAGTGACAGACAGAATTAAGTAAATCCGCATCCAACGAAGCAGCAATGATGGTGGAGAATTAAACAACTCACTGGAGAACATTGCAAAAATATTCCCATCCTCAACAAAAAGGGGAGCCCAGAGCAAAAGATAAGGCTGAAGTATTTACAACAATTCTCAGCCAGAAGTGCCAATTGGATAATTCATCTCAGTCTCCTCCCCAGCATCACAGATACTAATTCAGTTCATGCACGTTATCAATACGTGCTGGAAGGATTTAATATTGAGAAAACATGGGCTGTAATAACATTTCAACAATAACACTGAAGGCATGTGCTCCAAAGCTTGATGCTCCCCCAGCCGAGCTCTTCCAGTACAGCTAACCACACTGCCAGCAACACTGCATGTGAAAACTTGCTCAGGTATCTCCTGTAAACAACAAGTAGGACAAATCCAACCCAGCCAATTACCATCCCACCACTCACAAAGAAGGATGTTTGTGGTTTCTGGAGGTCAGTCATCTCAGATCTTGGACATCTTTGCAAGAGTTCCTCAGGGTAATGTCCTTGGCCCAAAGCATCTGTAGCTGCTTCATCAATGACCGTCCCTCTGTCATAAGATTAGAAGGAGGGATATTTGCCGATAATTGAGCAATGCTCAGCACCACTCACAACTCTTCAGATACTAAAGCAGTCCATGTTCAAATTCAGCATGTCCTGGGCAATATCTTCATTTAGCCTGACAAGTGGCAAGTAACATTCGCACCACTCAAATGGTAGGTAATGACCATCTCCAACAACTGAGAATCTAACCATCGGCTCTTGAGATTCAGTGGTATCACTGTCACTGAATCCATCACTATCAACATTCTGGGGGCGATCATTGACCACAAATTGAACTGGACTTGCCATAAGAATTCCATGCTATGCATGCAGGTATACTGGAATACTCCTCACTGTCTGATTGAGTACGACTCCAACGATTCTCAAGAAGATTGACACTATCCAGGGCAAAGAAACCCACTTGATTGGAACCACAATCAGAAACATTCACTCCCTCCACCATTGTTGCATCTACAAGTTGCATCACATAAATGCACCAGTTTCTTAGACAGCAAATCCATGACCACTACCATCAAGAAGGACAAGGGAAGTGGACACATGAAACCACCACCATCTTCCAAGCTACTCACCATCCTGGCTTGGAAATACATCAATGTTCTTTCACTGTTAATGATCTGGAACTCCCTACCTAACAGTATAGTGACTTTGCCTACTGTAAATGAACCACTGCAGTTCAAGAATGCAGCCCACCACTACTTTCTCAAGGACAAGTAGAATTATAGACTCCCTACAGTGTGGAAGCAGGTCATTTGGCTCATCAAGTCCACACTGACCCTTTAAAGAGCACCATACCAAATTGCCTGCAACCCTGCATTTCCCATGGCTAATCCACATAACCTACACATCCCTGGGCACTGTGGACAATTTAGCATGGCCAATCCATCCAACCTACACATTTTTGGACTGTGGGAGAAAACTGGACCACATCGGAGGAAATCCACACAGACACAGGGAGAATGTGCAAACTCTACACAGTCATCCAAGGCTGGAACTGAACCCAGGTTCCCAGTATTGTGAGGCAACAGTGCTAACCATTGAGCCACCTTGCTACCCAAATACAGATTTGAAGTAAACATTAGCCTAGACAGTGATGCCTTTAACCCATGAAGGAATACAAAAATGCATGCAGCCCATGTAACAATTTCAGAGATTATAATCTTTGAGCTTCGATTCATAATTTGGCATCTACCTCCTCGTGGTGACTATGCAGGATGTTCTTCTTTGTTCTGCCTATGCTGTTGGTACCTGTGTGGATCACAATAGCTGGAACCTTCCCTCTCCTGCCTTGAGCATATGTTCCAAAACGTGACACTGGGCAGGCACACAGCCATCTGGGGGGACTCGAGCATTTTGCTTTTGATTGTCACTTATGACCACACTGACCCCTATTACCACTGCATTCCTTTCGCTCTCCCGATGTGAATGACTTCCTGTACCACGGTACCGTGGTCAGTTATTTTTTCCTGATCCCATCCAGACATAGTGAGAAAATGTCATCTATGTTAAACAATTGCAAAGGCCAAGGCTCCTGTACTCCTGTTGTCTGGGTCCACTTACCTGTCTTACTCATAGACACACTCTCCAGTCCCTGAACACTAACCAGATTAGATGACCCAATCCTATCAAAGGTGAATGCTTTTTGGGACAAAGAATCTACGTTAATCGTCTAAACTCTGAGTCAAATCTGTTTAAACTTCAAACACTAACTGTAGACATATTTTCCTTAACCCACAACTGGCGTCCAGGAGATCTCACATACTGCAGCTGTGACACATCATTCATCCAGCTATCCTTAATGTGTTAAATGAATTATTTTATTCAATTATATATTTACATATGTTTATATATACTTTATTAATCATATTACCAATTGTAACATGATGTTGAATCTTTGGAATTGAATAGACTTTAGACACTCACCAAATAATTAGCTCCTTCTCCTTATCACAGCAAGAATTAATTAGTAGAGGTATTCGAGTGTCTCTTTCCCTTCCTCCCCAAGTTCTTTAATCACACAGTTCCAGCAGTTAGTTATAAGCTGTGCTCAGGTATTATGTTGCACTCAATTACTTATTTTACTTGCTACTAATTTAAAGTCTTGTCTGGTCCACTTACAGAAAGAAAATCAATTAATTAAGCCTAACTGTACTTCCAATTGAGGCATTGTTATTTTATGCACAAGTATACAACAATATATATTTCGTTCACTCAACCATTCTATGCTCCATGTGCATTTGTTGGTTGAATTCATTCAAAGCCATTGTAATAGTTTAGTAAGCCTGACTAGAAAGGACACCATTTATTGTTGAACTTCAAAATAGAACCATTCAATAGCTAGTCCCATCTTAAGACAGACAGCTCTGAGAATCATCCCTGAGTCTGCTTTTAACTTTTGTTTCCATTTCCAGAAATGATCTTATGCACAACTGAATGGTTTTCCCACCACCACATCCCTATGACATTTTTTCCAACTATTAACCACCACCTGGGTCTGCTTTATAAAGATCTCAGGTGATGAGCTCCAGGTAGGCAGGCCTGTTACCAAGATAACTCATACTCAACAAGCTTCACAAGGAGAGTAATTCATGATTTTGCACTGGGCTTTGCAGGGATTATCACAGGCATATTGCACTATCATGTTTGGCAGTCAATGATGAATGGCACGAACAGAAGTGTGATATAAGACAGTTAATATCTGAAAGTGTGAACTAGTATTATAAGATGATTTCTGGCAGTTAGGATACAGGAAATATTTATTGGAAGAACTAAGCAGAGTTCCAAGAGTGTTCTAACTTTAGAGGTAAAAACAATGACTGCAGATGCTGGAAACCAGATTCTGGATTAGTGGTGCTGGAAGAGCACAGCAGTTCAGGCAGCATCCAAGTAGCTTCAAAATCGACATTTCGGGCAAAAGCCCTTCATCAGGAATAAAGGCAGTGAGCCTGAAGCGTGCAGAGATAAGCTAGAGGTGGGTGGGGGTGGGGAGAAAGTAGCATAGAGTACAATGGGTGAGTGGGGGAGGGGATGAAGGTGATAGGTCAAGGAGGAGAGGGTGGAGTGGATAGGTGGAAAAGGAGATGGGCAGGTAGGACAAGTCCGGGCAAGTCAAGGGGACAGTTACTGAGCTGGAAGTTTAGAACTCATTTCCCCTTCCCCCACCTCACCCTAGTTCTAAACTTCCAGCTCAGTAACTGTTCTAACTTTAGTCCAGTGCTAAGCTCTACATAGCAGAACAGTAATGTCAACTAACTCTTACGTCTATTCTGATGTCTCGCAAGAGACTATTGTGTAACTCATATATAATGTAACTAGCAGGGGTTGGTTTAGCTCAGTTGGCTGGGTGGTTGGTTTTTGAAGCAGTGTGATGCTAACCACATGGGTTCAATCTCCCCATTGACTAACTATGAAGGACTCTCCTTCATAACCTCTCCCCATGTCTGAGGTATGGTGGCCCTCAGGTTAAATCACCACTAGTTGTCTCTCTCTAAGGAAGACTGTGACCCTATGGTCTGGTGAAACTATGACAACTTGACTTGAATGTAAATAGCTACTATGTAATAAACCCATTCATCTATTCTGTTGAAGACAGATCATCTCTTCTGTCAAACACTTTACATGGACATCCTTTCACACTTGGTATCAGGAACATAGTCTAATTAATGGTGGCAGCAAAATGTACCATGAGGGGCATTCCATCTGCACCTACAACAATGTAGTTGTGTGTTAGAGGTCAGATTTTTATTGAAAGCTAATATAAGAGATGCCTTGTATTCTCAAGGCAAGGTACCATGGCTGTGCCTGTGGCATCTGCTGGCCTCCTTCTATATGTCTTGCCAAGCATTTGGCAGACATTGCTGACAAATATCAGAGGTGATATGTAATGCAATCATGGCGTAGTCAAAGTGGACATAGAGGTGGGTCATAATAGCCTTATTGATTTGAATGTCAGAGCAAAGCTGATGAGTGAATTGATCTATATCTTGCTTGGCAGCCAGCTTAGAGAAGAATATAGCTCTTGTGAACAGTTCCTCCAATGTTGGAACTCTGTGTGAGTATGCAGAAATGTGCATTAACTTTACCTGTAGTGTGCAAATGTGAGAGTGAGAGAGATGTGCATTAACTTTACCTTTGTGTGAATATGAGTTTGTGTGTGTGTGTGAGAGAGAGAGAGAGAGAGAGAGAGATTCATTGAATGGGTAATAGTATATTCATTTGGATTAATTTAGGGAATACATCATCTTTTTTAGCTTTCACCTCATCAAGGTTTGCTACTAAATTATTTAATCAGTTTAAGGAAAGATACATTTCTTTCATATCAGTCATGAGCAATAAGAGAGAACATAAATTCTGTCTGTGACAAGCAGTTGTTGGCTAGATTGGTTTTGTCCTTTTTTTTCCTGGATAGGTCATAGCTGTTCAATTTTCCATTCTCTTCAGGAATTATTATTCAATTAATAATTGTTCAAATATGACTTTATTATTAGAAGCTAATACATGGTTTACTAGATACTCTTTTGCAGAATAGTACACTGAGTAAACTTAGAAATAGGGTACAGTACTGAAAAGATGACAAGGTACTGAAACCATAGGAAAATTATGTCTTTCCAGTTCAAAAAAGGAACAACTTACTCACAGCAAAAAGCTGGGGCCTTGAAACACTAGGTACTGATTGTGCACTTAAGCGGAGGATAACAATATCTCACCCCCGCTAGGAGATAATGCTATGACAATTCAAATAAGAGGTAGGCAAGCAAAGATGCTGGTTTGATGTGAGATACCTAGCTATTTACAAAAGGCCCTCAAACTCAGCACTGAAAGTGAGGGAGGGTCAAATTCTACAAAGCAATGATAAAAGAAAGGCTTACATTTGTGATAGTGAGGTGCTCCACAGGAGACCAAGATAGATCATGCATTTGGGACTTCTGGCTGAAGATGATTGCAACTATTTCAGCTTCATCTTTTACAGTCATTTGTAAAAGTGTCTGTCACTCTCATCTCCCCTCTGGAATTCAGCTCTTTTGTCCATGTTTGAACCAAGGCTGTAATGGTTCAGGAGCTGAGTGGCCTTGGCAGAACTCAAACTGGGTGTCAAGTGAGCTGGTTATCACTGAACAGATGCTGCTTGACAGCACTGTTGATGACATGTTCCATCACTTTACTGATGCTCGAGAGTAGATTGATGAGGTGGTCATTGGTTGGGCTGGATTTGTCCTTCTTTTTGTGTACAGGATATACTTTAGCAATTTTCCATATGGTAACATTAAATTCTTCAATAAAGCTTTACATTCTATTGAATTATTTCTGTCATAATTTATTACTTCCAACTTTAAAATTCTTTTCTTTGTAATACTGTTTCTCTGTATTGCTTACTGGGTATTCCCAACCTGTTCTGGACTTTTTTTTTGTCTTTTGCAGCTCATTGCAACCCAGAGTTGTTCACTATCATCACCGTAAGGACTGGGAGCTATACTCTCAGATACAGATAGGTGGAAAGCAAAGAAGAGTTTACCATGCATTATGTTCACTAACAGACTGAACAGAGATATGTAGTGATAGAAAAGAACATTTGCTGCTACATGAAAACTTTGCAGATTATTTTCTTTGTCTTCAAGATCCAGACAGGAAATTCTTAATGACTTTCTCAATTTTTATGGAGTTAGCAAAGTGCCTTCATGATTGCAATGATTCAGAAGAAAGCTGATAATATGAGATGCAAAGATAGACTGTTAAGAGAAAATGGCAAAGAATAGTAGATACTATGCCCGTGTGACCTGATCAAGGAGATATTATTTTTGTTGAAGCCTTAACATTGATAACAGGTGCAATTGTACCAAAAACCACTCAGTGACTGAATTGAATCAAAGATGCAGAGACTTTAGGCAAAGGATATGCTCAGGTCAGAGAGGACTATGTCAAAGATTGGCCAGCATATATGTCACATGAACACAGAGTGCACCTCAGTATAGTGAAAGATGATTTACTCATTCATGACAATTGTACTGCAATGACTGCAAGAAGGACTCTCATATATTACAATATGTTTAACCAGAGCAAGATATACTGTTTGGTGGCTAGATCTCTCAAAATCATTAGAAGGGATGATGTTAAGCTGCATTAATTGTACTGTTCATCAACAAGGGACAGTATGTTAATGTCTTTGTTCTTTCTACTATGACCATGCAAATGTTCTTCATTGGAATGGACTACTATGAAGATAAATAGAAATCAAGCCACAGAAGGATCTCATATTTGCAAGAGCAATTATATCTCCGATGTTTGCAAGTCATGAAATCCCAGACTTTGTAACATTAGGCAATGGACAACTATTTACTAATGAATACTTCAAAGAGCTCACAACTTATGGATTTTTCATACTACCAGCTATCAAGATACCCTCAGGCTAATGATGAAATTGAAAGCGGGGTGCATATAGTGGAAACATTGCTGAGAAAGAATGAAGACATTCACATTGTATTTCTGAGCTAACGATCAATCCCACTCCAACAGGGCTTTGTTTCATGTGAGGGGTTAAATCTGACTGTGATAGCTTAATAAGTCATAGTATACATCATCCACAGGAAGTGATGCCATATCACATGATTTTGCTGTCTTGTAGATTCATGGCTAGATGCATCAACAATAAAATGTTTCTTTCATGAAGGTAATGTTTTTTCTTACCTCAGCAGACTTTGTAAATATTCTTTAGTAGTACAAAGAGACAAGATTATAAAGTATACCATTGCAATCTATATTAATGATCTGGATGAAGGCACTGTATGTATGATAACTAATTTCGCAGAAAGACAACTAGGAAAGTACATTTTTAAGATGACGTAAAAAGTCTACAAAGAGATAGAAATAAGAGAAAGGGCAGAAAAATTGGCAGCTGCACAATCTGGGAAAATGTAACCTTTTTCACTTTGGTAGGAAAAATAGAAAAGGAGAGGTTTCACAGAATTTAGTGGGAGGGAGGAATTTGGGTGTCCTGGGACATGAATCACAAGTTGGGATGCTGGTGCAGCAAGCCATGAAGAAGGCAAATGGATTGTTGGCATTTGTTAAAAGGGGAATTGAATACAAAAGCAGAAAAATGTTGGTGCGACTGTACAGAGCTTTATTTAGGCCATATCTGGAGTCTTGTGTGTGGTTTCCCCTTCTCTACAAAATCATAAAGAGTACAGACAGGGTAGAGAGAGATAAGCTTTTTCCCAGGGTGAGGGATTCAATAACAAGAGGTCACGCTTTCAAGGTGAGAGGTGAAAAGTTTAAGAGGGATATACACGGCAAGTACGTTACACAGAGGGTGTTAGGTGCTTGGAACATGTTGCCAGCAGAGGTAGTAGAGGCAGGTACAGTAGATTCATTTAAGGTGCGTCTGGACAGATGCATGAGTAAGTGGGGAGCAGAGGGATACAGATGCTTAGGAATTGGGCAATAGGTTTAGGCAGTGGATTTGGATCGACTCAGGCTTGGAGAGCTGAAGGGCCTGTTCCTGGGCTGTAAACTTTCTTTGTCTTTGTTCTCAATAAAGGATATGTTTGCATTTGGAGCAATTCCTGGGATGATGAGGTTAACTGGTTCAGAAAGTGCACCTCACATTCATTGGCTTTAATTTAGGGCTGCACTTCAGCAGAAAAGGGAGATGGCCAAATCATTGCCACTAACACTCTTGTCAATCTCTAGTACTGAAGCAGAGAAGGCATTTTTGTGATCTTAATGAGGAGGCCTCTTCAATGGTCACAGCTCCAGCACAGTTTATAGTCAGTTTGCAAACCTTAGTAATTCTGCACCTTGAGCAAATATCCCATCTTGCATTCAATGTTGCCAGACCCACAATGCAGTTCTTCAGTCAAGATAAATTTCTCCTTTGATGTTCCAGTCCACCATCATGAGACAATGCCGGCACAAGGAAGCTACCGCATTCCTTCATATCCAAAGTGATTAGTGCAGTTTGAAAGTTTGAAAGCTTGCATGTGTCAATATTGACAGGACTGAACACCACACAATCGTTATGGAGGTAAAGTGTCATCTTCACACTGAGTGTACCTACTGACATGTTGTGTGGTAATACCATCAGACTAAATTCTGAACCGATCCAGCAGCTGAAAACTTGACATCCATGATAATTGTGGGCCATCTGCAATGACAGAATTGCATGCTGAAACAAACTTTATGATTTGCCATATCTCTCACTACCATTACAGGGCAACTGCCGTATCCACACAATCTTTTTCTGTGGTTTTAGTTATCTGCGGTTTACTGCAGCCCAAATATATTACAGGGAACGTTCCAGAACCAGGCACCAGGGGGTTGCCAGGAAGGTAAATTTCCCATTGAAATGAATGGGTTTATTCCTATTTGCAGTTTTAGACTTCTGCGGAAGGTCTTGGAACATATCTCCCGTGAGTATGGGGAGACTACTGTACTCTTAAACTAGTGGCCAACCCCAGATCACTTAGGTGTGTGAGACAGCATACTATTGGCAGCATCAGACATCCATAAAAATGAGATGTTATCCTAGATAAGTTACAGCTCAGATCTACATGCACATTAGCAAGTGTGAGCAAAACACTACAACAAAGCTATGATCAACAAACCAGCTCTAAGCTCTTCAGTCCAACTATACCTATTTGTGAAAAATGATGAAAAATTAAACAATTAACAGGAGAATGTGGTTCCATGAACATTTTCATCCTTAATGATGCAAAAAGGTTAATGATATGTAGGTAAGGTGGGTTAACCATGGAAAATGCAAGGTTACATGGGTAGGGTAGGGAGAAGGGTCTAGGTGGGATGCGCTTTAGAGGGTTAGTATGCATTTGTTGGAAGAAATGGCCTGTTTCCATACTGTAGGCAGTGCCAGCAAGTTTGGCCAACACAGCTAGGGTGGGGCTGGCGAAGTGGGGGTGGTACTGGTGGTTCAATTGCATAGAAAAATAATGGTGGCGTCAAAGTGGGAGAGGGTTCAGCAAAATTTATTGAAGTTTCCAGAACAAGTAATAGGACACAGAGTATGGAAAGGGTCAGGAATCTAACTTCAGGCACAGCAGATAAGGGAACAACAATGAGAAGTGGGGCCGTCAATGCAGGACTGAGGGTGTTGTCCTTAAATGTACATATATACAAAAGCAGGTAAATGAGCTTGTAATGCAGATTGAAATTGACAAGTACAAAGTACAGAGACATGGTTGCAAGAAGATCAGGGCTGGGAACAAAATATCCTCTGATACACAACCTATAGAAAGATAGATGGTTAGAGCGAGTGGGGTTGCCTTGTTAGCGAGAAATGAGAATAAATCAATAGCAAGAAGTGATACTTCAGTGGTCGGTGGTTAGCACTGCTACCTCACAGTGCAAGGGATCTAGGTTCAATTCCAGCCTTGGCAGACTGTCTGTGCAGAGTGTGCACATTCCACTTCCCCCGTGTCTGTGTGGATTTCCTCTGGGTGCTCCGGTTTCCTCTTACAATTCAATGATGTGCAGGCTAGGTGAATTGGCCATGCTAAGTTGCCCATAGTGTTCAGGGATGTGTAGGGTAGGTGCATTAGAAAGGGGTAAATCTAGAGCAATTGGATAGAAGAATAAGTCTGGGTAGGTTACTCTTCGGAGAGTCAGTGTAGACTTGTTGGGTCAAATGGCCTGTTTCAACACTATAGGGTTTCAATGATTTCTATGATATTGAGTCAGAAGGGTGTAGAATCTGTATGGGTAGAGTTGATGAATTGCAAAGAAATAAACAACCCTGATGGGAATTATTTACAGGCTTCCAGCAGTAATCAGGGTGTGTGGAAGAAAATAAATTAGGAGATAGAATGGAGTGTGAGAAAGGCAGTATTACAACAATCATGGGGGGCTTCAATATGCAGGTGGATGGGGAAAATCAGATTGATAGCAGATCCCAAGAAAAGGAATTCGATGTCTACATCTGTGGAATGTCAATGAGATGGGTGTTTTGGATCAACTTGTGGTATACCACACTCGGGAACAGGCAATGGCAGATTTGGTGATGTGTCATGAGGCAGAGGAGAAAGTGAGCACTGCAGATGCTGGAGAAATCAGAGTCAAAAAGTGTGGCACTGGAAAACCACAGCAGGTCAGGCAGCATCCGAGGAGCAGGAGAGTCAACGTTTTGGGCATAAGCCCTTCATCAGGAATGGTCATGAGACAGACTTAATTAGGGAGCTAAAAGTAAAGAACCTCAAGAGAGAAGTGATCATAATAAGATACAATTCACCCGACAGTTTGAGTGGGAGAACCTAGAATGGGATATAATCCCAAAATCCACAGTGTGGAAGCAGGCCATTCAGCCAATCGAGTCCACGCCAAATCTCTGACGAGCACCCTATCCAGACCCAACCCCCACCCTATCCTTTCCATGAATAATCCACCTAGCCTGCATACAATGGGCAATTTAACATAGTCAATCCAGCTGACCTATACTTCTTTGGACTGGGGAGGAAACCCACACAAACACACGGAGAATATTCAAATTTCACACAGACAGTCTGCCAAGGCTGGATTTGAACCTAGGTCCCTAACACTGTGAGGTAGCAGTGCTAACCACTGACCACCATACCACATAGTGGCATTACAATTGCGTAAAGGTAACTACAAAGACATAAGCGAGTAGCTGGCCAGAGTTAATTCCAAGGGGGACCTAGCAGGGAACATGGTGGAACAGCAATGGCAGGGATTTCAGGGGTAACTTAAAAGACACAGCAGAAATTCAGCCCAAGGAGGAAGGAAAATACTAAGGAAAGGGAGAGGCAGCCATGGGTGACAAGGGAAGTCAGTGACAGCATAAAAGCAGAAGAGAAAGCACTTAATGTGGTTAAAATTAGTGGGAAGCCAGAGGATTGGGAAGCCTTTAAAAATCAGCACAGAATAACTAAAAAAGCAATGGGGGGGAGGAGAAGTCAAAAATGAGAGTAATCTAGCTAATAATATACAAGAAGATTGCGAGAGTTTTTTTTAGATATCTACAAAGTAAGAGAGAGACAAATGTGGACTTTGGACCAGTGGGAAATGACGCTGGAGAAGGTGTAATAGGGAACAAAGAACGTAGAACATAGAAAAATACAGCACAGTACAGGCCCTTTGGCCCTCGATGTTGCGCCGATCCAAGCCCACCTAACCTACACTAGCCCACTATCCTCCATATGCCTATCCAATGCCCGTTTAAATGCCCATAAAGAGGGAGAGTCCACCACTGCTACTGGCAGGGCATTCCATGAACTCACGACTTGCTGAGTAAAGAATCTACCCCTAACATCTGTCCTATACCTACCACCCCTTTAATTTAACGCTATGCCCCCTTGTAATAGCTGACTCCATACGTGGAAAAAGGTTCTCATGGTCAACCTTATCTAAACCCCTAATCATCTTGTACACCTCTATCAAGTCCCCCCAAACCTTCTTTTCTCCGAGGGCAGCATGGTGGCACAGTGGTTAGCACTGCTGCTTCACAGTGCCAGAGACCCGGGTTCAATTCCCGCCTCAGGCAACTGACTGTGTGGAGATTGCACGTTCTCCCCATGTCTGCGTGGGTTTCCTCTGGGTGCTCCTGTTTCCTCCCACAGTCCAGAGATGTGCAGGTCAGGTGGATTGGCCATGCTAAATTGCCCGTAGTGTTAGGCAAGGGGTAATTGTAGGGGTATGGGTGGGTTGCGCTTCGGCGGGTCAGTGTGGACTTGTTGGGCCGAAGGGCCTGTTTCCACACTGTAATGTAATCTAATCTAAAAAAAAAGAACAGCCCCAAGTGCCTCAGCCTTTCCTCATACGATCTTCCTACCATACCAGGCAACATCCTGGTAAACCTCTTCTGCACCCGTTCCAGTGCGTCCACATCCTTCCTATAGTATGGCGACCAAAACTGCACACAATACTCCAGATGCGGCCGCACCAGAGTCTTATACAACTGCAACATGACCTCAGGACTCCGGAACTCAATTTCTCTACCAATAAAAGCCAGTACGTCATATGCCTTCTTCACCGCACTATTTACCTGGGTGGCAACTTTCAGAGATCTGTGTACATGGACACTAAAATCCCTCTGCTCATCCACACTACCAAGTATCCGACCATTAGCCCAGTACCCCATCTTTTTGTTACTCATACCAAAGTGAATCACCTTACACTTACCCACATTGAACTCCATATGCCACCTTTCTGCACAGCTCTGCAGCTTATCTATATCCCGCTGTAACCTGACACATCCTTCCTCACTGTCAACAACTCCACCGACTTTCGTATCATCCACAAACTTGCTCACCCAACCTTCTAGTCCCTCCTCCAGGTCATTTATAAAAATGACAAACAGCAATGGTCCCAAAACAGATCCTTGCAGAACACCGCTAGTAACTGCACTCCAAGATGAACCTTTACCATCAACTACTACCCCCTGTCTTCTTCCAGCCAGCCAATTCCTAATCCAAACCTCCAACTCACCCTCAGTGCCACACCTCTGTATTTTTTGCAGTAGCCTGCCATGGGGAACCTTATCAAACACCTTACTAAAATCCATATACACCACATCTACTGCTTTATCCTTGTCCATCTCCTTCGTCACCTTCTCAAAGAATTCAATAAGGCTTGTGAGGCACGATCTGCCCTTCACAAAACCATGCTGACTATCCTTGATCACATTATTCTTATCCAGATGTTCATAAATCCTATCCCTTACAATTCTCTCTAAGACTTTGCCCACAACAGAAGTGAGGCTCACCGGCCTATAGTTACGAGGGTTATCCCTACTCCTCTTCTTGAACAAGGGAACCACATTTGCTATCCTCCAGTCTTCTGGCACTATTCCTGTAGACAACGAGGACATAAAAATCAAGGCCAATGGCTCTGCAATCTCCTCCCTTGCTTCCCAGAGAATCCTAGGATAAATGCCATCAGGCCCAGGGGACTTATCTATTTTCACCCTTTCCAGAATTTCCAACACCTCTTCCCTACATACCTCAAAGCCGTCCGTTCTAATTAATTGTGACTCAGTATTCATATCGGCAACAACGTCCTGTTCCTGAGTGAATACTGACGAAAAGTATTCATTCAGTGTCTCCACAATCTCTTCAGCCTCCACACGCAACCTCCCACTACTATCCTTGACTGGACCCATTCCTACCCGAGTCATTCTTTTATTCCTGAACTGGACCTATGATTAGATTAGATTACTTACAGTGTGGAAACAGGCCCTTCGGCCCAACAAGTCCACACCGACCCGCCGAAGCGCAACCCACCCATACCCACTCCCCTACATTTACCCCTTCACCTAACATTACGGGCAATTTAGCATGGCCAATTCACCTAACCTGCACATCTTTGGACTGTGGGAGGAAACCGGAGTACCAGGAGGAAACCCACGCAGACACGGGGAGAATGTGCAAACCCCACACAGTCAGTTGCCTGAGGCCGGAATTGAACCCAGGTCTCTGTCGCTGTGAGGCAGCAGTGCTAACCACTGTGCCACCGTGTTGCCCGTGCTGCTCCCCCACACACTATGGTAGTGTGGCTAAAGGACTAGCCACACTACCATACATCAAGAGCATTTCTGAACTGACAGCCAGACTACTGCGACCACTAGGACTCATAACAGCACACAAACCAACAGCCACTCTCAGACAACAACTCACCAGAACGAAGGACCCAATACCCAGCATGAGCAAAACCAACGTAGTGTACAAAATCCCATGCAAGGACTGCACAAAACACTACATAGGACAAACAGGAAGACAGCTAACAATCCGCATCCATGAACACCAACTAGCCACGAAACAACACAACTAGCTATCCTTAGTAGCCACACACGCAGATGACAAGCAACATGAATTCGACTGGCACAACACTACTATTATAGGAGAAGCCAAACAGAGAACAGCCAGGGAATTCCTAGAGGCATGGCACTCATCCACAGATTCAATCAATAAGCACATCGACCTGGACCCAATATACCGACCACTGCAACGGACAGCTGGAACTGACAACCGGAAGTGGCAGATTCAAGCCACTATAAATGCCGGAGGAAACATCACAGAAGCGCTTCACAGGAGGCTCCCAAGCACTGAGGATGTCACCTGGACAGGGGACGAAACGTCTGCAACACAAATTCCCAGCTCGGCGAACAGAACCACAACCACGAGCACCCGAGCTACAAAACTTCTCACAAACTTTGAAATGGCATAGAAACAGAACAAGTATTTTCCATCAGCTTTCACAGTGGAAGACACCAGCCACTACCAGAACTTCACGTGAGTCAGAGGACAGAAGTGAGTATAGTGGCCATCACTGCAGAGAAGGTGCTGGGGAAGCTGAAAGGTGAATAAATCAGCCAGCCCAGAATTCTGAAGGAAATAGCTGAGGAGATCATAAAGGCATTGATGGTGATACTTCGGGAATCAGTGGATTCAGGAAGGGTCCCAGAGAACTGGAATATGGCAAATGTAACCTCCCTGTTTAAGAAGGGAGGGAGGCAGAAGACAGGAAATTGTAGGCTGCATTGATAAGAATTTGAGTCAATTTTAAGGATAAGATTGCTGGATATTTGGAAGTGTCTGTTAAAATAGGGCTAAGTCAGCATAGCTTTGTCAAGGGAAGTTCACACCCAACAAATCTGTTAGAATTCTTTGAAGAGGTAATGGGCAAGTTAGATAAAAGAAAGCCAGTTGATGAGATTTATATGGATTTTCAAAAGGCATACCTTTGACAAGGGTCTAGATTAGAGTGCTGCTGGAAAAGCACAGCATGTTAGGCAGCATCTGAGGAGTAGGAAAATCGATGTTTCAGGCAAAAGCCCTTCATCAGGAATGGCCTTCACACCTGCCTGACCTGCTGTGCCTTTCCAGCACCACTCTAATCTAGACTCTGATCTCCAGCATCTGCAGTCCTCACTTTTGCCTATACCTTTGACAAGATACCATACAAGAGGCCGTTAAATAAGATAAGAGCCCATGGTGTTAGGGGCAAGGTATGGGTATGGATAATGGAATAGCTAATTGGTAGAAGGCAAAGAGTGGGGATAAAGGGTGACTAATGGAGTACCACAAAAGTCTGTATTGTAACCACAACTGTTCACATTATACATTGATAATCTGAATGAAGGAACTGAGGGCATGTGCTAAGCTTGCAGGTATCACAAAGATAGACAGAAGAACAGGTAGGATAGAGGAGCAGGGAGGTGATGGTCTAATGAGATTATTGGTCAACTATTAATCCAAAAACTCACCTAATACACTACAGACACAGGTTCTAATCCCTTCAAAGGAGGTGGTGGAAGTTGAGTTCAATTTTAAAAGAAGTCTAGAATTAAGAATCTACTGATGATCATAAAACCAATGTCAATTGTTGGAAAAACCTATCTGGCTCACTGGTGTCCTTCAGGGAAGGAAATCTGCCATGCTTATCTGGTCTGGCCTACATATGAATCCAGACTCACAACAAGGCAATTGACTCTCAGCTGCCCTCTGAACTGGTCTAGCAAGCCATTCAGTTGAAGGGTAGCTAGGGTCAGACAATACAGGCTGGCTAGATAACGAATGAATAAAAATAATTTGCAGAAGGTGTTTGACAGGCCATGAGAGCCAGCAAAGAAGTGGCAAATGGAAAATAAGGTGGGAAAATATGAGTTTATGCATTTGGATAGAAGGAATAGAGGCATTGACTATTTTCTAAATTGCAAAAGACTTTGAAAATCTGAAGCACAAAGGAACTTGGGAGTTCTAATTCAGAATTCTCATAAGGTTAACGTACAGGTTCGGTTGGCAGTTAGGAAAGGTAAATGCAATGCTAACATTCATTTCAAGTCGGCTACAGCGGAGGTGTATTGCTGAGGCTGTGAGTAGTTTTGGGCCCCATATCAAAGGAAGGATGTGCTGACATTGGAGGGGCTACAGACAAGGTTTACAAGAATGATCCTGGGGATGAAAGGCTTGTCATTTAAGGAGCGATTGATATCTTTGGGTTTGTATTCGATGGAGTTTAGAAGGATGGGGGTGGGGGATCTCATTGAAACTTATAGAATACGGAGAGGCCTGGATAGAATGGACATGGAGAAGATGCTTCCAATAGTTGGACAGACTAGGACCAAAGCCCACAGCCTCAGAGTGACGACCTTTTAGAACTGAGATGAGGAGGAATTTCTTCAGCCAGAGAGCGATTAATCTGTGGAATTCATTTTGCAGAAAGCTGTGAAGGCTAAGTCATTGAGTGCATTTAAGAAGGAGATAGATAAGTTCTTGATTAGTAAGAGGAACAAGGATTGCAGGCAGAATGCAGGAGAATGGAGTTGAGATCAGCCATGATTGAATGGTGGAACAGACTCAACAGGCTAAATGGCTGAATCTTGCTCCTGTAACTTATGGTCTTAGGCTTCATAGGCACACAATGGAATGCTACATGAGTAAAACTGTAGGTCACTTCCAGAAGATGTGCAGAAGTACATGTTTCAGAACAGTGGAAATACTCTGGTCACATGTGAAGAGTTCAACACAGTGGAGCACTCACACCACTTGAAGAGATATCACTTTAGATGAGTTACGTCCAGTGCAGAAAGTATCTGAGGCATTCCAAGGGTAACTCGCTAATCCAGACAAAACAGAAGACATAGAAGTTGTCTATGTCAATGGACATCCTGTTACTTTTAAGCTTGATACAAGTGCATGAACTACTGTCCTATCAACCAGCTACCAAGGTTAAAGAAGCAGTGCTTGCAGCTTCCTGATCTGAGATTATGTGGTTCAGGGGATTAACTGCCAAGAACTAAAGACTGCTACAAATTACACTGGAAGAGAACACACATAAATTGAATTTTTGTATACTGTTCACAATCAAAACTCTTCACTGCAGGCACACTCAACCTCAATATCATCAGAACAGTTTGGGAAGATTGATTATGTCCCGGACAGTAGCCAATCCAGAAACAAACTACTGTCTAAACATTGTCCCAGGAACAAAGCGATGTTGACAAACTGATTGAGTGGAAACTGGTAGAAGATTCTGGTCTGAAGGCTGCCTGCTTTCTCCTTGATAAAAAGCCTACACAATGTCCATCCACCACGCCACTTCACCTGACTAAACATGTTGTCAATTTGAACAATTTCTCTTTAACTAATTTCATTTTTCCAAATCAAAGGGGTGGGCATGCGTACCTATATGAGGTAAAAACAATGACTGCAGATGCTGAAAACCAAATACTGGATTCGTGGTGCTGGAAGAGCACAGCAGTTCAGGCAGCATCCAACGAGCAGCGAAATCGACGTTTCGGGCAAAAGCCCTTCATCAGGAATAAAGGCAGTGAGCCTGAAGCATAGAGAGATAAGCTAGAGGAGGGTGGGGGTGGGGAGAAAGTAGCATAGAGTACAATGGGTGAGTGGGGGAGGAGGTGAAGGTGATAGGTCAAGGAGGAGAGGGTGGAGTGGATAGGTGGAAAAGAAGATAGGCAGGTCGGACAAGTCAAGGAGACAGTAACTGAGCTGGAAGTTTGAAACTAGGATGAGGTGGGGGAAGGGGAAATGAAGAAGCTGTTGAAGTCCACATTGATGCCCTGGGGTTGAAGTGTTCCGAGGCGGAAGATGAGGCGTTCTTCCTCCAGGCGTCTGGTGGTGAGGGAGCGGCGGTGAAGGAGGCCCACGACCTCCATGTCCTCGGCAGAGTGGGAGGGGGAGTTGAAATGTTGGGCCACGGGGCGGTTTGGTTGATTGGTGCGGGTGTCTCGGAGATGTTCCCTAAAGCGCTCTGCTAGGAGGCGCCCAGTCTCCCCAATGTAGAGGAGACCACATCGGGAGCAACGGATACAATAAATGATATTGGTGGATGTGCAGGTGAAACTTTGATGGATGTGGAAGGCTCCTTTAGGGCCTTGGATAGAGGTGAGGGAGGAGGTGTTGGCACAGGTTTTACAGTTCCTGCGGTGGCAGGGGAAAGTGCCAGAATGGGAGGCTGGGTCGTAGGGGGGTGTGGACCTGACCAGGTAGTCACGGAGGGAACGGTCTTTGCGGAAGGCGGAAAGAGGTGGGGAGGGAAATATATCCCTGGTGGTGGGGTCTTTTTGGAGGTGGCGGAAATGTCGGTGGATGATTTGGTTGATGTGAAGGTTTGTAGGGTGGAAGGTGAGCACCAGGGGCGTTCTGTCCTTGTTACGGTTGGAGGGGTGGGGTCTGAGGGCAGAGGTGCGGGATGTGGACGAGATGCGTTGGAGGGCATCTTTAACCACGTGGGAAGGGAAATTGCGGTCTCTAAAGAAGGAGGCCATCTGGTGTGTCCTATGGTGGGACTGGTCCTCCTGGGAGCAGATACGGCGGAGGCGGAGAAATTGGGAATACGGGATGGCATTTTTGCAAGAGATAGGGTGGGAACAGGTAGCTGTGGGAGTCAGTGGGTTTGTAAAAAATGTTAGTGTCAAGTCGGTCGTCACTAATGGAGATGGAGAGGTCCAGGAAGGGGAGGGAGGTGTCAGAGATAGTCCAGGTAAATTTAAGGTCAGGGTGGAATGTGTTGGTGAAGTTGATGAATTGCTCAACCTCCTTGCGGGAGCACGAGGTGGCGCCAATGCAGTCATCAATGTAGCGGAGGAAGAGGTGGGGAGTGGTGCCGGTGTAATTACGGAAGATCAACTGTTCTACATAGCCAACAAAGAGACAGGCATAGCTGGGGCCCATACGTGTGCCCATGGCTACGCCTTTGGTCTGGAGGAAGTGGGAGGATTCAAAGGAGAAATTGTTAAGGGTGAGGACCAGTTCGGCCAAACGAATGAGAGTGTCAGTGGAACGGTACTGTTGGGGACGTCTGGAGAGGAAAAAACGGAGGGCTTGGAGGCCCTGGTCATGGCGAATGGAGGTGTAGAGGGATTGGATACCTATATGAGTCCCAGTTATGCCTGTCTCTTTGTGGGATATGTGGAATATCCTTTGCTCCAGTCCTACTTGGACTCCAACTCACAACTCTTTCTTCCACACTTTGATGATATCTTTGGTGCTGCTTCCTGCCCTCACACAAAAATTCATCAGTTTTGTTTCCAATTTCTCACCATCACCAGGTCCATCCATGACTTCTCCCTTCCCTTTATGGTTTCCATTTTGTACATTTAAAGCCCACCAAACCTCACAGTTACATCAACACCACTTCCTCATATCCTGCTTCCTTCTCGGTTTCCAATCCATTCTCCGACCCTGACATAATTGTTCTGATGACGCCATCTTCCACTGGGCTACCTCTAAGCCTGCACTACCATTCAATACGATCATGCAATCTCAGTATCCCATTACATCAGTCCTGCCATCCAGGGAATTGATCTGGTGAACCTTTGCTGGACTCCCTCGACAGCAAGAATGTCCTTCCTCAGAGTAGGAGACCAAAACTACTTACTATGCTCAAGGTGAGGCCTCACCAAGGCCCTGTATAACTGCAGCAAGACAATCTTACTTTGATATTCTAATCCTCTTGCTACGAAGGCCAACATGCCATTAGCTTTCTTCACTGTCTACTGCAACTGCATGCTAACCTTCAATGACTGTTCCACTGTAATACCCAGGTCGCATTGCACCTCCCCTTTTCCAAAACTGCCGCCATTCAGATAATAATCTGCCTTCCAGTTTTCATGACCAAACTGGATAACCTCACATCAAACCCATAGCAAGAAGTGCTATTGAGGCAGTAGGTACAGACTATGGGTAGGGTTAATGAACCACAAATAAACTAATGACCCTGATGGGAATTACACACAGACTTCCAAGCAGTAATCAGTGTGCGTGGAAGAAAATAAATCAGGAGATATTCACAGAAGCAGCAAGTTATTCCAGGAACAATATATGGAAAGACAGGGTGGAAATTGAAAGTAAGAGACACCACAGTGGCATTGGGTAGGCATTTAATAAGGTGAACTAGGAGAAAGTGAGGAATGCAGATGCTGGAGACCAGAGTTGAAAAATGTGGTGCTGGAAAAGCACAGCAGGCCAGGCAGCATCCGAGGAGCAGAAGAATCGACGTTTCGGGCATAAGCCCTTCTTTAGGAATAAGGTGAGAATTAATAAGGTGAGGCAGAAGTGGGTACGACAGATGCTGGAGATTAGAGTCAAGGTTAAAGTGGTGCTGGAAAAGCACAGCAGGTCAGGCAGCAGGAAAATTGACATGAGCAAAAGCCCTTCATCAGAAATTAATAAGGCGAGCTTGATAAGATAAAGCAAGAGAAATCCCTGAACCTCACAGCAAGGAAACCTCTAAATAAACTTGATGGAAGTTACAGTTAGCATTAAAACCCATAGATTCAGCTCCACCTTTTGCTGACAGTCAGTTATCTTCTACAATCATGGGAACTGAGACAGCTTGCCACATGACCTTAAAGCAGACTCTCACATCCTGCCTGACTGCTGCTGGTGACGTCAGTTTAGGGGCTAGCTTCCCTTTTGGGTGAATTCAGTGGACACAATCAAACAAAAAGCAACAATTCTCGGACAGATCGCTGCAGTAAAAACAATGTGCTTGAAATTGCAAGATGATAATTGTGCAGATCCATAGGACTTTATAGTGACAACAACCTTCTTGATGGAAGAACAAACTTGAACAATTGCAACAAAGACACACACACAGAAGGACCGTGCTGTTGGGAGAAGAAGGCAAGTCTGAGAATATGTTTGCAATTTTAACTACTAATGTTTCCAGTCCTAAGCTAACAAACTGCTGCCTCACAGGTTTAATCCCAGCCTCGGGTGACTGTCTGAGTGGAGTTTGCATGTTCTCCCTGTATTTGCGCCGGTTTCCTCCGGGTGCTCCAGTCCTAAGATGTGCAGGTCAGGTGAATTGGCCATGCTAAATTGCCCATAGTGTTAGGTGCATTAGTCAGTGATAAATATAGGGTAGGGTAATGGGTCTGGGAGGGTTATCCTTTGGAGGGCTGGTGTGGATTTGTTGGGCTGAAGGGCCTGTTTCCACACTGTAGGGAATCTAAAAATCCTGTTGTTTCTGGTTGATATAATCAACCTGCAGCTGGCTTGGAGTTTAAGAACTTTAAGCTGAGTTACTCAGAAAAACCTGCACCTACGCCACGTGATCTGAAAGTGTATAATTTTAAACAGCGTTTGAGTTCATAATTCACGATAACCTGGACTAGTAGTGAATTAATCAGTATTTCTATTTTTCAGATGCGGTATTAAATCATTTATTTTGTTTTTCTACACTACTGGTTTAAGGAGATATTAAAGATTTTATACATTAAATGCTCGTTCACATAGCTGTTATTCTTCCTCCAATTAATACAACCAAAAGAAGGATTATCGGCTAATTGATCTTGTTACTCTGTGAAGAAGATTTCTGCTGCATTCCTGTATCTATGCCATTCTATCCTTCAACAGTAATTCTTTCATTGCTTTAAACATTTGGGGTCATCAGTCATGGATTAAAATTGGCACTAAAAGACTGAGGAGATAATTTAATTTCTCTGTGTTTTTTTCTTTTTACACTATCACTGTGTATCTCTCGAGAGTTACTTGGCTGCAGGGGAGAAAGTGTTCAGTGATGATGCTTTGGTCACATCATGGTGTGCAGCCGGCTTGATGGACTGTTCATCTCTCCCTACCTAATAATTGTACAAATTCTTATATGTAAGATGGTCAAAGCTTGAGATTCTTTGCCAGAGGAGTGGTTCAGACAGAAACTATTGGACCTTTCAAGGAAAATATAAATACATATTTGAAATAAAATAAGGTAGGGGAAGAAAGAGGAAGAATTCTTTTTAAAGATTGCTTTAACATAGAGAGTCCATAGACACAGTGAGATACAAGTCTTGCCTTTACGTTGTGAACATCTATGTCCCAAGATATTTTAATATGATAATACACTGTGTAAATATTAAATGAGATTATTTTGTCATGAAACAATACCATTTATGTTTATTGGATTTTGTGGTACGTGAATGAATCTCCATTTGCCCACCCATAGGCAAGTTTCTATGACTTCTACGCTGCAATTTTCTGTCAGAACAGAACAATAAAACGAGGCGCACTCTCTACTGAGGATGTGGAACCTGAGCATCAAGGCAACTAATGGTGTGCTTCTGAAACAAATGCACTTGAAATACTTTCATTGAGATAAGTAAAGTTTAAAGAAGAAACCGAGAGGTGAATGAAATAATCCAGAGTCATATACGTAGAATGTTGGGCTCTTGGGGTGTAGTTAGTTGCCCTAACCTCTGAGCCTGAATACCAAGCTTCAAGTCCCATCTTCAGTGCTGTGTCATAATACACGCTGATGAAAAATACCAATGTAAAAAGCAACACAGAGAGAGAAAGTAAAATAGGATTGAAAGTGTGGGCAGGGGGAAAGAGAAGTAGTTAATTTGCAACAACAATAAAAATCTGAAGGGTTGCAACTCCACACTTATAAAAGCTAGCTTTAAATGGTAGAGTAGTTGTTGACTGTACTAATTACACTGATAAAAATTCACCAACACTTGAATGAACACACCTTAACTTTGGTGGTATGTTTCACAAGCAAAAAATGGACAAGTACAACTAATTTAAGCCATTCCATTTATTTCAATGATGAAGCTTTTGTCAAGGTACCAGTTTAGAGGAGCAGACAACTCACAGAAACTTCCCAATTTCCATCTTTAACTGAGCAATACAGATACTTGGGTTTACAACATGGTGTACCCCTTCTGGCCCTTCAGCCCAACAAGTCCACACTGACCCTCCAAAGTGTAACCCACCCAGACCCATTTCCCTCTGACTAATGCACCTAACACTACGGGCAATTTAGAATGACCAATTCACCTGACCTACACATCTTTGGACTGTGGGAGGAAACCAGAGCACTCAGAAGAAACCTACGCAGACACAGGGAGAATGTGCAAACTCCACACAGACAGTTGCCCAAGGCTGGAATCAAACGTGGGTCCCTGGCGCTGTGAGGCAGCAGTGCTAACCACTAAACCACCGTGCCACCCAATGGTGAACACTAATAGAATCACAAACCACCATAGCAACTTGTGCAACTTCAACTTAACTTCATTAACTCCACTGATTCTGCCAGACCTGTCGAGTTTCTTCAGTTACGTCTGTTTTTGTTTCAGATTTCCAGCATCTGCAGTTCTTTGTTTTTTTTCCCTTTCACTTCTTGTCCTGTTCCAATGCGCAATTTGAGAGACCAAATTCAGTGATAGGGTTAGTGATGCTTGAGAAAGGGAAATTTGAGTTGGGATTTGAATGTGCTGTGAAGCTCTCCCTAGTCAACTAGGTTAGTGATTGCTTATATGAGAAAGTGACCAATCGGGTGGCACTGAAGGAAGGTTGGTAGCAGTTTGAGACATGTCCTGACAGATGTCAGGAGGACTGAATAAAAAGTGGACAAATGAAAAGGACCTATCCATTTCGTTGAAAGCCAAATCAAAATTTCTTTAACCAGAACATGCAGAGCATTGTCAATTTCACAACACAAATGGGGGGAAGGGCACTACAATTGATGCTTGGGAAGTTATTTTCTAATCAGCCAGTTCAGAGATGTTAATACACTTCTCTTGAGCAGGTGTGACTTGAACCTGGCTTAGAGGTAGGGACACTACCACTGCACCACAAAAGTTCTCAGAAAGTTGATTTAAGTTATGTTACTGGTTTTGGAATGAGCCAATTAGCCACAACCCAGGCACTAATCTTCTTTCAGATGATACTAGCTGCAGTAACAATAATCTAAAAAGATGGAACTGAGCAAAGTGCTCTTCCCCTTCCTGGCTGCGCTCTTGTGAAAACCACTTCTGTGAGAAAGTGTTTACCTAATGTTAAGGTCACAGAGGGTTAGCTGCTGTAAACACCAAGGGCATGTGTTACTGAGTGAGCAAGGCCAGTTACTCTCTGACCTTGAGTTCAGGTCAGAGTTAACTCTGAATTAAAACAACTTCCTTGTTTAGTCACCAGTTAAAATTTACAACTCTAGGATTGTCCTGGTGTCTTTAGGAAATAGAGATTAATCTTCAAAATGCTTGTTACTAACCCCAGAGAAAATCAAAAGAAAAATCACGTTTCCATATAAATTTGCTTTCGCTTACTCAAAATATTGCAAACAAGATTGAAGAATGGAAAACTTCTGTAATTGTCCATCAAACAAAAAGGAGAGACAAAAACAGAAGTGAATGGAGGAACTCAGCAAGTCTCTCAGCATCTGTTGGACAAAGAGCAGAGTTAACGTTTCAAGTCCAGTGACCGTGCGTTCTGGAGGCTGATGTCATGCATTGGCTTCAGCGGCCCATATTCACGGGAACTCTGGTTATGCCCCCTCTTTCTAGAGTCACCAGCTAGAGGAAACAACCGATCTGTATCCAGCCTGTCACACCCTGTAAGAATTTTGCAAGTTTCAATGAGATCGCTTTCATTCTTTGAAAAACTTAAAGAACACAGATGCTATTTCAAAAATCTGCCCTTGTCAGTTAATCCCACCATTCAGACATTAATCTGGTGACCTGCCGTTGCACTTCCTCTATGGCAATTTCATTCTTCCTTAGCTAAGGAGACCAAAACTATACACAGTACTCAGAGGGAAGTCTCAATACAAGGCTCAATACAACTACAGCAAGCTTTCTTTATTTGTTAACTAAAATCCCCTTGAAAAGAATACCAAAGTACTGTTTGCCTTCCCAATAGTTTGCTTCACCTGCATATTTGTTCGTGGACAAGGACACCCACATCTCTCAACCTCTCATCATTTAAGAAATATTCCACCTTTCAGTTTTTTCCAAAGTGAATAACATCACATTTGTATATATTATATACTATCTGCCATGTTCTATCCCATTCACTTAGCCTACCCAAGTTCTCTTGAAACCTCCTTGCACTTACCTCATAATTTACACAATTGACAGGGTGGTGTCATTGCTAATTAGGAAATATTATAATTAGACCCACATCTAAATCATTGATACAGATTGTGAACATTTGTGGACCAAGTACTGTCACTAATAACTGCCATTAGTAACTACCTGTGATACTGAGAATAATATTCTCAGTATCCATTAACCAATTCTTAATCCATGGTATAATAATGCCTCCAGTTCTATGTGATCCTACTTTATTTTACTAACCTCCTATCTGGGACAGTATCAAAAGCCTTCTCAAAATCCAAATATGCCACATGTACTAGTTCTCCTTTGTCTATGCTCTAAATGACATCCTTAAAAAAATCTCCAAGTTTGGCAAATATGATTTCCTTTTCATAAATCCACATTGACTCAGCCCAATTTTGCCATTCGTTTCTGAATCTTCCATGATCACATCCTTGAACATATGTTCCAACATTTCCCTTTTACTGACACCAAACTAACAGGTCTGTAATTCTCAACTCTCCCTCTATCTCCCCATTAAATAATGGGGGTACACTTACTACCATCCAATCAGCAGGAACCTTTCCAAGATCTATAGAATTATAAATATAACCATAGATCCATCAACTGTCTCAATTGTTATTTCCTTCAATACTCTGAAGTAAAGCTAATCAGACGAAATCAATCTTCAATCCATGGTTTATTTTTCAAGTACCATCTTTTCATTAATTCTACTCTACCTTCATCTCTTTGGTTGCACAAGTCCCTTAGACATCAAGTATTGCTTGAAAATTTTCTGTATCTTCTTCTATGAAGACAGACACAAAGTAATTGTTCATTTTCTCTACCATTTCCTTGTCCATTATACATTCTCTTCTCACTGGTAATGTGCCCACAATTATCCTTGCTCATTTTTATCTTCTCATATTTCAATAGAAGCTTTTGCAGTCCTCCTTAATGTTTCTCACTGGCTTACTTACATATTTATTTTTCACTTTCCTTCTCTGTTTATTGGTCTGTTTTTTTTATCTTAAATTGCTAGCAATTGTCAGGCTGACCACTATTTTTCTTAAAAGCCACTTTCTTTGATCTAATTCAATCTTAAACATCTTTCAGTAATCATTTTCCTTTGGACATTTGAGTCTTCAAGTTGTGTCTGTCTGCTGCATTTCTTGAAACATTAGCCATTTCCTGTCTACTATCAAATCAATTATTGCATTTTCCAAATCCATTCTAGTCAGCTGATCCCTCAATACCCTCTTGTTGCCTTTGCCCTGAGAAGCTAATTTCAGAAATCATAATTTCAGCATTCAAACTTCATTTAAAATTTGAATTGATTTGAATATATTGTCACGTGCACTGAGGCACAGTGAAAAGCTTTATCTTGCGAGCAATACAGGCAGATCACAGAGTTAAATACCAAAGATAAGTAAATAACAGGTAAACTGAGGCAAAAACAAAAACACAGGTACAGGTGAATGTTAAGAGTTTGTGAGTTCCATTCAGTATTGTAACAACAGTAGGGTAGAAACTGTTATGAAACCAGCTGGTGAGTGTGTTCAGGCTTCTGTACCTTCTCCCCGATGGTAGAAATTGTAGAAAAACATTGCCAGGGTGGGATGGATCTTTGAGAATGCTGGCAGCCTTTTCTTGACAGCGGGCCTGGTAGATGGATTCTATAGATGGGAAGTTGGCCTTTGTGATTATACGGACCGAGTTTAACACTCTCTGTAACCGTCTCCGATCTTGATTGGCACAGCTGCCATATCAGGTAGCGATACATCCAGACAGAATGCTCTCGCTGGCACACCTATAAAAGTTGGCAAGGGTATTTGCCGTCATGCCAAATTTTCTCAGCTGCCTGAGGAAGAAGAGACGTTGGGCCTTTGTAACCAGTGCGTCCACATGAAGAGTTCAAGAAAGCTTGTTGTTGATGACCACTCCCAGGAGCTTGACACTCTCCGCTCATTCCACCTCAGTGCTGTTAATGTGTAAGGGGGGACATGAGTAACATCCCACCAAAAGTCAATAATGAGTTCCTTGGTTTTGCCAGCATTGAGAGTTAGATTGTTCTCAGTGCGCCATTTTTCCAGGTTTTCCACCTCCACTTCATCAAAAAATGGTCATTATTTCTGAATGGCTCCTTTACAGCAAGTTTATTTATTAGACATTTATTTATTAGACATTTATTTATTAGACATTTATTTATTAGACATTTCTTATTACACAACAACAAACACAAAGTAGCACTATTCCTTGTTAGCTCCTTGTTGTCTCAGAAACCCATTTCATACACACTCCAGGAATTCATCCTCCAAAATATTATTGCTACCTTGGGTAACTCAGTCTAAATGCAAGTTGCTGTTACCCATTATTACTGCGTTATCCTCATTACATGCATCTCTAAGTTTATGATTCATAGTTTGCCAAACATTAATATAACTAATTCATAACAATAATGTGTTTCCTTGTTTTTTCTAGCTCCAGCCAAACTAATTCTATATCTTGATCCTTTCATTGAAGAACCTCTATTAATAATGGACTGTTGTCAATCCTTATTAGGAATGCAACCCCACCACTTTTTGTTCCTTTTTGTCTTTCCCTCTTAAATGTAGAATATCTTTAGGTATTTAGTTCCTATTCCCATTTCCCAGTAGCTATGTCTCCGTAATGGCAATTAAATCATATCCATTTATGTCAATTTGTGCAACCAAATCATCAACCATTTTGCAACTGGTAAATTCTTTAAGATAGAATGTTTTTCATTCTGCTTTGTAAACATTATTCTCCATTTTGGAACAAAAACAGAAATTGTTGGAGAAACCCAAGTAGCAGCTGTGAGAGATAAAGCAGAGATAATTTTTCAAGTCCTGTGATTATTCATTATTTCTGAATTTCACAATCAATTTCTGTTTTTGTTTCAGATCTCCAGTATCCACAGTTTTTTGTTTTATTCTCCGTTTTGGCCCTATTTGACATTTGACATTGCATTATATATATTTTTTTGCTTCTTTGCCTTCCTTTGAATTTGAACTCCCTCTTAAGTTCCCACTCCCTGCCAATTTGGTTCAAACCCTTCCTAACAGCACTAGCAAATTTTACTGCAAGGATGTTCGTTCTGGTTCTGCCAAGATATAACCTGTCCAACTTGTACCGGTCCCACCTGACTAGAACCAGACCCAATTCTTTCAGAAGCCTTGTACCTTTACCCCACATCAATTTTCCAGCCAGGCGTCCAATCCTCAATTTTTCAACACGTGAGAGTTGAAAATGTTGAGAGGATGTGAGAGTAATACTGAGAGTAATTCTGGTTTGGCGGTCCTGCTTTACAATCTCTCTCTCTAAGCTTCCTGAAATCCACTTTCACAATCTCATCTCCTTCCCAAATAAAATCTTTGGCACCAATGTAAATTTTAACTTCTGGCTGTTCACCCTATGACTTTGACACTAGGAAGGCAACATGCCATTCTGGAGTCACATTTAGGGCTACAGAAACACTTGTCTATTCTTCTAACTAAACTACCTCCAACGCTATTTCTCTTCCATTCCTTTTCCTCCCCTACAGTACACTCATGGTGCCGTTGGCTTGGGTCTGTCTCCAGTCCCCTGAGGAACCATGGCCTTCAAAGGCCAGCATGTTGGCTCAGTGATCAGCACTGCTGCCTCACAGCACCAAGGACCTGGGTTCGATCCCACCCTCAAGCGAACGTCTGTGTGGAGTTTGCACATTCTTTCCTTGCCTGTGTGGGTTTCCTCAGTGTGCTCAGGTTTCCTCCAACAGTGTAAAGATGTGCAGGTTAGGATAGGATATGGGAAAAGCGAGATTATAGAGTACTGGGGTAGGTCTGGGTGGGATGCTCTTTGAGGGGGTCGTGTGGACTCAATGGGCTGAATGGCCTGCTTCCACGCCAAAGGGATTCGTCACTAATGTCCAGCATGAAAAGTTGATTTGTAAGTGAGATTATCTCAGAGGACTCCTGCCCTACATGCCTAGTTCTCTTGGACTGCTAGGTAGTCACCAATTACCGACCTGCCTGTAGATCCCTAAACTGCAGCGTGACCACCTTTGTCAACGTTATCCATTTAGTTACCTACATCAGGGAATGCACAGCAGTGACCCTATCCACCATTTAAACACTGAAACCCAGAGCTCAGGCTTGTGCAGTGTGTTCATCTCAGACACATGGTGCACTTATCACTTCCCACGTTCCACAGGTTGTACATTCCACACACCAAGCTGCCCTTCCATACTGTCATTGTATCAAACGTATTTATTATGAATAGAATTGCTTATGTTATTCTTCAACTAGCTCCTTCTACTACACTGAGATATGAGCCAAGTGCTACTACAGTGTGAAGAAAGTAAATAACAACTCACCACTCACCAAACTCACTCTGCTTGAAATGTGTACTCCACTTGCAAGCTGCATAGAGCCCCATGTAATTACGCCCTTTGGAGCTACAATGCCAAACTAAATTGAATTGGGTTACCTAATTAGTGATATCCCAGTACAGAGAGTTACCCTATCTAAAGCTGTACTTTAATTCTTAGCCCAGTGAAAAAAAGTTTAATGCTAGCTGTAGACCACATGTGTAGAAACATATTGACCATAATAACTCACCAATCACCAACCTCACTCTCCCACTACAGCACTGAATAAACCCTGAACATAAAAAGGTAATCAGAATAATAGTGATCATCGTAACTCTAATCAAAAACCCATCTGATTCACAAATGCCCTTTAGGGAAGGAAATCTGCCAGTCTTATCCAGTCAGACCCATAGCAATGGGATGGAGTCTTGATTGCTTTCTGAAGTGTGTTAGATAGTTTTTGCAACCAGGTGAGAAGTGGTAATACCACTCCCCTCTTTTTAATCTCTTCTCAATCAGTCACAACAAACACTCCTTTTTCTTATTAGCTCACAGTTATATTTCACATCAATTAAAACTGTAGTTAACTACTTAAAAACAAAAATCCAATTACAAAGGTTTTCTTGAGTGAAAAGAAAAAGAATTTTATTGCCTACAAAAGAAACAACGCAACATCAAGCAGACACATAGGCATACACACGCGCACACACACATGCACACACACACACTCTCTCTCTCTCTCTCCAAAAAACAGCTAGTAAGTTTAAAAAGAGACTATTTCAGATGCAGACAGAAAGAATAAACATTTTGCATGTTTAAACTTCTTAGAGTCATTGAGGTGGTGGATAAAGGCAGCATGGCAACTCTTAGGTTACCAGGTGTCAACCTCTGTGACATGTTACTGATGGCTTGTACATTGAAGGAATGGAATCCTTTTCTTTTCTAAAGACTGTTCTGTTTTGATAAAACATGCTCAGTGTGTTACGTGCACAGTCTATGCCCTGCACCTGGAGGATCCAGTTATGTTGGCAAAGGCTATTGCCTGGGCTCACCTTGACCCAAATTGCATTGGTAACAGCCTTGTTACATTTCTGGATTCAGGATTGTAAGACTCCACATGTGTCCTCTATGGATCCTCAGAAAGATTAATTTTTAAAGAATGATCTCAGCTGTCACCTTTTGATGGGCATTGAGATAGAATGACATCCACCTTTTCAGATCATAGGACTTGCCCCAGCACCAGTTGGCATTGTTCTGTGATAATGTCCTGGGACATCCACAGGCTCAGAGGATACTGCATCCTGTTCATTCAGAGGAAACAGCATCAAGGATGATAGACCTCAGGCCTTTTATACTTCTTTCCCTTCCCAGGGGAATGTTCAGCTGCAGCTACTTCGTAGAGAGGCTGCTCAGCAGCTAATGGAGGTTGCTGTTGTTCCTAGGTTTGCTGGGAAATCAGTTCCCCCTCCATTTCTGGTCATTCTAGATTCATTGGTCGCATGAACCTGTTTGGGGAATATCAGAAACAGGTCCTTTGTAATAATGAGCTGTCAGCACAGTTTAGCATACTCCCCTATACAGTGGCACACAGAGGACTCCGACAAAGAGGACCAGGAATGCCTTTACGTTGATCTTTGACAGAGGGAACTTATTCTGATATAGACCTGCGACTACTTGTGCTTTGCAGAATTGACAATGATTGATATGTAATGAGCAATGTGTGGTCAAGTTTGCTTGTGACCAAGATATGTATTCCACATCATTGAATACTGTTGCATTTCACACTGCTTGTGGGCTGTCAATTGAAATCAAATTGATTAAACAATATTTAGCAGGCAACTAATATACTAAACTATCTCGGTCCTTAATTTCCTAATACAACTGAAAATGCCATGTTTACAATCTTTACTGCGCAAGTGGCTGATTAGTGCAATTGCCTCTTACATCACTCACATGCTCAGACAGAAAGAAAATTTTAAAAAAACTTCTATTACTCACTCTGGGTGCGATTGCAACCATTTTCCATTTGCCATTCTCATTTCTCGTTAGCATGAGGATGGAAGCCAACATGGATCAATCTCAACGAGTGAGGGGCAAGCTCAGCCTGGAAATCAGGACACCCATCAGAACCTCCATCTTCCTTTCATCCCTGCACTATTGTCCAGCCTATCAATACCAATCTTTGACACATTCCCACAGAACTCTTTCCTTTATGTCTTCAACTGCCAATATGACACTGTGAGCTCTGGCCGAATAGATGTACTGGTCTGACCATGGCCTATTTTCTGCACTGCAGGGATACGGGAGCCATGACCCTGACATTCCCGAGTGGCCGGAGTGACCTTATACAAGCTGTGGACTGAAATCAGATGCTGCCCTTGCCCCTGCTGGTTATACAGAGGAACCTTGATTATTCGGTATTCGATTAACCGAATTTCGGATTATCCGAACAAGATCGCAAGGTCCCGATGCTTGGCTAACTGTATTCTCCAGCATTTGATTATCTGACATTCAATTAACTGAACGAAATACTCCCTGCCCATGTCCTTTGGATAATCGAGGTTCGTCTGTATTGGTATCCCCTGACAGGCAACACTACCTTGGCCTGGCTGGCAATTATTCCCTTTAAACTTTGAAGCACGACTCTTTAGCTAAAATACATGCAGTGTGTTTATAGCATTAACTGCTGGAACACATGGTATAAGTGTGACATTCATGAAGCATGATGCAATATAGCCATATGTCCATCCCTTATCTATTCAATGTTGAAAATCATGAGAAGCTGTGTGGCTTGATCTCCATGCTAACAACAAAGTGAGACAGAGGTTTTGGATGTAGGTTTGCTCGCTGAGCTGGAAGGTTCATTTCCATACGTTTCATCACCCTACTAGGTAACATCTTCAGTGGGCCTCAGGTAAAGCACAGCTGATGATTCCTGCTTTCTTTTTATATGTTTGGGTTTCTTTGGGTTGATTATGTCATTTCCTGTGGTGATGTCACTTCCTGTGGTGAAGTCACTTTCTGTTCCTTTTCTCAGGGGGTGGTAGATGGGGTCTACACATCGACACAAAGAAACCCAAATGTATAAATAGAAAGCAGGAATCGTCAACAGTGCTTCACCTGAGGCCCACTGAAGATGTTACCTAGTAGGGTGATGAAACGTCTGGAAATGAACCTTTCAGCTCAGCGAGCAAACCTACATCCAAAACCTCAACCTGAACTACAAATCTTCTCAAAACTTGCTGAGACAGAAGTACTGTTAACCTTTTAAGCTCTGAATGAAGCCACAAAGTGCAAAAAGTGCAAAGACATGCATGTTGTGAGCAACCAAGTAGGTGCAGGATGGGTGTGAACTAAGAGAATGAGCAAGCAGCCATGAGAAGCACCTTCACCCAATCTATGCAATGGGTGATTGTCACTTTGTGCAAAGTATCCGGACAGCAGTATTAAAATGAAAGGTGCCCATGCACTCCAAAGTACAGCACTGAAGTGGAGAAGTGTAATTCAATGTGGGTCAGAGATGTGTCATGAGGATATTTTGAGGCATATATATGTCCAATACCAATCTCCATAAGTGGGGATTGCATGCAATCAATGCAGAAGGAGTGTATCTCAAAATTTGGGGGATTGCTGTTTAAGATAGAATCCCATAGGAGCATGCAGTGAGCTGGAGCCACCAGATACCCACTCTGACACTTATGTTGGGAATTATTGCCACCTCGATTCTGACTGGCATGTAAGTAAATATGAAAGTGCACATCAATGAGGTGAGCGTAGGTAAAATCGGCATGCAAATAGGCATCTCACCACACACTGGCACGATTCTCATGTTGCTCGTTAAAACCTGATTGCCAACTTTTTTTCCGCGATGTGGAGAATCCAATTTTTCTAATCTCTCCTTATTTTCCAAACTGCGCTGGTATTTCCCATATTATTTAGGTGCTGGAAAAATTCTGCCCACTGACTTATTCTCATTTTTATAAATATCCTTTATCGATGTCTACTTTTAATCTTTGCGTCTGTATTTCATCTAATAACTGTGCAACTTTTACTTACAATTACAATTTGTAATTTTCAATAGTAGTTGAGAAAGAAATGAATTTTTAATGCTGTTTAAAACTGAAATTTTACCACTGGTTATATTAAATGTGGAACACTCAAAAAACCAAACATTGCTAATTAAGCTTTGTAAAGGTGTAGTTCACAAAGCGCTTTGTGGACCCACATGATGTGATTGGGACATAGGCTGAAACATTTTCTGTTTAAAAACCTTTATTGCCAGGGTATGATGGCCATGTCAGACTTCACCATCTTCATTTAACACACCAGCAATTATCACTCAATATTTCTGCATCAGCTATTACAGTGTATTTGCAGCTTGCTAATATTCCATGGCACTGTGCAGTGAGATTCGGAAATCTCTCTTCTGACTCAACACCATTTTGTAATTGAGAGAAACGATCATATTTTGTTGTGGTAAATTTATTAATTTAAAGCAAAATTACTGACTGTTCTATTGCTTACTTTCTTTAGGAAAGTGAATTTTTATTGTCAACAAGATGTGCAGTATTATGGAGCAGGTGGTAGTCCATAAACAACGGGTTATCTCTTACCTTGATCTCCTCGTGGTACACCGGGTGAAGTTAGTGAATGGAATTAAAAACATTGAGTGCATCCTGGATAACCTGCTACATTTGGGATACTTCATGCCAGAGGATATAGAACTTGTTCAGCACAGTGCAACACGACATGATAAGGTACAGTTAGCCTAGAAATTCCACATTATTTGCTGATAATGAATGGCCTGGATTCAGAAATTTGTGTAGCCATTAGGTTTGCAGCAAAATATGTGTAAACCAACTTGATTTACTGTGGATGACAATACTTACACAGTGATTTAGTGGTGAGCGCTGCTGCCTCACAGTGCCAGGGACCCAGGTTCAATTCTAGCCCTAGGTGACTGTCTGTGTGGTGCTTGCATATTCTCCCCATGTCTGCATGGGTTTCCTCCCACACTCCAAAGATGTGCAGGTCAGGTGAACTGGCCATTCTAAATTGCCCACAGTGTTAGGTGCACTAGTCAGAGGGAAATGGGTCTGGGTGGGTTACTCTTCCGAGGGTCGATATGGACCTATTGGGCCGAAGGGCCTGTTTCCACACTGTAAGGAATCTAATGCATCTCCCTAATTATTCCCATCACGTTGAAAAACAAAGTTAGAACCTTAAGCAACCAATAATTTCCTCTCACCGTTAGAGAATGTTACGATCCTCGTGAGACTGATAATGTTTAAAAAGAGATTGACTTTAAGGATCACACAAGATTTCAAGTTTTAAGACTTTTACTACAATAAACTAAAATCAAATTGATTAAACAATATTTAGCAGGCCACTTATACACTGAACTATCTCTCTCCTTAACTTCCCAACACAAATCCCATGTTGCATTTATAGGTTTTACCGTATTCTCCAAAACATTGCAATCCTTTCAGGAACCACTTTAAAAATACTCGCAACAAGTCCACTACTTTCCATTTTGCAAGTTGTAGTGCAAATACCCATTAGAATTTATTCTTCTGTGTTCTGAGAATTCCCAAACCAACTTCAAGTAACAAAGTCCATTCTTCCACCCCAGTCCAACATCGGTAGCTGCCCCCCTTCTCGTGACTCATTGTCCCTGATGCCTCAGATCAAGTCAACCTGTGTCTTTAAATCTCAGAGTGCCCCATGTTGTCAACATGAGAACATGTTCACACCAGCATCTTATTTTTAATAGATTCCCTACAGTGTGGAAACAGGCCCTTCAGCCCAACAAGTCCACACTGACACTCCGAAGAGTAACCCACCCAGACCCATTTCCCTCTGACTAATGCACCTAACCTATGGGCAATTTAGCATGGCCAATTCACCTGACCGGCACATCTTTTGATTGTGAGAGGAAACCGGGGCACCCAGAGGAAACCCACACAGACACGGGGAGAATGTGCAAACTCCACACAGACAGTCTCCCAAGGCTGGAATCAAACCTGGGACCCTGGTGCTGTGAGGCAGCAGTGCTAACCACTGAGCCACCGTGCTGCCAACTAACTGAAAACAACCTTTTACATCTGCTGTACACAGTAGCTGTGGTTTTCATGTCTCTATCTTTGCAGAACTCACTTTCTCTGTTCAGCATTTCAGACTCAATTAGTCTATCAGCAGTGGACATTAACTTTGCTTTCACTGGATTTCACCTAAGGCCTATGGAAGCCATTTTATTGCCATGCAAAACTAATGGACCACCTATCCTAGCCATTGTTCCATTTTACTTTGAATTAAAGGCAACAATTTAAAAATAATCATCTTACAAGAATTTGCATTCATAATACACAAATAAGAAAAATTATTATTATCCTAGATGAACTAAGTCCACAGAGGCCGGTATCCCATCACCAAGCCACACTTTATTTATGCATAGAGAGTCCTTGACTCTGATCCAGTCACTTCAGCCAGCTCTCAGAATGAACAGGACGTCTGAAACTCCTGTTTAAAACTGGCAGGCAGGGCCCCACTGATTGGACAAGGTTAACAGCCCCAATAAGGGAACTCATATTCTATGAGGTCCACCTGGCTGACCTCTTTGTAATCACTGCGCTAGAAATAACTTTTCTACAATGTTATCAAAATATAACCTTGCACTCACCTTGTCACCTATATATACAGTGTAGGAAAAATTTTCTCTCTTATCAGATTTCACTATTAAACGGTCAGTCAGTGCAACATCACCAAGCTAAACCTATCAAACCCAATCTCATGTGACAATTAAGATTTAAAGTTTACTGTGTATTGGTCTTGAAATTCCATCTTTCCAGTAAATGAGAATTTACTTTACGACCAGCTTCACTTGTCTGACGCCCAACAATGCAAATCTCCTTTCTCGTTCCATATAGTTTCCATAGGTTTTCTAAGTCCCAGATTGGAAAATGGTATACTTGGCTTGTTTTGATATTTTGTCATCAGAGTATTGACCTATCAATGTAATCCTTGAATCACCTTGTTCAGGTTATAAAACTTTATCTATATTCTCTGCTACATCTCGAATTTATTTTAATGTCCAGAACAAGTGTCAACTAACCACACATTGAAATTGCCTTCATGTTGAAATGCAGGATCACTTTTATCTTGAAGTGTGTTCTGCTGATTTAAACTTTCAGCATTCTTTCCTAAGAGACACAAATTTAGCACCACATCCATTTGTGCAATTAGTTCTCTACATTTTTGTTGAATATTATAAGCTGTTTTGTGGCTTTAAGAACTTTGCTAAGATTATGGAAGTGGTCAATCAAAAAAACCAGGTACTCCAGTTAGTTCATGAGTTCTTTTAATTTTTAAAAATCTTTTGCCTTTTCATTCACCACAAGCATTATCCAATTTTTTTTGGCAAGTGATGATTTGATTATTCTTATTTTTTCAACTTACATTCAAGAAAATGTTTCTTTCCTTACAGTTCAATGGTATCATTACTGGTTACAGTTATCCCATTCTGTTCTAAAGCTGTGTGTCCTTTGTTCTATCATTAGCTTTTAGTATTGTTTCTATCTAATTTGTCATGTATTGCTTCATTTCAGTCTACATGTTTAATTTCAAACAATTTTCATCCCCAGATCCTTTTAACTCTTTTTTTTGTCTATATGATGTTCTAGATGTCCTTTAACTCAAAGCTTCTGATTCCTTAGAAACATCTTTAGTTGAAGCAAAGAGTTCCACACCAGGTTTATGGAAAATCATGGAGCTCCAATACATCATTTACTTTCTCTTGTATATTTTCAGTTATAACAACTTCACAGGGCCTTTCTGAAATCATAAGTGATGGTGACACCTTATACCCAGTGAAGTCATTTGATAATAGAAATCTACATTTTAACTCGATAAGAGATGACTTAATAGGTAATTTGCACTCAATCTGCACAACCGCAATAGTAGAAATTAAACTACTTTTTAAACTGACTACAATAAATTGATTAAAGAACTTTCATTAATGCCCTGTAATAATTCATTTTAATGATGAATTTGCTCAATGGAAATTCTGTCACTCTTTACCATTAGCAGTTGAACTGATTCCATATTTCTTAGAAATTGCTTGCCTGCTCCCTGAACAAAAGCAGGGTCATTTTGCCATTGAATTCAAAAACTCCTAATTTTCTATGTTTTAATTTATTCCAATGGTAAATGCATTCAAAACTACCATGTTTGTTACAATCGTCCTTCTACTATACAGAGGTTTCTGAAGTCATGCTTAAAAGTCTTTCTTTTTAAACTTTTAACAGGGTGGCTTCACATGTCTGCTCGTCAAATAAAATTACCATGTTCATCTCCTTACAAAAACACATTCTCTAGACTGTTTTCTAACTATTTTTAATACTAATTTCTACTATTTTCCTCAGTGGAACTGCAATCTTGCTCACCATCAGACTTCATATCCCTCTAGTTTCTGTGGGTGACAGCAAGCAAAGTCTTACTGCAAACCATTTAAAAGTAAAATACTACAGATGCTGGAAATCTGAAACAAACACAGAGAATGCTGGAGAACCTTATTAGGTCTGGCAGAATCTGAGGACAGAGAAAGAGAGATTACGTTTAAGTCTAGTATGACTCTTACAGATCATATGTAACAATTCATAATCAACCACATGGCATCTGCCTTCATTTTAGCAACTTTACTGTCTTCCAAGAAGGACCTTATTCTTAGAGAGATGCTGTTGTATTTGTTTTTAATCATGTAACAAAAATGGCATATTGGTTGTTAAGTACAAGCTTAATGTTCTATGATGAACATTGTGGGCAGACCCAGCAAATTTTTAACAATAATGGAGGTTGAGGTGATCTGAACATAATAAACAGAACTATATGCAAGTCGTTCAACCATTTCAGCCTGTTTCCTAATCTAATAAGATCACAATGAATCTTCTATCTCAGCTTCACCTTCCTACATAAACCTCATGATCACCCGATCCAAACATCTATCAATCTCTGAATAAACTCAATGTCAGAGCATCCAAAGTTGTCTGTGGTAGGAAGTTCCAATCGTTTACAATCCTTTGAATTGGTTGAAATTTGAATGAAGAAACTCCTCATTTGATTCCTAAAGGCTGACAAGGGTGTCTATGAAGGAAATTTGTGTTGAATTTGATGTTTTTCTCTTCCCATTGTGGGTAACAAAACAAACCACTTTTCAGGGGTTAAAACCCTTAATAAATTGAGGCAGCATGTCGATCAGAAAAAGATGAACCAATTCAAATCTTATCCATCCAATATTCTTGAAATAAAAATCCAGGTTCGCAAAACATTGAACATTATTTCGGCAAAAGGAGAAGAATGTGCGGAATTCTTTCTATACATCCTGAACTGTGCCAAAGAGATTTACTCAGATCTTCATCCTTGGTTAAGAGAAATTCATTACTCCCCTTCAGACTGCCTGATGAATAAACCAGTGCTGATTACAGATGCTGGTGAGTATTTCATTAATGCATTTATCTCCCAGATTACTCAAACAATTATTGAGATTTAATTCAATGATGCTCAAATACAGTACCACACTATAAAACCATTAAATACAGGAGCAGAATTAGGCCATTCAACCCATCGAATCTGCTCCACCATTTCATCATGGATGGTTTTGTTGGCAACAGACTATTTATTGCTGTGATTGGTAGGACCTTGGTGCAGCTGACAGCCATTACTCCACTATTTCATAGAATCATAGAAACAGGTCCTTCAGCCCAACACTGACCCTCCAAAGAGCAACCCACCCAGACCCATTCCCCTCTCCTACTATCCTATAATTTTACCCCTAACTAATGCATCTAACCTACACACCCCTGAACACTATGGACAATTTAGCATGGCCAATTCACCTAACCTGCATATCTTTGGAGGACTCGGAGGAAACCCACGCAGACATAGGGAGACAGTCTGTGTGGAGTTTGCACAGTCTCCCGAGGCTGGGTCCCTGGCGCTGTGAAGCAGTAATGTTAACTACTGAGCCACCATACCACCCCTCATGATGAGATAGTTATCAATCCTGCAAGTATCTGTGATACTTTGCTGTTGAGGGTCAATACACACACTCTCCATCACTGACACATCATGACAGTATTGTGTGCAATTTACAGGATACAATACAGAAACTCTCCAAAAATACTTTGATAGCATCTCCTTTCTCTCCGAGAGCAGAAAAATGGCCGTTCCAATATAGTCAATGTCCTGATTTAGGCACAACTCAACTTTTAAAAATTATTTTTGGATCATTATTCTGAAAGCTCCTACCTACACTGACACACAGGCACCTTCACCACAGGGACTGCAGCCGTTCACAAAGACGACCCACTGCCAATTACAGGCAACCAACAAATGCAACCTTTCAGTAACATCCATAACCCAAAACTAAAAACAGATTAGAAGATAGAAGTAAATGGAAGCAATAACTAATTCACAAATGTGCATCAATTTTGAAATGTTCTTTTCTCCTTAGCTTTAAGGGCAATTTAGATCCATTCCTCTGCTGTTGAAAAGGTAGTTGAGCATTCTACTCACTGATTTTTAACAGTCTGCATTCTTGCTACTGCAAGTCTCCTCTGTCTGCAGGAGGTACTTTACTCAATGTTTGCTACCCTCTGCAAAGACAGGAAAAATTATCAAGGATAGCACCTTCCTGGGAAAATATATCTGAATATTTCACATTCTTGCTGAACACCATAAGAATGTAATCCATTCAACTCTTTGCATTTGTTCCACGATTCAATAGATAATCAGATTATAGTTAATCAGTATCTTAGCTCCACATCACCAAAGTTTGTGCTATAACCCTGAATAACTTTGCCAATCACAGAGTCATAAAGTCATAGAGATGTACAGCATGGAAACAGACCCTTCGGTCCAACCTGTCCATGCCGACCAGATATCCCAACCCAATGTAGTCCCACCGCCCAGCACCCGGCCCTTATCCCTCCAAACCCTTCCTATTCATATACCCATCCAAATGCCTCTTAAATGTTGCAATTGTACCAGCCTCCACCACTCCCTCTGACAGCTCATTCCATAGACATACCACCCTCTGTGTGAAAACGTTGCCCCTTAGGTCTCTTTTATATCTTTCCCCTCTCACCCTAAACCTATGCCCTCTAGTTCTGGACTCCCTGACCCCAGGGAAAAGACTTTGTCTATTTACCCTATCCATGCCCCTCATAATTTTGTAAACCTCTATAAGGTTGCCCCTCAGCCTCCGACGCTCCAGGGAAAACAGCCCCAGCCTGTTCAGCCTCTCCCTTTCGTTCATATCCTCCAACCCTGGCAACATCCTTGTAAATCTTTTCTGAACCTTTTCAAGTTTCACAACATCTTTCCGATAGGAAGGAGACCAGAATTGCACGCAATATTCCAACAGTGGCCTAACCAATGTCCTCCACAGCTGCAACATGAATTGCAGTTTTCAAGTGTTGAATGGGTTTTGAAAGATAGTGTTTCAGATTTGGACTATCCTTTGTGCAAAGAGGTGATTCCAAAAATATATCAAAATGCCTTCGCTCAAATTTTATGGTTATGCCTCACCATTTCAGACTCCACCTTATTGATTCTATCAACTTCTTTAATCATTTAAAAATCTAATTTACGCCAGCTTCTACATTCAAGAGAATACAGGCCAGGTCATTGCTATCAGCCCACTAATAGTTTAACAGTTTTAGGTCCAGTATAATTTTGGCATGTCTGTGCTTTATCATCTTCACAGCCAAGGTACTGTTCCCAGAACTGAATCAATTAGAGCATGATTAAAGTGGCATTTTCATTGTCAATCATCTGTTTTTAACACATAAATGGATATTTTACCACACTGTGATCCCTTACATGAAGCCAATCACTGGCATAACAATAACACAAATAATGAAATCCCCAGAACAATCAAAGAAAACCTTATATGAAAATGTAACAGAATTACTGAGCTTCTATTAACCTGATCAAGCTGTGCAATTATTGTTAGCAATTTGAGTTCAGTTTTTTTAGGAGACCTGCCATCCCAGTAGATTTCAGCAAAAGATATCAATATACACAGCTTTGGATTTGTGTATTTCTTTTTTCCAATGATCAAGAAGATTTTATTTCTAAGTTCAAGGGAATATCATGATGGGGCATGGTTTGGGGCATATGTTACTGCTGGAAGTAGTGATCTTGGAAATGGGTGCCAAATGTCCTTAATTATGAACCCTTCCTGTCTCCATGTAAAATTAAGTTTGAGGTGGAAAAGCTCCTACTCCACCACAAATTAAGGGCCTAGAGAGCCTCAGCCTGGCTTTACTGGGATTTACCCAGCCATAGGCCAGTTTATCATCATGTGGAGATCCTGATAACTGCCATCATGTGGTCATTTTAGGTGGGGTAGTGTCACTTGGTCAAAGGCAATCAGCTCTTGCTGGAAGACACCCCCTGCACCCTTCTTTCCATGATCCCCAACCCAAGAAATCACCTCATCCACTAAATACACATTGCTTATCTTTGATCTGGAGACAGTTGCTCAGTGGTCAGCACTGCTACCTCATAGCTCCTGGGAATGGGGTTCAATTCCAACCTTTTGGAAACTATCTGCATGGAGTTTGCACTTTCTCCCTGTGTCTGCATGAGTTTCTGCCAGGTGATCTGGCTTTTTTTATTCATTCACAGGCTGAGAGCGTCACTTGCCAGGCACCCCTAATTGTCCAGAGGGCAGTTAAGAGTCAATCACCTTGCTGTGGGTCTGGAATCACATGTAGGCCCAACAAAATAAGGATGGCAGTTTCCTTCCCTCAAAGACATTAGTGAACCAGATGGGTTTTTCCAACAATCAACATGGATTCATGGTCATCATTAGATTCATAATGCCAGATATTTTTATTGAATTCAAGTTTTACCATCTGCCATGGTGGGATTCGAGCCCGGGTCTCCAGAATGCTATCTGGATCTCTGGATTAACAGTCCAGTGATAACACCACCAGGCCATTGCCTCCAACCATCCAAAGATGTGTAGGTTACATAGATTGGCCTTAGTAAATTGCCCCGTAGTGTCCAGGGAAGTATAGACTAGGTGGATTAGCCATGGGAAATGTGGGGTTATGGGAGTTGGGTGGGGTGTGTCTGAGTGAGATGCTCGTCATAGGGTCAGTGCAGACATGATAAGTGAAATGGCCTCTACATGCACTGTAGGTATTCTGTGATTTTACTTCATAATCCTGGAATTCTGGGTGTGCCAACAGTTGTAGCCATCTCCCCGATGGCTGGTGAGCACCAGAGCTTGCAGTCTTTGATTAGCCAACAGCTGTCTCTGGGTGAGTTCCTCATTCCCAGGATCTTGATTCCAGGGGAAGGCCTACTAGTAGTTTCTCTAATGGCACATGGTTTGATGGGTGTTCACTGTTAGATGTCTTGCTGGTTTGCCAACTAGCTAATGAGAATGCCTCAACAAGACCCTGTAGAAAGTACTGACAAAAAAAAGCCTTTCCACAATTAGATCATTGATAATATGTTTGTGACAAAATTGTACTGTGTTTGTCTTCCAGTTTGCCAATATGCTGAAAAGCTCAGAGTCGAAATGCAAAGGGATACAAGGTTCACGTTGTCATATGCCCAAAAGGAAGATACCCTATTTGAAGATATGTACACAGATTCTCTCTTGGAATTAGTTAATTCAACAAATGAGATCCTAGGAAGCATTTCCAACTTGGAGGATTTGTTCAGTGACACTGGAATCATCAATGAGGATGCAGAGACAGTGTTTGTAACTGGTGATGCTGGGGTTGGCAAGACCATACTGCTCCAGAGACTTCAAAACCTGTGGTCCAAAGGAGAGTTGTGTACTGGTGTTAAATTCTTGTTCAAATTTAGATGCCGAATGTTTAATAGTTTTAGAGAGGAAGATAAGATTTGTCTCAGAAATCTACTGTTCAAATACAACTGTTATCCTGACAAAGACCCTAATGAGATATTTAGTTACATCCAACAACATCCAGACTCTGTTCTCTTCACACTGGATGGGTTTGATGAAATTAACATTGACTGTCATCTTAGTGATATCCCTATAATCTCTTCACCCTTTGACCCTTTACATCCTGTTGCCCTGTTAATGAGCCTTCTTCATGGTAAGTTATTAAAAGGTTCTAAAAAGCTATTGACAGCAAGAACTGGCACAGAGCTACCATTGAGAATGGTGAGAAAGAGAGTGACACTAAAGGGCTTTTCCAAGGACCACTTACTGCAATATTCAAAGAAGTTCTTCAAAAATGAGACCCAGCGAAGTTTGGTTTTAGCCCAGCTGGAGACAAACCCCCACCTGAGCAATTTATGTTCAGTGCCATTGTTTTGTTGGATTATATTTAAATGTTATGATTGTTCGCAGTCCAATTGTAGTCCCCAGTGGTTATCACATTCTGTTATACTGACTGATATTTACCTGGTGATGATTGAAGTCTTCCTCAACCATTCTTCTCAGGCCAACCCAAACAAGAAGAGTGCACAAAGCCGGGTAAACCTGTTTAAAACCAAAAAGGAAATCCTCATGCGAATTGGTAAGCTAGCTCTAAAAGGCATTGAAAATAGAAATTTTGCATTCAGTCAGGGGACAGTCACAGCAGCAAATATTTCAGAAGAAGATTTACAGCTGGGCTTCATCAAAACTGTTGGCCATTATAATGGACTTGGGAACCAATCAACATATGAATATATTCACATTACACTTCAGTCGTTTTTTACTGCATTTTTATTAGTTCTAGATGATGAGATCTGTCCATCTGACTTTCTTGCACTCTTCAAGAATAATAATGTACCAAAACTGTCAAACAACAAGCTAAGTGATTCAGTTTTAGCTTTCTTGAGCCCTACAAAGTATCCCTCGACACATATCCTCAAGCCTTTCAGCAAACATCTGCAATTTACTATGCTGTTCCTCTGTGGCTTGCTGTCGAATAGCAACACTGATCTGTTGCTAAACCTCACATCTCCAGCGACCATTAAGAAAAAGCAATCAGTGCTGGCGTCTTACTTGTCCAACTGCATGAAGACACACTTGAAAAAGCTTCCTCGCTTGCATCTAGAAGACGGCTGTAAGGTTCATGTGCTACCATGTTTTGTATGGCTGATAAGGTACATATTCGAAATGCAGAATGGAGCGACAGCCAAACTGGCAGCCAAAGGGATCCGTGCTGATTACATCAAGCTGAACTACTGCAATGTTTCTTCTGTAGACTGCGGTGCCCTTGCCTTTATTTTGCATCACATCCGAACACCCCTTGCACTGGAGATGGACAATAACAACATCGATGATTATGGGTTGAAGAAAATGGTCTCCTGTTTCAGTCATCTCACAGTCCTCAGGTAAGCTTTATATCCAGATTATGGTACTTTCTGTACCCATCACATGGAATTGAGATGTTTTTTCAATAACACTTAGGATGTTAGAATTCACCTTTGCCATACAATAGTGGTCTTAATTTTAAGATGCCAAGCTTGGCTTCTGTTGATGGTATTCTTATCTCAAAGTCACAGGTTCAAGCTAGACTCTTTCACCAGCTGAGCTAGACTAACAATTTGTTACAGTAGAAATGCCACTTAGTCAGAAGTACTACCTTTCAGATAAGACATTAAACCAGTTCTGGCCTATATGCCTCCTGTCATGATTGTAAATAAATCCAACTCAAAGACAGTGGTATTATTTCAAATAAGAGTCCTAACCAATTTTTATTGATCATCAAAAGATAATATCGAAGGCTATTCAATCACTGTTCCTCTAGCGATGCTTTGACATAACTATCCAATTAGTTCTACTCCCTTGCATTTTCCCTATGGCCCGGCATTTATCCTACACGCTTTCAATGTTACTACTGAATCAACTTTCACCATCTTTTCATGCAATGTCCCAGCTCCTACCCTTTCTTCCACTGGAAACAGTTCCTTGTTAATTACTCCATCAAAACCGTTCGTGGTCAAGTTTCTTTTTAATCTTCTGTGCTTTATGAAGGACAACCTGAGCTATACCAATTTCCCCCACAATAACTGCAGTCCTTCATCCTTGTTGGCATTCGTGACAACCTCGATGAAGGGTGATGCTTAGAATTCAAAAACACGGTTTAATCCAAGATCCTATAAAGATTCAGCACAAACGCCTTGCCCTTGTATACTATTCCTTCCCCTATTAATAATGTCAAAGATTCTGCTTGATCCTTTTCCTTTAAGAGAATGGCCTTCTTATTGTGTCCTGTACTCAGCAACAATTTGAATGCTCATGCCTCCTGGACACTCTGCTGCTGAACTTCCTCTAACATTGTAGCATTCAGTTTATATTGTTTCTGTTCATTCTTCCCACTTTCCATTTCTCTGGGCAAAATTTTATCCATTATGTGTTATCCAATAATCCCTGGGTAGTGTTGTAGAACAGAGACACCTAGGGATTCAGGTATATAATTCATCACAAGTAGACAGGGTAGTTAAAAAGTTGTTTAGCACGCTTGCATTCATTGCTCAGACCTTTGAGTACAGGAGTTGGGATATCATGTTGCCATTGTAGAGGACATGTGTGAAGCCTCTTCTAGAACACTGTGTGCAGTTCTGGCTGCCCTGTTATAGGAAGGATTTAATTAAACTGGAGAGGGTTCAGAAATTCGCTATATGGAGTTACATATCAGCTTGGGAATTATACTCTGTACACCCAAACTAAGATAAAATATACTTCTAAAATGTTTTTGCTCATGCAATATTATTAAATAGTTTATCTGGGTGATTTCAGTTGTATTTTGATTTCTTAAATAAATCTATGGGGTGAGTGTTTTTAAGCATTTATGGGATGAGGGTGTCACTGGCTAGACCAGCATTTATTGCCCATCCTAAATAGCCCAAAGGGCAGTTAAGAGTTAGTCATGTTGCTGTGGGTCTGGAGTCACATGTAGGTCAGACCAGGTAAGGACAGCAATTTCCTTCCCTAAAGGACATTAGTGAATCAGATGGTTTTTTTTTTCCTGACAATGGTTTTGTGGTCATCATTAAACTCTGAATTCCAGATATTTATTGAATTCCAGATTCCACCATCTGCCATAGCAGAATTTGAACTAAGGTCCCCAGAACATTACCTAGGTCCCTGGATTAATTATCCAGCAATAACACCAGGAGATCATCACCTTCCCCACTTTGGCAGTATTGAAAGATTCCTTAAAGCAGGAGCTGGCGCCATGACAGCAGGGTCCTTAAATGGCATTTTGCAATTACTAGCCAATGAAGAGACTGCCACCAGGACTGATGCCTGATAGAGGACGGCAGATTTGCTGGGCTATGCATACAGCTGGCAGTTTTCACAGTAGCATGACTAGTGGAGGCCACTAATGAGACTGCAGCATGTGAAAGGAAGGGCTCAATGCACCCTCAAAGATCTGACAAGTTCTGTTCAGCAAGTATTGAGCACATGCATTAACCAATGGCATGGCCTTGCCACTCAGCAGGGGTAAGCATCGTTGGAAGGGTCCTCTCTTAGAGTCATGAAACAGTCATAAAACCAAAAGCCACTAAACCGATCCCTGGAAACCCACTGTGAGTTTGCTAGAGTTAAGTCTGGCAGTCTCCCCATGTAATAGTGGGTCCTTCTGATGAGGGCAAAGTGTAGATAGGGTGAGAAGTTAATCAGATATTTAACTGACTCGACTGGTCACACTCCTGACCTTCCCACTGCGGGTACTATAGCATGGAGATGGGGAGATATCAGGCTTACATCCTCATGGTTTCCCGTGCCGTATTATTCGTCCTCTTGCTCCCTAGTCCATCACCATAACACTGGCAAAATTCAGCTTTGCTCCTAAAGTTACTCATGAAATAGCATCTTTAATTGGAACCACAGTTAATGACATCTAACATACCTTTTTTAATGAAACAGGTTGAGTGCAAATCAGATCACAGACCAAGGAGTTCACATCTTGGTAGAAGAACTCAAAAAGCATCAGAAGATCAGAATTCTCGGGTGAGAGCATATGACCATAGTATGCCTAGAGTCTATGGTCCAATGTTTCTTTAACGTAGATTGTGCCTTTGCTCTCTTGTTTTTGCTATGCTTCTTCCAACATCTGCAAGCCCATACGTTCACATGCTGCATTCATGCTCTTTGGGTGCTATTCTGTGGCTTGGATGCAAGACAATGGACTCCATTTTTTCAAATGAAAGGGTAAACCAAGACCTTCTTTGCTTTCTCAGTTGGTCAGAAAAGATTCCATAATCATATTTCTCGAAGAAAAACAGAGGAGATCTTCACTGTGTCCAGACTGAGTTAGCTCACATCACTACGTAGCCTTATCACTGTTGCTTGTAGGAGCCAACTGTGTGTAAATTGGCTGTCACATTTGCTCCATTGCAGGAATCCTGCAATGTATTGCAATTCATTTTGGGATGTTCTGACATTATGAAAGCCGGTATATCAATAAAAGCTTGCTTCAACAAAGGGGCCAGATAGGTAGATTATATGGAAACATCCCATCTAACAGCTCATGCCTTAGAAACCAAATTAATGGGAAATAAGTGGAAGCTAAACTGAAAGAGAAAAAAATGCAATGGTTCACCTATTGATTGATGAGTGTTAACCTGCACTGGGATGTGAACAAGATCTTTGCATAATGAGAGCTGATGGTTTGAGAGGTCAGATTTACAATCACCTGGACAGGAAGTAGTCATTCATTCACATGTGAATGAAATTTCTTGCTGAAATTCATACATTTGGGGTACTCTACCTTTGTAAGAAATCAATTCCCATAAGGTCAGTGGGATGAACTTCAAGGGGCTCCTCTACTGGGTGGGTAATTCACAATACACACAGCATGGTGGGATGTGCGAGTTAGAAATCAATTCTTTATAAGCTGCTTGTGAATTTATACTGAGAACGCTTTCCCTCCCCATCTCATCGCACCACCCCTGATCTCAGTTGATCTTCAATCCTTCCCTCAATCTTCAATGATGGCCATTTAGTTTATATCACTGATTGGAGCTCCTGCTTCATCAACATTTTGTTCTAGAGTCATAGAGATGTACAGCACGGAAACAGACCCTTCAATCCAACTCGTCCATGCAGACCAGATATCCTAATCTAATCTAGTCCCATTTGCCAGCACTTGGTCCATATCCCTCTAAACCCTTTCTATTTATATATCCATCAAGTTACCTTTTAAACGTTGTAATTGTACTAGACTCCGTCACTTCCTCTGGCAGTTTCTTTCCTTACACTCACCACCCTCTGCATGAAAATGTTGCCCCTCAGGTGCCTTTTAAATCTTTCCCCTCTCACCTCAAATGTTTGACCTTTAATTTTGGACTCCCCTACTTTTGGAAAAAGACCTTGGCTATTTATCCTATCCATGCCCATCGTGATTTTATAAACCTCTATTGATTCACCCCATCAGCCTCTGACACTTGAAGGAAAACAGCCCCAGCCTATTCAGCCTCTCCCTATAGCTCAAACCCTCTAAACCTGGCAACATCCTTGTAAATCTTTTCTGCACCATTTCAACTTTCATACCATCTTTCTTATAGCAGGCAGACCAGAATTGAATGCAGTATTCCAAAAGTGGCCTAACCAATGTTACATCAGCCGCAAAATGTCCTCCAAAACTCTATACTCAATGCACTGACCAATAAAGGCAAGCATGGTTGAATAGTATTTCGCAAAATGGGCTTTGTTTTTACACCACATTGATGCCTCTGACTGCATCTGCATGTTAGAGAAGTAAGCCCCCTAGTGTTCAGCAATGGATGCAGCTTTTAGGAGACAGCATTTGACTATTCTGAGACACAGCAATAATTAAATGTTTGGGGAAAAAATAATCAGTGAATTTGAACTTGGGACAGATTATGACAATCTTTGGAAGAACTGAACAGAGGTTAGAAAGACAATTCATCATGCAAAGGGAATATCAGCACATGAACTGTCAGGCAGAGTCAGAGAGGCCAAATCGAGGACTGAGGGACTTCAGCTACATGTCGAGATGGGTTGGGGCTGTTCTTGAGAGCAGAGAAAATTACTGGAAGATTGAGTAAACATGTACAAAATACTGGCTTTGATTGAGGGAACAAAGAGAAACATGTTTCCACTACAGCAACCAGGTGATAAAGTGCTAAAATACTGTGCAAAATTACTGAGGGGAGATTACAGGTTTGATGATCTGAAATGAATCCCCGAAAGGGTGGTAAAAGCAGATTGAATGGTAGCTTTCAAAAAAAATTCGATAAATATTCTGGAAGGGAAAAGAGCTATGGAAAAGTCATAGAGTCATACAGGTTTACAGCATACAGAAAAGCCCATTGCGTCCGCGTCAATTAAAAATAACCAGCTAACTGTTTTAAATCCACTTTCCATCACTTGGCCAACAGCCTTTGTGCCGCAAATGCATGTCCAAATATTTCTTCAATGCTATGAGGTTTCTGCCTCCACCACCCCCACCATCAGTGAGTTCCGGATTCCCATCACCCTCTGGTTGAAAAAGTTTTTCCTTACATCACTAAATCTTCTTAATTTAACTTAAATCATCCTATCTACCTAACCTCTGCCTCTTAACTTTATACATCTCAATTATGTCCCCTCTCAATCACTTCTGCTCAAAGGAAAGCAATCCCAGTTTATTCAATCTCTCTTAATAACTGAAACTCTCCAGCACAAGCAACAATAGAAGATTGGGGTTAATCGCTCATTCATGAGCAGCACGATGGACCAAATGGCTTCTTTCAACACTGTAGTATCTCATGGTTTTATGACATCACTGGAATCACTTGAGAAAATATTAGCTACACCAGTTAGAGATGGGGATTGTAGAGTGTGTCTGGGTGGATGAACTAATGGGCTGAATGGCTTTTGTGACCACAATTACCTCATTCTTTTCTTTGTTTAAAATTGGTTTTTGATTGGCTGATATCCATGCCACCAACTCTATTTCAGACTTTATAAGAATTATATTAGTGATGTTGGCGCAAGGGATGTTGCTGAACTGATTGAAGCTTGCTCCAGTCTTGTCAATTTAAGGTGAGTCACTCTATTGTGGTTAAAAAAACTGTTACTCCTCATAAGAGTACACTTCCAAAGAACCACTTCCTTTTTCATATGATGTTATCTTCAAATAGGATGGGAGCAAACATGATCACCCATGAAGGAGGAACTTGCTTAGCTAAAGCAATCCAAAAAAGTAAAACCATTGAAGACATCGGGTAAGTTGGATAGCAGACTACCCAGGAGGGTTGGGAGGTATGCAGGTGCAGAATGTTGGAGAAGAAATAGTTCAAAATGGGTTAATGTTGGAGATTGCATTAAGTTGTACCAAACCTAATAATGTCATCCAGTCTCAAGCAGACAAATCAGGAGGACAGCATTGGATCTCAGAGTGCATAGACCTATCATCACACTCTCCCAGCAGCCTTAGTGACAATCTCTAACTAACTCACATCAGCCAATAAACTATATCTTGTTAGGCAAAATTTCCTCCTTCGCTAATAGTTCTTTGTCCAATACTGCAATCGAAACAGCCTCTATACCCAAACTTAAGGAGGGATGGGAGCAGCATCCTTCTATTACAAGTACCAGACGTAGGAGCTAAAGTACATACTGACTCAAAGATGCCAAAAATATTATTACCCTTTGGTGCCACTTGATCTGACATATTGGAAAAACATAACAGGGATTTCCCCTGAGATTTATCCAATAGAAACTCCTGATAAAAGAAATCTATGAAAAGCAAGGGATTAAAGCTCATAATTATGATTTTAATTAGTATGGTACAGTTCTACAAAATTTGACATATCTTGATTGGCCACAAATTTATAAAGAAATCAAATGTATTTCTTTGATAATTGGCTTTGACAGCTCATTACTTTTTTCATTCATGGAAACTCAATAAAAAGAGAAACCACAGACACAAAGTCATATTCTACTGTTTGTTTCTTCAGTTTTGTGTTTCAAAGCTAATATTTGCAATCCTGAAATTAACTTGACAGAAAATAATTTACAGAAGTAGAAATTAATTGGCAGGATTGGAAAATACACAGAGATACTAATGGAAGATGCCGCTTTTGTTGAATTTTCAGATTTATGATCTATTTAAACAAGAGATTATGAGAATAAAATGTTTTCTCCTCTGTCTCTTTTTCTTCCCCTGTATGCATCTTGCACATGTTCAGCACCATCCTGTGAGTCAGAGAATAGGAACGAGAGAGAACAAAATTAACCTTGACATTCCTTCTGATGAGTCACTCTTTTATTTCACAGTGTTAGGGTAGCTGGTTAATCTTTTTCTTCATTATCAGCTCACTGTAAAAAGGATTTGATGTAACAGAAAAGCTGGCCAGCTGAAGAGCAGATTGTGAGAATGTTCGTGTTCATCAAGACAAGATCAGAGCCTTGTAAATTAGAATTAGACTCAGTACAGGTCAATATTAGCCTGGCTTTGTGGTAGAACTCTTGCCTTTGAATTCAAAGGTTCAAGTTCTGCTCTGGAGACTTGAGCACAATAATCCAAGCTGACAGCTAGGAAATTGTTATTGATGGCACTGGCTGAAGAACCATATTCAATTTTCATTGGCAAGTGCAAATCAGTTACCATATTTGCCACTTTAACATTTTAATGATGACTGCTGTTCAGAAAGTAATTCATCCTCTGCTAAATATTTTGGGAGATCTTGAGAATATAAAAGGTAGGTCCCTGTTTCTTAACCATAAATACAAAACAATTATATTGAATATCATTAAACAGAATTTTTTTTTTGAAGTATCTCTGCTAGTTTATTTGCAGATTGGAAATTTCAAAGAATTCATCAAATAATTTAAGTTTTAACTATTGGTAGGTTCTGGGGAAATCAGATAGGAGACAGAGGAGTTGTAGCCTTTGCGGAGGCATTGGAAAATCACCAGAGTTTGAAGAATCTGAGGTAACTAATTCATAAACATGTTACTTGCATGTATATTTTGCTAAATGGTTAGAGAGGCATTTAAGTGCTGTATCGAAATGTTCAATTCTACATCATCACATCAAAGTACTTTTTACCAAAATGTCATAACTTGAGGTGGGGTGAACAAAAGAACTGAACATTAATGTTCCCTCATTGTCAAAGGATCAGGAGGGCATTTTAAAAAGTGTACTGGAAGAACATGTTTTCCGCATATCCAATTCAGCTTAGTGGTGTTCAGGAAACTTGACCACATGACATCTAATCTGGGAACAATGTCCTTGCAGTTAGCATCACAGTGAGGAGGTGAAGGAAGGACCTCCTGCTGGTTATGAAGAAACAAAGAGTGACCGTTCTCAGACCCTAAGTTGCCTCAAAATTTATGTAAATATTTTTCCTGCTCTGGTTAAGAATATCTTTGTTTTTTGCAACTGCACAGTAGCTTTGTGGAATGTCAAATTATAATGTCATTTGTTCCTTTTTTCTCTGCACAAAGAATGTATGGAATGGATTTGAGAAGCCTTTGTGGGTTTTTAAAATGAATATTTTAATTATAATAAAACCATGACATCAAACAAAAAAACGGAGTGGTCTTACCCTATTGCAGGAGTAGAGGACTCCGAAGGAGAGAGCTGATTGGTAAGTAGTAGGTAAGGCCAGGTAAATATTTATTGCTGATAGTTTCTGAAGTCTTTTTGTGGTTTAAAGTTTCTAAGGGCTGTGTTCTGTAGTAACAAGGACCAGGAAAGATTGACCTTCAAGAAACTGATATTAATTGATATTAAGCATCTTCCAAAAGGTTTAACTTAAGAGGGTAAATTGTGGCAGGAGGTTTAGGTGTTTTTTACTACTACAGAGACAAAACTGCACCTTCCTTTCTGGTATCCAAAGGCTTCTGATCATCTTGTTCACACCTAAAAGCTGCTAAGCTACCTGGGAGCCAATCACATAGTTGGCGGCAGACAGAACAAAGCCTTTGTAATCAACAACTCATCACCAGTCCATAGACCAAATAGCTGCTGTTGCCAGCTGAATCTCCCTTTGTTCAGACCCCAGGCTCCATCGTGTCTGTTGTAACATCCCCCACATTGCTTGAAGAAGCAGCAGTGTAAACAGCGCTTAGAACGAGTGTCATTAGCCTACTTTGAAAAGTACAACAAGACCTCCCCACTCTCTGACATGAACCATAGATCCAAATCTTCCAGTTAGTTTCAGTACTTGGTGCATTGCCACTAGCCAGGAAGATGTTTGTACCTCGACCAGCTGGCACTGTTTTGGCCCGGACTTCCGATCCCTACTGGAGCAGCAGTGGCTCAGCAAACCCTTTCAGGAGGAACATGGGCGAGCACAAAATGACAGGAAAAGAGAGGACTTGCCTAGTTCATCTGACATTAGCTACTATATTCAGGTAAGTTTTTAAATGTTCAAATCTCTTAGTGGGTGTGTGAGCGGATAAAATGGCAGCAAGAACATCTCCTGGCCTCAGCGTGGACCCGGACTCCCAGCCCCGAGGTGAAGCTCAGCCCAGCCTGGGTTGAAAAGATTGTTAATCTGAACTTTTATGTCTCTGGTTTTCTAATTTATTGTTGGACTTTTTATTTCTTTATTTTTCTACATTTTCCCTCAGAATTTGTGCTTATGAATGCATAACTGGTAGCTTGTAAGTTTACTGTATGCACGTGACAATATAGCTAATTCTATTTGGATGGGAGCTCGATGTGGTGAGTTGGAAGATAGTCAGATTAGTTTGGGGGGGGGGGGGTGCAGTCAGATAGAGAGAAAGAGTTCACTCTGGTCAGCAGAGAGGTGATGGGCAGTTCAGTTATGTTGCCTAATCACTGAGTCACAACAGAGGTTACACTGCATGATATTAAAGGGTAAATATCTGGGTGAGCAATGCATATGTAGTCCAAATCTCCGATACTGAGATCAGTGTACGGTATCTTCATGTAGTGTCCCTGGAAGCATAAGTCAGACTTTATCAGATGTTTACATTTTGTGAAAGTGAGGACTGCAGAAGCTGGAGATCAAAGTCAAAACATATGGTGCTGGAAATGCACAGCAGGTCGGGTAGCATCCAAGGAGCAGGAGAATGGACATTTCGGATATAAGCCCTTCATCAGGAATGTGGGGGAGGTGGGGTCTGAGAGACATTTGGAGTGGGGTGGGAGTGGAGCTGTGGGAATGGTTGTTAGGAAGGCAATAGGAAGATGCAGGTAGGGGTGGTAATGGTGATAGGTCGGAGGGGTGGGTGGAATGGATAGGTGGGAAGGAAGATGGACAAGTAGGACAGTTCAAGAGGGTGGTGCTGAGTTGGATGGTTGGATCCAGGATGAGGTGAAGGAAGAGGAGATGAGGAAATCAGTGAAATAGACATTGATGCTGTGTGGCTGAAGGGTCACAAGACAGAAGATAAGGTGCTCTTCCTCCAGTCATTGGGTGGCTAGGATTTGGCTGTGGAAGAGGCCTAGGACTTGCATGTCCTTGGTGGATTAGAAGGGGGGGGGCAGTGGTTATTTGGTATGTCTCCCCTAGAGATGTTCTCTGAAATGTTCCGTGAGTTGGCATCCTATTTCCCCAATGCAGAGGAGAGACTTTGTTGGCAATTAAAGTGCATGTGAGCACATCAGGACTTCAAATGGAGCCCTGATCCAGATCACAGACTGAAGTTCAGATTTTGCCACTCGGGATGTCAGAAGATGCAGTCGATCATTTCTTTATATGGCTTGCTGCCAAATTCTGACTGATGACATGCTTGCTTTACTACATACCATTCTATATTAATGCAAAAATGTTGACGCTAAAAAATCTGAGATTAAAAAAGCAGAAAATGCAGGAAAATCCTCTAGGTTACCCTGTGGAGAGACAAACAGAGTTAATATTTCAGGCCAGAGGCCTTTTGCCCATAATGTTAAAAGTGAAAGATGAAACAGGTTTTAAGCAGGTACAGGGGCATGGAAAGTAGGAGAGAGTCAATAGAACAAAAAGGAAGGCAAAAAGAAGGACAAAGAAGTCTTAAAGAGATGATGATGAGACAAGTAATAGTGAGTCTGGTAGAAGTGTAAATGGGAAACACTGGAAGCAGCTGCCATCTGAAACAAATGAAGACAATGCGGTCAACAGTTTCAGATGATAACCAAAGTTTGAAAGGCAGTAAATGTGCCCATTTGAAAGATAACACGCTGTCAGTGTAGGAGTTGAAGATAGAACAAGATCAAAGAAGAGGTTTAAAAGACTACAAGTTCAGTGTCACGCTTGTGGATGTGGCGGTGTTCCACAAAGCAGGTCCAATCTGATTTTTGTCTCCTCTGTGTATGGGAGATTGCATAGCAACCAGTAAATCCGTGACACCACATTCAGAGAAGTACACATAAATTGCGATTTTACCTTGTAGAGTGTTGAGGACCTGGATGGTGGGAAGGGAAGGGAAGGGGTTATAATTCCTGCTCTTGCAAAGAAAGGACTGGTCCACAATGTCAGAGGCAACAGTCTATTGGAATGCTGAAAGGGAATGGGCAAAATGCCAATGAAAACTTTTGCTTCTCTATGGAGTTCTAAGACTGGTCAGGGCCTGAATTCACTAGAAAAGAAAATAAATCATTTGTTTTCATATTTTCCCAGCCTCGCAGCAAACCAGATCTCATCAGAGGGCAGCAAACATCTGGCGAAGGCACTCTGCAAGAACAGCTCACTAAAAATACTCTGGTACTAACTGGCATTTACTCACTTGCTCAGAATGTTTATTGATGGTTGAAAATGGAAGGAATCACAGAGCAAAAACTAATTTTTTAAAAAATCAACAAGCAAAAAAATGACTTTTCTGCTCATTTCATCTGAAATTCTTGGATAAAAGTCAGATGTTCATAAGATTTTCTCATCATAATTATGGATTTTGCATGAAACCTTGATTTGATATTTAAGAATATGCAGAACTTGAGTAAAGTAAAAAAAGGAGGCATTTTAAAGTTGACCAAAAGGTCTGTTTCCATGCAATACATCTCTATGACTTAGGGTACAATATATGCATTTTAATTTACAGTTTCTCTTTTACTAAGGACTATTACATTACTGCAAATGCAAGAACTATGTTCAAGTTCAGAACTTAACCTTAATCCACATTCAATATAATGGCATATGTCAACTTGAACAGAAGGCTATAAGTATATATCAAATTTAAAGAAATGTATTAATAATATTATTCTGTTTAAAGTGATGAATGCTCTGGATTAATAATGATCCATGTATTTGAACAATTATCATAAATTGGATATGAGGTTTATGAACCTGGAATTATCATGCAGGGAGATTCTGATCAGAAATACAAATGTTGAATTTACGGTATTGACGTTCTGTGTTTTGCAGGTTGACTCAAAATGATTTAGATGATGCATCAGCTGAAAGCTTTGGTGAAATGCTAAGAGTTAACACATCTCTGGAAAAGTTATGGTAATATTTAATACTATGCCTCTGAAATGAGATCTTAGACTCTTGTCACATCACAGGACTGATGCCATGGGTTGAAGCTGTCATAAAAATCACTGTAAGGGATTTTTGCTTTTGGTTGCTTAATTCCTGAAACTGTGCGCAATGACATCTTGTTTAGTTCCAGCTTTCTTCCAATGTAAGTTGACAGCTCAACCATCCATGCAGAATGAAAATGGCATTTCCTTACTGCTGGCCTGCAGACTTTTTCTGACATTGGAAAATACTTGCACTCTGAGCTCAAAGGCACCCTGGAAGACTATAGGTGCTCGCTCAGTGATTTTAAGGATGTCCTTTAGACCTTTCAAACACTTGCAATTACATACCTTTAAATACTCTAAGGTGCTTCACAAAGTGCACTGAGAGGAGCCGGGTTATAGTCAGAAGTTCAGGAACTCTTAAGAATAGGTGACTGAAGAGGTAGACTTGAGCATTCTGTTGAGTGGCAAGAATGTAAGTTTTCTTTCCAAGTTCAAAACTTTAATTAGCAGCAGGTACCTAGCCTGAAGCTGGGAAACCTTTTCATTTCAAAAATATACTTTATTCATAAAAATATTTTCATATACATAAATAAGGTCTCTGAAGCAGTTGGGTTCTGTACAGTAACATTTGAAGAAACAAACAGTGGAGTTTGACTTAGCCTGAAGCTGGGAAGCAAGAGGAACATCTGTACTTAAATATCACAGAAATAGGGCAGTACAGCATATTCTAAACCCATTCTTGTTCCATTCAGCTCTGCTCCACTTCTCTCCCATTGTGTTCAAACGATTCAAATGGTAACACATTCTCTCAACTGCTGAACCCAGTCCTTGGTTCAGTTGCAGTATCAACTGTAACCCAGAGGAACAGAAGGTGTAGCACTCATATCTTGTGCTCCTCCATTGCTCGCTGTGATATTTAAATAGCAGTTCTCCCTGGCAATCTTGGCGCGACTGGTTTTGTGAATAATTGAATGTCACAACAGAGTACAGAGGACCCTTGATTAGCAGAAGGACACAGGCGGGGAGTTTTTTTTTGATTAATCGAATGCTGGATAACATATTTTAGCCAAGCATCTGGACCTTGCGATCTTGCCGGATAATCGAATGCCGGATAATCGAGGTTCCTCTAACCGCCCAGCCCAGTGCCTCTTATTGCAGATGAATTCCATAAACTTATCCCACTGTTAGATTTGCACTAGACAGCGAATGTCCCAGACTGGAAACTAAGTGAGAGGTAGCACCTTGCCATGACAGTACCTACCTTTCACCCTACTTCTACTGGATGTGTAGGACCATCCATCTTCCCCATTTTGCTGGTTTCTCCACACCTTTCTTTCTAACGATCTCTCACAGACAATCTGTATCTGGCACATGTGCTTACTTTGACTTCTCTTGTCAGACTTCCTGCTGACACTTTGCCTGCCATTTAGTTACTTCCTTTCCCTCAATTACAAGACTTCACAAGCCTTTCTTGTCCCATGAGCATGGCTCTTTCCTCCCCTCTGTCCCCCCTTGCTCTTTGTTATGCTGCATTTTAAATACTGTGCATCTGTATTGTCTCCTGGTCTTAAAGGAGGACTAACAGTTTAGAGCATTGGTTGCTGGAATTTCTTGAATACTGCTAATCCTGCTCAGTGTTCCCAGTCTTTTCTGTTTCAAATCCCACTCTTGCTCATTTATCGTTTGGCGTACTCAGGTAATCATCCCCTTACAAAAGAACATGTTGGCACTTTAGAAACTGCTGTTGAAGTCATAATCACATGAGCTTGAAGATAATTTTGCATCCTTTTTGTTATCATGAGTTCTTACATTCTCATTAACTCTAACCATTAAAAAAATCAGGTGCTTATTACATTATCCATCCCTTTGTTAGCTTGATGCTAATGCCATCCTAGAATTTGGTCCAAGTATCAACTATTTCTCTGGTAGCTAGGTTTCCAAAATGGCGGATTGGAAGTGTACACAGATGTTTGGCTCAAGGTGTGTCACCTTCCATGTCAGTAAGGACAAACAAGAGAAGACCGCTACCCAGGCCTGAAATATGTGTTAATTCTTTACATCTGTCTGATTCAGGTTCTCTTCTGTAAAGTTGAGTTGCCCTGAAGCAGTTAGCCAGCTAGACAAATCAATCCTCTCCATGATACACCAGGAAATAGTTGAAGGCACAAAAGACAACAAAGGCAATGGGCCCTGATTAAAAAAAAAGTAGCAGTACCATGACCTGTGCTCCAGAACCAACCCCATTCCAGCTAACCTGTTCCAGTATAGCTAAACCATCTACCATACAATGGGAACATTTCCCAGATATGTTCTGCCGCAAAGAACAAGACAAATCTAATCCAACTATCTACCTGCCCATTAGCCTATTCTTTATCGCCAAAGTGATCAAGAATATTAGGAGCGCTAATGGTGATGCACTGACAGTAAAGGGGAGTGATTTAGAAATCGCCACTATCTGGCACATGTGTGCTGTGAAGGTTACTTGCACTTTTCAGTCAAGCCTGTGTGTTTCCTGGATCTACATGTTAACACAGATGTCTTCAGTATCTGAAGAGTTACCATTGGTACTGAACAGTGTGCGATAAGTGGCAAACATTTCAAAGTCTGACCTTACAATGCAAGGAAAGTCATTCATGAAGCAGCTGAAAACATTAGTGCAAGTGACAGTACTAACAAAATAATAACCTGCTCACCGATGCTCAGTTTGGGATCTGCCAAAGTCACTTGACTCCAGGCATCTCTACAGCCCTGCACAAACACGGACAAAGGAGCTGAACAAATGAAGCTGACATCAAGATTATATTCTATCTGGCAGAAATGCTACGTGGGCAAGTGTGAGGTTACGTACTTTCATCAGAAGAACAGAGGCATAGACTATTTTCTAAACAGCGAAAGCTTCAGAAATCTGAAGCGCAAAGGGACTTTGGAGTTCTAGTTCAGGATTCCCTTAAGGCTAATGTACAGATTCAGTTAGCAGTCAGTAGGGCAAATGCAAGATTAGCATTCATATCAAGAGGGCTAGAAAATAAGAGCAGAGATGTTCTGCAAAGGATGTATAAGGCTCTGGTCAGGCTGAATTTGGAATATTGTGAGCAGTTTTGGACCCCGTATCTAAGGAAAGCTATGCTGGAGGGGGTCCAGAGGAGGTTTACAAAAATGATCTTGGGGATGAAGGGCTTGTCATATATGGAGTGGGTGAGGATGGAGTTCAGAAGGATGAGAGGAGATCTCTACAGAATATTGAGAAGCCTGGATAGAGTGAGCATGGAAAAGATATTTCCACTAGTAGGATAGACTAGGACCTGGGGAGGGGGGGGGGGGGGGGGGGGGGGGGGTGTGGAGGTGCACAGCCTCAGAGTGAAGGGATGAACCTTTTGAATTGTGATGAGGAAGAATTTCTTCAGCCAGAGGGCAGTGAATCTGTGGAATCTGCAGAAGGCTGTGGAAGCCAAGTCATTGAATGTATTTAAGATGGAGATGGAAAGATTCTTCATTGGTAAGTGGATCAAGGTTCATGGGGCGAAGGCAGACAAATTGGCTTGAGACACATCAGCCATGATCGAGTGGTCAATGCATTCAGTGGGCTGAATGGCCTAAATCTGCTCCAATATCTTACGGTCTTAACCAAGTGTAGCATGGTGGAGCATTTGTAAAACTGAAGTCAATAGGAATACAAGGGGGAAATGTCTTCACTATTTGGAGTTATACTTAGCACAAAGAAAGGTGGAGGCAAATCACCCCAGCCTCTGGATATTGCTGTAGAAGTTCCACAGTGTAACATTCGACATGCAAACGTTTTCAGCTGCTTCATGAATGACCTTCCTTCCATTGTAAGATCAGACTTTGAAATATTTGCCATTTATTGCACACTATTCAGTACCAATGATAATTCCTCAGATACTGAAGACATCGGTGTTAATATTGTCACAATGCTGGCCCCTTTTATTAAATAGCTGTTCCTTTTCTCAAGGATACTGTGTCCTTGATTTTTCTCAGAGGGGTTCTAAACATCTCCTGGTGCTGATTAGACTGATTTGGTACAGAGATTAAAGGGTATTGAGAGGCCTTTTTGTTTACATTTAAACAGATGAGACGTCAGGCCAAAGTGGTCATGTTTTAGAAGTGACCTCATAGAGTCATAGAGATGTACAGTATGGAAACAAACCCTTCGGTCCAACTTGTTCATGCCGACCAGATATACAAACCCACTCTGGTTGCACCTGCCAGCACCCAACCCATATCCCTCCAAACCCATCCTATTCATATACCCTTCCATACGTCTTTTAAATGTTGCAATTGTACCAGCCTCCACCACTTCCTCTGGCAGCTCATTCCATGCACGTACCACCCTCTGAGTGGAAAAAGTTGCCTCTTGGGTCTCTTTTATATCTTTCCCCTCTCATCCTAAACCTATGCCCTCTAGTACTGGACTCCCCAACCCCAGGGAAAAGACCTTGTCTATTTATCCTATCCATGCCCCTCAGGATTTTATAAACCTCTATAAGGTGACCCCCCAGCCTTCAACACTCCAGGGAAAACAGCCCTAGCCTATTCAACCACTCCCTATAGCTCAAATGACTTGTGTAATGAAAGGGGAGTGGTCAGCTCTCTAGCTGAGCAGTTCAGTAAAGAACTAGTTGGAAATTTAGCAGTGGACTGTGTGAACAGGCTCTCTCTCTTTCTACCCTTCTAACTTCAACCTGTAAGCATCTATTCTATTTTTTTTACTGGTCTTTAAGGGGGTTTGCTTGTTGGGACTGGTGTGTATATTCGGAACAACATAATTAAGTCTAGTTTGGATAGACTGAGTTTTGTAAGGGTTCTTTGTTCTTTGTATTTCATTATGTTAAACCTTTGTGGTCAATCTAGCCAGCTTACTCCGGGTAACTTTCACTGTACGCTTAGCGAAACAAATTGCAAAAGTTATGGTCTGGTTGCCTGCTCAAGAATGTTTTGAGTGGTCTGGGCTAGTCCATAACAACATGTAGATCCAGGGAACACCCAGGCTTGGACTGAAAAGTGCACATTACATTCACACCACACATGCCAGATATTGGCCATTTTTAAATCACTCCCCTTGACTGTCAGTGCATCACCATTACCACTACTAATATTTTGGAGGTTATCATTTGCCAGAAACATAACTGTACATATATAGAAATACTGTGACTGTAAGAGCAGGTCAGTTCTTCAGCAAGTGCCTGACCTCTTGATTTCCCAAGCCTGTCCATCTACAATGATGTGGAGGTATTGGTGTTGGACTATGGTGAACAAAGTCAGAAATCACACAACACCAGATTATAGTCCAATAGGTTTATTTGACTTCACCTGAGGAAACAGCAGTGCTCTGAAAGCTTGTGATTTCAAATAAACCTGTTGGGCTATAACCTGGTGTCGTGTGACTTCTGACTTTGTCCATTTACAGACCACAAGTCAGGAACATCATGGAGAGCTTCATTTGCCTGGATGAGTGCAGCTCAAGCGTCATACAAGAAGTTTGACATCATCCAAGAGAATGCAGGTTATTTGATCAGCAGTCCACACACTGCCTTAAACATTCATGCACTCGACCACCATTGCACAATGCCAAGAGTTAGTATCCTGCGTACCATGTGCTACTCACCAAGCTCCCTTTCATCGCACTTCCCAAAGCTGTTATCTCTACAACATGAAAGGACAAGGGCAGCAGATGCTGCCACATCGTACACCCTCCTGTTGTGTATCAGTATTCCATCACTGTCACTGAGTCAAAATCCAGGAATCCCCTCCGTTATGGCATTGTGGGTCAACCCACAGCGATTGAAGAAGGCAGTTCATCACCACCTTCTCAAGGGTAACTAGAGGCGGGTAATAAATGCCGGCCAGCCAACAATGCCCATATCCCACAAATGAATTTTAAAAATCCAGATTTGAATCGCATTGTGAATAGGCTAACATGTTACATTTCCCTCCCTGACAATATGGACCTAGCAGTTCAAGAAGTGCAGCTCACCACCACCTTCTCAAGGACAAATCCTGGCTTAGCCAGGCAATGTCCACATCCATAAAAGGAATTCAAAAATGTAACGTTCCTGGAAATGAACATAGAACAGCACAGCAAGAAAGGGTGTTCCTGTCCAGCCTACAGCGAAGGGCCTTATCGCTGCTCATGACACCTCCCATACCTGCACTCGGGAGGCTATGCTAATAGAAGAGATTTTCTCACTGAGATGGATCAATGTTTCTTCTACAACAGTGAAATGGAACCTGAACTCAGTGGTTAGTACTGCTGCCTCACAGCACCAGGGTCCCAGGTTCGATTCCAGCCTCGGGCAACTGTCTGTGTGGAGTTTGCACATTCTCCCTGTGTCTGTGTGGGTCTCCTCCAGGTGCTCCAGTTTCCTCCCACAGTCCAAAGATGTGCAGGGCAGGTGAATTGGCCATGCTAAATTGCCCATAGTGTGTTAGGTGCATTAGTCAGAGGGAAATGGGTCTGGGTGGGTTGCTCTTCGGAGGGTTAGTGTGGACTGGTTGGGCCGAAGGGCCTGTTTCCACGCTGTAGGAAATCTAATCTAATCACATCTGAAGAACATCGAGCCTCACCATTTACACAAACTATGTACATCCCACATCACATGCCTGTGTATTCAACTAAAATGAAGATTTCCTGTGCAGTCAGCAGGTTCTCAATCCTTTGACTGATCTTCTTGCAGATAATACAAGTTTGAATCACTTATGTTTTACTCTGATATTTCTATCTCATATTTCTTTTAATCTTTCACATAGTGTGATTTGCTGCACATCCTAAAGTGCCTTTGAAAAGGTGGTGGTGGGCCATCTTCTTTATTCGGTACAGCCCATGTGGTGCTGGTATATCCATATCCTCCAATTCCATTTCAATGCAGCCCAGCCTGCCCTTTCACATTTACTTTATTTTCTTGTAAGAACAGACCCTGTAATAGCTACTAGAAGATGAACAACTAGCTTTGCAGTGGTACCATTTGTAGGGAATGATATTTTACATATTATATCCATACATACAGGTGTATAGACACTGGAAAATCACTAGGAATGTAATAAATATTTTGCAGGTTGATTCAAAACAAGATAACAACCCATGGAGCCACATACCTCCTTCAGCCACTCAGAGAAAACACCACCATAAATGAAATCTGGTAAGGCAAAAACACCCATCTCTACTTCTATTTATCAGTTAGCATCTACTCGGTACTGAACATTTATGACAGTTAGATTATAAGAACAGACGGCTGGCCATTTTACATTATTTAATCAGTTTGCTTTCCCTTCGCTTCAAGTTATAGAGACCCACCATCAGGCACCAGTCCTGGTCAGTACACTATCAACTATCTTTATAAGTTAACCCACCTCATAAGCTATGTAATGGTGCATCATCCTGATATCTTGACCATAGCCTGGAATATTGCAATGAAATTAGGAAGTGCTCAACGGTCACTGTAGCGTCCTCCTTACCACTCCAGCTGAGATCAGCTAATTCAATATAGACAGACCGTGTGCCTGGTTTCGGTATGCCAGTGAGATGGTGCAGTATTAACAATTCACTGCTTCACACTCTCCCCATACAGGGATCAGTATGAAACTACATTCTTTTCAGAAAATAATACATTGGCATGGCATATGAATGTTAATGACATGACAAACGTTTTGGAGGAAGGTGGTGATTTTGGACCTAATTTTCCAAATTCCTCCACCACTGGAAGTTGATCTTTTTCTTAATAAATCCTGGATCTCTTGTTGACATTAATTACCATGATTAGTTAATAACTCCATTATGATGAGTGTACATAGTACATATTGAACTGAACAAACCTTGGTCTTTTTCATCTTGCTCCCATCAGGGTAAATGGCAAAGGCTGAGACCTTCAGATCTGTATGAAGTAAGCCTTTGCAAACTAATCCATTATAAGAGTTCAGGATGATTAGATTGTGAGCACTCCTACATGATATATTTCTCTTTCCTGTTTTATCAAGGAACGATGGTGTAACATTCATATGCAAATGATTTTGAAAGCTGGTGTTACACTCTATTGTAACAACTGAATGTCTTTTAGCCTTTGAAAGCAATTTATTAAAAAACACTGGGAATTATTAAATGATGGAAGTACGAAGAAATGGGACTCAGGAAGTTGGGTTCAAAGGTTATGAATTTCTGTCCTTTCGCTGACCATCATGGCAAATGTGTAAGCCTTATGCTGGAACAAATTTCAATCACATTACTAGTAAAGAGGCAAATTGAACAAGTCTGGAAGTGAATTTCCAAAAGTGGTTCAAAAACAAGTTTCTTGCCATGAGGGATTTTAAATCGGCTGAATGCATGAGAACTACCAGATTCCACCTGCCAAAAATATTATCTGTCAGCCATGCACAAACCTCAAGTGACAAGCTCAGCACCAGATAACTGAAAGCGTATACAGCATAATGCAAGATCACCAGTTCTGGTTGGCATTTTCTGGGTGGCATGAACAACTGCCATTTTCTCACCACTGGTCACCTGCGATGCCCATCATCAGTGCCCAGACTTCCCTATTCAACTGGGTGGTTCTTGACCATTAGATTCCTGATGAAGGGCTTATGCCCAAAACATCGACTCTCCTGCTCCTCTGATGCTGCCTGACCTGCTGTGCTTTTCCAGCACCACACTTTTCAACTCTGATTCTTGACCATTGGTCAAACAGCCTTCTTTGCTCTGTCCCACTTCTAACATATTAACAAGAGATGAAGGAAAATTTCAAAGAAAACTCAAAAGAAAACTCAAAATCTTTAAGAATATGATTTTCTCCTTGGTTGCTGACAGTTAGTGACCAGAAGGTCAATCTTCAATTCCTCACAGCTCCAGAATATTCTGAATGGTTTGCATATCTCATAACGATATGATGGTTTTGCAAGGTTTGTAGCTCAGGTTGAGGTTTAGGGTGTAGGTTTGCTCGCTGAGCTGTAGGTTTGATATCCAGACGTTTCATTACCTGGCTAGGTAACACCATCAGTGGTGACCTCCAAGTGAAGCGAAGCTGTTGTCTCCTGCTTTCTATTTATATGTTTGTCCTGGATGGGGTTCCTGGTGATGTCATTTCCTGTTCGTTTTCTGAGGGGTTGATAGATGGTATCTAGATCTGTGTTTGTTTATGTGGTTGGAGTGCCAGGCCTCTAGGAATTCTCTGGCATGTCTTTGCTTAGCCTGTCCCAGGATAGATGTGTTGTCCCAGTCGAAATGGTGGCTCCCTCATAGCCCTACACACGGATTATAAAAGCCCACCATTTTGACTGGGACAATACAGCTATCCTGGGACAGGCTAAGCAAAGACATACCAGAGAATTCCTAGAGGCCTGCCACTCCATCCATAATGCCATAAACAAACACATAGATCTAGATACCATCTATCAACTCCTCAGAAAATGAACAGGAAATGACATCACCACAAACCCCAGGAACCCCATCCAGAACAAACATATAAATAGAAAGCAGGAGTCAACAGCTTCACTTCACTTGGAGGTCACCACTGAAGATGTTACCTAGCCAGGTAATGAAACGTGTGGATATCAAACCTACAGCTCAGCGAGCAAACCTACACCCTAGATATGATGCATTTTTGTTTTCTGAGGCTGGGTCAGTTTGATTAGTCAGTGAGAGAGGTGTTTCAAACCACTGCACCTTGATACCAGAGGGAGGACACTTGCAAGCCTTTCTCCATACACCAGTCCACAGAGGAAAGGCTAACCAGAGCCAGGTTGGCAGAGGACTGCAATTTGGCCAAACCTGTAACCTCTGATTTATAATTATAACAGTAGTTGGATCTAGTACAGAAGCAGAAACTTTAATGATCTCATTGTTCTGGGAATCAATAGAACATCAGTGACTATATGGTCTTGCCATGACTGCATACAATAAGCGTTTAGGACATGAATTTCTATCAGGGTTTGATCAATGAGAAAAGTTGCAAATGAATAATGATCTGCTGTTACTGTTCCAGCCTGAAGGATAACTGGATTCCACCAAACGATGCCAGTCATCTTATGAAAGACAAACGCATCATCATCTAGGCCATTATCGGAGCAGTGACGGTTTGCAGCAGCATGGGGACACCTTCATAACTTTCTCACCTTTAAATCATAGGGTGATTTGTTCAAGTGCATCTCTAGAGACTGGATATACAATATAGTCTGACACTCCCAGAGCAGAAGTAAAGGGGTTTATATCACTTAGTGAAGGGTGTGTATCATTGATCATGTATTATCTGTGGATGGGATGTTAAATCATTGCCAGTTTTACCTCTCTGGTACTAATTCAAAGAGCAGGGAAGGGTTCATATATAATTTAATCAAAAAGAGATAAGATATTTTTATTTAATTGCTGTCTGTGGGATGTTTCTATATGAAAAATTGACTGTTGTTTCCTACATTTCATAATGATCATATTTCAGAAGTACTTAAATGACTGTTAAATACTTTGGGATTTGTGAGATCATTAGAGCTTTGTATGGGTGCAAGACTTACTTCTTCAAGCATTCATGGAAGCAGTCTGACCTTAGAGTGCCTTCTGGTTGGAGGTAAAGATCTGTTTGTAATTAATCATAGCCTGCTTCAGTTCAAGACCAGTAATCTATACTGTCTGCTCGGTATTGATCTCTGATCAGTTTAACAGCTACCTTAAAGAATCATCATGATTGCCAGGAGTTGCTAGCACATGGGACTGTTTTATAAGTGATTGTAAAATTCGTGCTCTAGGATAGCAATACGTGTAGCTAATTATCAATCACATTATTGTCTCAAGCTTTCACAAATGTGTTGTTGAAAAGGGCAAAAATTATCTCAATGACCCCCCACTCAGTGGAATTTATGGAACCAATCCATGGTATTTTCTTAATGACTGAAAAAAGACAAAGTCAGAGAGGCATACAAATTGAACACTGGCAACAAACTGATGTGTTTGTACTCCACAATTTGTGCTGGTTTTAGGCATTGTCATTGACAGAAAAGGATTATTGAGCACAATAATTTTGACTTTATTCATCCCTGGCAGAACACAGAAATAATATTTTTTGCTGTGTTACTGTGATGGTTACTTCAATAGGTTAATGGTGAGAACTTCTGTGGGTTATATTATTTCCTCCTGACCTGAATGCAAAGACAACTTGTACTTGGGTCGATGTAAACATCAATTGTGCAACATTTGTTGGATCAAAACAAGTTAGGAACAACCAAAGACTAATCTGTGAGCTGGACGTGGGAGTCATGAGATGCTAAGTATAGGAGGTTGCCTTTAATTTCATCAGCTTTTCAAAAGAGCCATCCAGCCAGTCCTGCTCCTTTTCCCTTTTAGTCCTGAATATTTTTCCTTTTCAGTCTAGTACTCTTTGAGTCAAAAGGTCATACTCCAAAGAGCCGAGCAGAAACTCCAGGCTAACACAGATGCAGCACTCTCCTTTAGATATTAAAACTGTGGTCCTGCCTACTCATTCTAGTGGATATAGAATATCTCATGTTATTCAGAATAACAGAGGGGGTTTCCAGAGACACCCAGTTAAGACTCATATCCCAACCAACATCCAAATAAAATAAAACTTTCTCATGGTCTATGTGACATTGTTGTCCAAGTTAACAACTGTGTTTTCCTACATTATAAAGCTGGATTTTTAAAGTGGTTCATAAGCTTTAAGTGATTTAGGAATGACTTGAGGTTATGAAAGGTGCTATGCAAATGTGAGTGCTTTGTTTATTAGCTTGACTAGAAAGCATGTGCTTGGCAGTGAAGTACATTTTGCTGATTGTTTTGCTCTTAGTTTTGAGCTTGGTCATTTTCTGGAAACACAATCAAGGTTTAAGAACCACAAAAACCACCAAATTCCTCTAAAATTCTCTCATTCATAGTCATAGAGTTATACAGCACGGAAACTCTTCAATGCCGACCAGATATCCTAATCTAGCAGAGACCCCTTTGCCAGCATTTAGCCCATATCCCTCTAAACCCTACCACCTATTCATATACTCATCCAGATGTCTTTTAAATGTTGTAATTGTACCCACTTCCACCATTTCCTCTGGCAACTTGTTCCATACACGCATCACCCGCGGTGTGAAAAAGTTGCCCTTTAGGTCTTTTTTAAATTTCTCCCCTCTCACCTTAAATCTATACCTCTAGTTTGGTCTCCCCCATCACAGGGAAAAGACCTTGACGGTTCACCCTATACATGATTTGGAGATGCTGGTGTTGGACTGGGGTGTACAAGTTTCAAATCACACAACACCAGGTTATAGTCCAACAGGTTAAATTGGAAGCACTAGCTTTTGAAGCGCTGCTCCTTCATCAGACGGTTGGATTATAATCCGGTGTCGTGTGATTTTTTTTTAAACTTTGTACACCCTATCCATGCCCCTCACAATTTTCTCAAACGCTAAAGTCACTCCTCAGCCTCCGACTTTCTGTGGAAAAAAGACCCCGTCATCTTTGTATTTCCACTTTTCTCAAAACAGCCACAAAAATAATATTTTTTTTAAATATAGTCGATTTATTGATTTTTTTAATGTTGATTTATTTGTGATAATATCTCATCTTCCTCTCAGAGGTGGAGACATAGTCACCCCTAAAGGCAGAGCTAAGTTTACAAGGTTTCTTGCAACAGTATCAGTTGCTAACAATTACCCAGTTCAGACATTTGTTTACTGTGCAGACTTTGTGGTTCCCAGATAACAAGGGAAGATTTTGCCATATACGCAAGTGCACCTTTGATTTTTTTTTTCCTTTTTGGCTAATGGATGGAGAATGATGAAACATCTTCCTGCTTTTGGCACTCTCAGTTAGCATCGAGTTCTTCCAATGTCAAGAAGTAGATTCTCCAATAATGTGCCCAAACTCCAACCACGGAAGAGTGATCCCTTCTTATACTAATGAGATATTAGCATTTCCTGCAGGATCCTTCTATAAGCAAGTGTGCTGGAATGCAGTCAATATTGTATTGCAAACTCACGCTCATTAGAAGCCGTGTCAAGAACCCTTCCAGCAAATTGGTCTATATACCAGATCCAGAATGCCAGTGTAAAGAGGAGAGTCAATCTTATCATTCTGGACTGAATCCAAAGTCTGGTCCCAAAGGATGAATGTTAATTCACAGATCACTCAGTCCTTGCAAGCTCACTTAATAAACTTCTTCAGGCTTGCTCATTCCAGTTGTCCTTAATCACAGCCTGATCCGGATGAAGGTACCTGGTCCACAATGACAACACTTCTGTATAGATGGTGTGCAAAGTGCCGATTAAAGACAGGGCTAAAATTCATCCAGGTTGAAATCTGCTTTTCCATGTGTCACCTTACAACTAGACTGGAATATCACTGTTTATGGATGTGTGTGTGTGTGTGTGTGAGATGTGTGTGTGTGTGATGTGTGGATGTATGAATGTATTAGGCTGAGGGTTCCAGTTACATCACAGGGTTTTAACCACCCTATCCCAGATTTTCAGATAAAACATCAAATGCTGAGCCATCACACATCTCTCAGAAATGGCTACGGCTGCACAGTTACAGTGCAAAAGAAATATGTAGAAAACAATTAATAACAAGAACAAATTAATCAGTGTGTGCTTTCAAATCAAAAAAGGTCGAAAGTCACAAACTAATTACCATAAAATTAAACATTGGTTGTATACATAAAGAAAAACTTTTTTATCTCTGCACATGTCCTTCATATATATTATATATAATATATATTATATATGTATAAAATATATGAGAGTGTGTGGCACACCATATCCAAATGGCAATATAGTCAATCCATGAGGATTTCAAAACAACACCCTGAAGGAGATGAATATTGTGGCATCATTGAATCTGTAGCCATCATTGATAAAGAACTGTAAGATAAGTTTTCCTATTCAACAGTCTAAGGAAGCAGCAACGATCATCGTACTCTTTTAAGTATCTCCTCGCCTTTGGGAATTCAGTCACAGCCCCTGTTTACTTGAACAAGTTGTTCCATTTACAGAAGTGACAGGAAAACCTGATGAAGGAACAAAACATAAAATTAATTAAACATATTTCAGAGAGTTCTGACATCTAATGCAGAAACCGCAAAAGTGTTTTGTTTTCACCATTTATATCTCAAACATTACGCAGAATATGTTTTTTTTTAATTCAATCATGGGTTGTGGACATTGCTAGCATTTATTGCCTGTCTCTAGCTGCCTCTGAAAAGGTGGTGATAAACTCCCTGCTTGAATGGCTGCAGTCGATTTACAGTAGGTAGATCCAGAGTACCGTTTGGAAGGAAGTTGCAGGACTCTGACCACGTGACACTAAAAGAACAGCGATATATTTACAAGTCATGCAAGTAAACCAAAGACCATTAACTATCAACTTCATTGGTGTCCTGACCACCTGGTTTCAAATTGGACAAGGGGAGTGACTCTTGTCAAAAGGGTGATATAGGTATTTGCACTTCATTTTGATGTCATAGGCATAATCAGGATGAAATTACCTTAGCTCATTCTATAGCAAGTGCTGGACAATTAAGTCAATGTGTGTCTTGGGCCACAGAATCCTTACAGAACAACACAGGTGACCATTAGGCCAGTCATATCTGTGCTGGCTCTCCAAATGAGCGACTCCACTGCTCTTCTCCATATCCCTGCACATTCATTCTTTCCCGATTGGAATCCACTTCTCTCTTGCCTCCCTCAGGTGAGCTTGCCTTCACTGTACTCTCAGGCAGTGCAATTCAAAGCTTAGCCACTAGCTGCTTGAGAAACTCCTTAAAGCACCTTTCATTTTAGAATCTATTCACAACATTTGATATTTTTGGGGTCAAATTAACTAGCCTTTAGATACAAACCAAAGGTTCTATTACACTACTCTGGTGAAATTCTCCTGTATTAAGTACAGAATAGGTTAGATGCAGTGAGAAGTTCCTTCTATATTGGCCATTACCTAATCAACTACTCCTAAGTTCAGGTACATCAAGTACAGAATTTGTTTCAAAGGGCTAGAGGATGGAAAAAAATTACACATTGTTGAAATTGGGGGAAAGAGTTAAGACAAGAAATTAGAGGACAATTAGGGAACGAACAGGAATTTATTTGAAACATGGTTTAACAAATTAAATTGATTTTTTAAAAACCTGTATCAGAAATCTTTATTGGACACATACTGGAGGATTTTCAGGATATGAAAGGATGCAAGATGACAAACGATGAAAACCAAAAGAACTGTGGACGCTGTAAATCAGAACCAGAAACAGACCTTGGTGGAAAAGCTCAGTAGGTCTGGCAGCATCTGTGAAGAGAAAACAGAGTTAACATTTCGGGTCCAGTGCCCCTTCCTCAGATCCGGAAAGGGTCTGTTCTGAGGAAGGGTCACCGGACCCGAAACATTCACTCTGATTTCTCTTCACAGATGCTGCCAGACTTGCTGAAATTTACCAGCACCTTCTGTTTCTATTTGTGTCAAACAATTAAAGATTATTTTCATTGCTTAATGAATCAGTTATAATATGACAGTGATTCAAGATAATTACTCAAACATGGGGGAATGATATAGTGCATCTTTTTATATAACTGGAACATGGATGCTTTATTACAAATTGTTTGAAGTAAATACAGTGATGTGTTTAAGAAATTTGGATAATGATGTGTAAATAGCAGAATAAAAAATGTACAGATTCCAAGGGTAAGAAGAATAAGCAGACAGTTCCACTTAAAGAGCTAGCACCAATATAGCCACATGGTTCACTGGCCTATTTCAGACTTTAATCTTAGGAAATCTTGAATTCATACACTAGAGCCTTTACTATGCCCTTCACCATCTCAACATCTGTCAAATAACCACTCACGTCCCTGAACTCCTTCGAAAAGAACTCTAGCTAACCTCATTTGACAACCTCCTCATTTAGCTATCAATCTAGGAAAACTCCGCTGAACCACCTCCAATGCATTTACATCCTTCCTTAAATAAGGAGACAAATCTGCACAGTCATTGAGATGAGCCCTGACATCCTTACTTTTATGTTCAATTCCTCTCAAAATAAAAGATAACATTTCATTAGCCTTCTCAATCACTTGCTGCACCTCCATGCTAATTTTCTGAGATTGGAACACCAAATCCTTCTGCACCTCAGAATCCTACAGTCAGTCTCTGTTTAAATGATACTGTTCACTTTGGCAGGAAGAATGAAAAGAACAATGTCACGTTTTCCACTTTATGCTCCATCGGTCAGACCTTTGCACACTCACTTGCCTATCTACATCAGTCAGCATCTTTGTAATGCCATTTTCGCAAAATACCGCTTTACCTGTTTTTGTGTCACGTGCAAATGTAGCTATTATGTCTTCAATCTCATCTAAGTAATGGATGTAAATTGTAAATGATTAACAGCTCAGTCAGGCCCCTGCAGGACACCATTGTCACTGCCTACCAATATGAAAACAAACCATTTATGCATCCTCTTGGTTTTCTGCCAGCCAACCAGCCAATCTTTTGCACATCATAGTATGACACCCTCTTATGCCATGAGCTCATTCTTTTACAATAACATTTCATGTGGAATCTACTGGTTCTGCCCTCTGCAGCTAGATCATCTGCTTTCTGACCCACAGGACTACAAAAATAAAGATAGACAACTGCACCTCCTCCACGATGACAGTCAACACTGGAGGCCCCCAACGATTGTCCTTAGTCCCCTACTGTACTCCCTGTATATCCATGATTGTGCTGCCAAATTCCGAATGAGTGCCATCTACAAATTTGTAGATGACACCACCCTAGAAGGACAGGTACCTCACAGTGAGTCAGATTACAGAAAGGAGATAGAGGGCTTGGTGATGTGATGCAATGAAAACAGCCTCTCTCTCAACATCACCAAAACTAAAGAAAAGATCATATAAAGATATTAATCAGAGGTACTAAGTTAGCCTGTAGCAGTGTTTTTTCGAGCAGTAAGACAGTGCTGTTTTCTGTAGTTTGCTAACATGCAAATATGGCCTTTAGTAGAGTGATGTGCTCTCCCTGTTGGATGTGGGAGATTACGGAGAATTTCCATATTACCAATGATTATATCTGCAGTATGATTCCTATCAGATCACGTGGATTAGTTGGGGCGGCAGTTAGAGGCAATGAGGAATTTATAGGAGCTAGGGGGTGTGATGGATGGCAGTTATAGGAAAGAAGAGAAATGGCAGATACAGTCAGGATGAGAGTTCCTGCCTTGAAAGGTAGGATAGGGAGGCAGGTAGTGCAGGAAACCTGCAGGCTATCCCCAACTCAAGCATGTATGCCGTTTTGCAAAATGTAGGGGGTGATGGACTCAGGAGAATGTAATAGAAACAGCAAAGTTTCTGGTTCCAAGGTGGGCTCTACTGTAACAAAGGATCCGTTAGGTTCCAAACGATTGATTAATTCCCCTCCCCCCCCCCCCCCCCCCCAATCTTACCCCACTTCCAATCCTCCAGCTCAACACTGTCCTCATGACCTGTCCTACCTGCCAATCTTCCTTCCCACCTATCTGCTCCACCCTCTTCTCTGACCTATCACCTTCATCCCCACCCCCATCCACCTATTGTACTCTTTGCTAACTTCTCCCCAGAGGGAGAGCAGGAAGTCGTTGCACACATCGAAACTAATGACATAGGAAGGAAAAATCTTGGGATTCTGAAGGGAAAATACAAGTAGTTAGGCAGGAATTTAAAAAGGAAGTCTTTGAGTAGTAATATCTGGATTACTCCCAGTGTTATGAGTTAGTGAGGGTAGGAATAGGAGGATAGAACAGCTGAATGAGTGGCTAAGGAGCTGATGCAAGGGAGAAGGGTTCACATTATTGAATCATTGGAATCTCTTCTGGGGTAGAAGTGACCTGTATAAGGATGGACGGATTAAACCTGAATTGGAAGGGTAGTAATATACTGGTAGAGAGATTAGCCAGAGCTGCTTGGGAAGATTTAAACTAGTAAGGTGGGGATGGGGGCCAAGGAGATAGTGAGGAAAGAGATCAGTCTGGGACTGGTACATTTGGGAAAGGGAGCAAGTCAAACAGTCAGGGCAGGCAGGAACACAGCAGAGAAGGAGATAAATTAAATTGCATTTATTTCAATGCACGAGGCCTACCAGGGAAGGCAGGTGAATTCAGTGCATGGTTAGGAACTTGGGACTGGGATATCATAGCAATTACAGAGATGTGGCTCAGGACGGACAGGACTGGCAACTTAATATTCCAGGTTGCAAATGCTATCTGAGGGTTAGAAAAAGGGACAAGAGAGGAGGGGGAGTGGCGTTTTTGATAAAGGATAGCATTACAGCTGTGCTGAGGGAGGATATTCCTGGGAATACATCCAGGGAAGTTATTTGGTGGAACTGAGAAATAAGAAAGGGATGATTATCTTATTGGGATTGTACTATAGACCCCCTAATAGTCAGAGGGAAATTGAGAAACAAACTTGTAAGGAGATCTCGGCTATCTGTAAGAATAATAGGGTGGTTATGGTAGGGGATTTTAACTTTCCAAACATAGACTGGGACTGCCATAGTATTGAGGGTTTAGATGGAAAAGAATTTGTTAAGTGTATACAAGAAAACTTTCTGATTCAGTATGTGAATATATTTGCTAGAAAAAGTGCAAAACTTGAACGAATCTTGGGAAATAAGGAAGGGCAGGTGACTGAGGTGTTATTGGGGGAGCATTTTGGGGCCAGCAACCATAATTCTATCAATTTTAAAATAGTGATGGAAAAGAATGGACCTGATCTAAAAGTTCAAGTTCTAAATTGGAGGAAGCCCAATTTTGACTGGATTAGGCGGAGTTGATGTTCACAGGTAAAGGGATGGCTGGAAAATAGGAAGCCTTCAAAAATGAGATAATGAGAGTCCAGAGAAAGTATAGTGAAAGGAAAGGCTGGTAGGTACAGGGAATACTAGATGACTAGAGAAATTGAGGGTTTGGTCAAGAAAAAGAAGGAAGCATATGTCAGGTATAGACAACAGAGATCGAGTGGATCCTAAGAAGAGTATAAAGGCAGTAGGAATATCAATTAAGAGGGAAATTAGGAGGTCAAAAAGGGGACATGAGATAGCTTTGGCAAATAGTGTTAAGGACAATCCAAAGAGATTTTATAAATACATTAAGGACAAAGGGTAACTAGGGAGAAAATAGGGTCCCTCAAAGATCAGCAAGGCAGTCTATGTGTGGAGCCACAGAAGATAGGCGAAATACTAAATGAGTATTTTTGCATCACTGTTTACTGTGGAGAAAGACAAGGAAAATACAGAAAGTGGGAAATAGATGGTGACATCTTGAAAAATATCCATATTACAAAGGATGAAGTGCTAGATGTCTTGAAACACAAAGGTGGATAAATCCCCAAGGACCTGATCAGGCGTACCCTAGAACTCTGTGGGAAGCTGGGGAAGTGATTGCTGGGCTCCTTACTGAGATATTTGTATCATTGATAGTCACAGGTGAGGCACCGCTAGACTGGAGGTTGGCAAACGTGGTGCCACTATTTAAGAAAAGTTTGTAAGGAAAAGCCAGGGTGGGAGTGGTAGAGTCAGAATCATTGGCGACCTTTAAGCGACATTTGGATAGGTACATGGATGGGTGCTTAATCTAGGTTAGAAGTTCGGCACAACATCGTGGGCCGAAGGGCCTGTTCTGTGCTGTATTGTTCTATGTTCTATACACTGCCAAGCCTGACATCAGTGCGGGGCAGATTGTTGGAGAGAATCAGGATTTACATGTAGTTGGATAGGCATGGACTGATTAGGGGGAGTCAACTTGGCTTTGTGTATGGGAAATCATGTCTCACTAACTGATTTGAGTTATCCAGATTACAGAGGAGGAAGTGCTGGATGTCTTGAAATGGTTAAAGGTGGATAAATCCCCAGGACCTGATCAGGTGTACCCGAGAACTCTGTGGGAAGCTAGAGAAGTGATTGCTGGGCCTCTTGCTGAGATATTTGTATCATCGATAGTCACAGGTGAGGTGCCGGAAGATTGGAAGTTGGCAAACAGGTGCCACTGTTTAAGGAGGGCGGTAAAGACAAGTCAGGGAACTATAGACCTGTGAGCCTGACCTCGGTGGTGGGCAAGTTGTGGGAGGGAATCCTGAGGGACAGGATGTACATATATTTGGAAAGGCAAGGGCTGATTAGGGATAGTCAACATGGCTTTGTGCGTGGGAAATCATGTCTCACAAACTTGATTGAACTTGTTGAAGAAGTAACAAAAGAGGATTGATGAGGGCAGAGCAGTAGATGTGATCTATATGGACTTCAGTAAGGCGTTTGACAAGGTTCCCCATGGGAGACTGATTAGCAAGGTTCGATCTCATGGAATACAGGGAGAACTAGCCATTTGGATGCAGAACTGGCTCAAAGGTAGAAGACAGAGGGTGGTGGTGGAGGGTTGTTTTTCAAACTGGAGGCCTGTGACCAGTGGAGTGCCACAGGATCGGTGCTGGGTCCTCTACTTTTTGTCATTTACATAAATGATTTGGATGCGAACATAAGGTACAGTTAGTAAGTTTGCAGATGACACCAAAATTGGAGGTGTAGTGGACAACAAAGAGGGTTACCCCAGATTACAACAGGATCTTGACCAGATGGGCCAATGGGCTGAGAAGTGGCAGATGGAATTTAGTTCAGATAAATGCGAGGTGCTGCATTTTGGGAAAGCAAATGTTAGCAGGACTTACACACTTAATGGTAAGGTCCTAGGGAATGTTGCTGAACAAAGAGACCATGGAGTGCAGGTTCATAGCTCCTTGAAAGTGGAGTCTCAGGTAGATAGGATAGTGAAGGCGGCATTTGGTATGCTTTCCATTATTGGTCAGAGTGTTGAGTACAGGAGTTGGGAGGTCATGTTGTAGCTGTACAGGACATTGGTTAGGCCACTGTTGGAATATTGCGTGCAATTCTGGCCTCCTTCCTATCGGAAAGATGTTGTGAAACTTGAAAGGGTTCAGAAAAGATTTACAAGGATGTTGCCAGGGTTGGAGGATCTGAGCTACAGGGAGACGCTGAACAGGCTGGGGCAGTTTTCCCTGGAGTGTCGGTGGCTGAGGGGTGACTTTATAGAGGTTTATAAAATTATGAGGGGTATGGATAGGATAAATAGACAAAGTCTTTTCCCTGAGGTCAGGGAGTCCAGAACTAGAGGACATAGGTTTAGGGTGAGAGGGGAAAGGTAAAAAGAGACCTAAGGGGCAACTTTTTCACGCAGAGGGTGGTACGTGTATGGAATGAGCTGCCAGAGGGAGTGGTGGAGGCTGGTACAATTGCAATATTTAAGAGGCTTTTGGATGGGTATATGAACAGGAAGGATTTGGAGAGATATGGGCCGGGTGCTGGCAGGTGGGACTAGACTGGGTTGGGATATCTGGTCGGCATGGACAGGTTGGACCGAAGGGTCTGTTTCCATGTTATACATCTCTCTGACTCTATAACAAAGAGGATTGATGAGGACAGAGTGGTGGACATGATGTATAGGTATTTCAGTAAGGTATTTGACAAGGTTCCTCATGTTGGACTGGTTAGCAAGGTTAGATCACGTGGAGTACAGGGAGAATTAGCCTTTTGGATATGAAGATAGGAGACAGAGGGTGATGGTGCAGGGTTGCTGTTTAGACTGGAGGCCTGTGACCAGTGGTGTGACACAAGGATTAGTGTTGGGTCCACTGTTTTTTATCATTTACATAAACAATATTGATGTGAACATAGGACTATAGTTAGTAGGTTTGCAGATAACACCAAAATTGTGGTGTATTGAGAGCAAATAAGGCTATCTCAGAGTACAATGGGATCTTGATCCGATGGGCCAATGGGCCATGGTGTGGCAGATGGCGCTTAATTTTAATAAATGTGAAGTGCTGCGTTTTAGAAAGGCAAAACAGGGCAGGACTAAAACACTAAATCGTAAGGTCTTGGGAAGTGTTGCTGAACAAAGAGACCTGGGAGTACAGTTCATAGTTCCTTGAAAGCGGAATCACAGGTAGATAGGATAGTGAAGGCAGCATTTAGTATGCTTTCCTTTATTGGTCATTGCGTTGAGTACAGGAGTTGTAAGGTCATGTTGCGGCTATACAGGACATTGGTTAGGCAATTTTTGGAGTATTATGGCAATTCTGTTCTTCCTGCTGGAGGAAGGATGTTGTGAAACTTGAAAGGGTTCAGAAAATATTTACAAGGATATTGCAAGGGTTTGAGCTATACGGAGATACTGACTAGCCTGGGGCTGTTTTCCCTGTAGCGACAAAGGCTGAGGGGTGACCCTATAGAGGTTTATAAGATCATGAAGGGCATGGATAGGGTAAATAGACAAGGTCTTTTCCCTGGGTTTGGGGTCTAGAGAACTAGAGGGCATAGGTTTAGGGTGAGAGGGGAAACGGTTAAAAGAAACCTAAGGGACATCTTTTTCATGGCATAGGTGGTGCACATATGAGCTACCAGAGGAAATGGAGGCTGGTACAAATAGAACATTTAAAAGACAGCTGGATGGGTACATGAATAGAATGGGTTTAAAGGGGTATGGGCCAAGTGCTGGCAAACGGGATTAGATTAATTTAGGATTTCTGGTCAGCATAGACGAGTTGGACGGAAGGGGCTGTTTTTTCCATGTTGTACATCTCTATGATTTCAGAAAGAAAGGAGGAGAACACACCCGCATCCACATCAACAGAGTTGAGGTTGAGAGGGTAGAGAGCGTTAACTTCTTTGGAGTGATGATAACCGACAATCTGTCCTGGACTTGCCACGTAGACCCGATAAGTCAAGAAGGCATAACCATGCCTCTTCTTCCTCAGGTGGCTCAGGAAATTTGGTATGTCCATACAGATCCTCGCCAACTTTCACAGATGCAACATTGAAAGCATACTGTCCAGGTGCATAATGGCCTGGTACGGCAACTGCTCTGCCCAAGTTCATGAGACCATCACGGAAGCCAACCTTCCATCCATAGATTCTATTTATATTGATTGTTGCCACGGAAAGGCTGCCAACATCATCAAAGACCCATCGTACCCCAGTAATGATCTCCTACAACTTCTTCCATCAGGCAGAAGATATAGGAGCTTGATCACGTGTGCCAGCAGATTCAAGAACAACTTCTTCCCAACTGTTATTGGATTGATGAATGGACTCTCTAACTTCAAATAATGCTGATCTTGCTCATGTTGATCTTGTCGAACACATACCTTGTGCGGTGTGACCAGTATGTCTCTGTCTTAAGTTTTTTTTTCATCCTATAACCTGTATGTCCTTGCTTATGATCTGCCTGTACCACCCGTAAACAAAGCTTTCCATTGTACTTAGGTACACGTGACAATAAATAAATCAAATCAAATAGCACATCTTCAAGAAATCCAAATACTATACTTCAATGGATCCACTTTTCCCACAGCGCATCTCCTGCACTCCTTCAAAGAATTCTAATAAATTGATTCAACACTGTTTTCCTTTTACAAAATCTTCATGACTCTTCCCAACAACTTTCAGATTGTCAAAAAGTCCAAGTATAACCTCCTTAATAATCAATTCTAACACCTGCCCTCACAGAAGATGTCAAGTTAACTGGCCTATAGTTCTATATTTCTAACTAACTTCCTCTCATGTTCTAATTTATTTGTCCTGCTCCGATGTTCTCTGTAGTCTGAGCAGTCACCTGACCTTCCTCTCACCTTTGCTTGATTATATGCTTTTCCCTTGCCTTGAATAGAACACTGACATTGCAAACTTGCCTCCTGGCTGTGGACTGACTGCCCTCCTCTCCTCTTCTTGTTCTTTCACCAAATAGTAGGCAAGATAAGGGCTTGAGAACTTTAAACTTGATCTCTGAAGCAAACTCAACACATATTTTAGCGTGGAAATTCTGACTTTAATTACATTTTCTGTTGAACAGCTGCCAAACCATCAGACTTTCCATTAGCTTGACCTGTTCCTGGGTTACATGAATAAGACTCCATAAGACTAGAAGAAGACGTTTTCTTCAGAACAATAACCAAAATAAATTATCTTTTTTCAATCAGGAAGTATAGTTCCCCATTCCTTTGTTAATTGGATAACTTCCTCTCCCCATACCACACACTATTGCATGGATCATTGAAGCAACAGGATTGGACATTCATTTCTTTGTTTACCTCTTTTTTTTGCTGGTTGAGAAAGACAGAACCTTGCTCTTTGAATTTCCCCACTTCCTCTTACTCAATGAACCACTGGCTTTCTATTTTATTTTTGAGTCAGCCATCAGGCATCACAGACGGAATACTTCCACTCTATAGCAAATTCCAATGATAGAATAATAGACTGTCACACTAACCCCTGGAAATTATTTTGTTGAGATTGACTTTTGTCCGATTTTCTGCACAATATACAGTTGCTTGATATAATATCTGGGATTGCTTTTATTGCAATTCTGGGGACAACGATCTAAGTCCCAAGCAACCAAGGAAAACACAGGCTTGCAATAGGTAAGGGAATTCAGGTGAAACATTTCTACTTTGCGGAGTAGACTAATTTATCACAAAAGTCAGACAGGCAACTAGGCACAGTCATGGGTTACAACATGAGCTCAGGCAGTTGAGGCAAATTAAAATGAATAAATACATTTAAATAACAGCTTTTCTCTTTTGGTGAAATGTTTATATTCAATGAGATGAGGGAAATATCCAAGATGTTGTTTACACAAACTGACCATAATTTCCATCTATTACTTTGCTTCATCAAGGAACTCACATAGTTTGGGTAGGGTGGAAAGTGTGATTCACGCTGATTGACAATGGATTTTGAGAGCTCACAAGGGTTAAGTATTCAACCTTTAGCTTCTGGGGGCTGAGGCAAGAGAGTACAAACCAATTGCTTATTTTGTGAGAGGAGTATAGAAGGTGCAGACAGAAGCCTGTTATTATGCTTATCTCTATTAATTGTTCACACATTTGTACAATCGAGCCCAGTACCTGCATAAAAGATCTCAGTTTAAATGAGATTTCCTAGTTTTCTGAGCTGGAAACAAACAGAGTTGAGGAGAGGCAACTGAATGAAGCCTGAGCTTGGGCCAACTGCATTTCTTGCCAACCAACCACAAAGATATTCATGTTGTTTATGGTGAAATATGTTCCCAAGGGCCACACAAGCCCAATCCTCCTGACTGAAAATTGGAAAGAGACATCATGGCTAATGTGGAAATACAGATCCATTACTCAATTTCATCAAAACAAAATTCTGTGCAATAGCCAGATATTCCAAGCTTTTGCATGCTGTTTTATCTCAGGCATTTCAAACAACAAACCTGCTTTTTTTTTTACTCAAATCTTGGAATAAGTGTTCACTTCGTAATTGAGATTGGGAACCTAACTTTACTTGTGCTAAAATAAAACTAATCGTGCTGATGATCTAGAGTCTATGAACTGAAGGATGGTAAAAACAGACATCAAAGTAATTTTCAAAACAAAACTGGATATATGTAATTGTATCAATAATAAAAGAGAGGGCCATTTGGCCCAACTGGGCTATACTGTTACTTTGCTCTAGAGGAGCTTCCGTCAACACAGCTTCATCTCATTCTCAGCATAACCTTCTATTCCTTTGTTTCTCTTGTAGTTCTCTAACTTTTGCTTTTTTTTAAACAAAGAAGTATGCTTGAGGATATTTACAGAGGAACCTTAACTATCCGAAGGACACGGGACGGGAGTAGTTCGCTTGATTGATTGAGTTCCAGATAATCCTGATAACATAATTTAACGTAGCATCAGGACCTCACGATCTTGTCGGATAATTTGATAATGGTGTGTTGGGATAATCAAGGTTCCTCTGTACTTAGAGAAAGGAGCAAATGTGCATGGTAAATAGAAAGAGCTGGAGAGTGGGACTAATTGGATAGGTCTTTCAAAGAGCTAACACAGGAATTATGGATGAATGGCCTCCTTTGGTGCTGTAAGATTCTGTAAAGCTAATCAGTCTGAATGTTGCATTAGACTGGCAGCCTATTATAGCTGTCAAATTTCCATTGCCTGTAGCTCAGTACTACATTTCATTTTGTCCAGAAAAATAATCACAAATCCATGTTGTACAATCACAAACAGCCTTCAGAGTTATACTTCAAGCAGGTTTTGCAGTAACATGAAACATATCATATTTCAAGATGTATATAATGACATTTGAAAATGTTCGAGACATTGAAACAATTCAATTCCACGACTGTCCCTAGTCAAGTGAGGAAAGTGGCCCAACAACTGCCAAATTAAGCAAGATTTATTGGTTGAAATAAAGTCAGATTCCTTCAGAAATTGTGAACAGACGAACAAGAACAGAACTTTAAGCGGGAATAAATTTCTTTTACTCTCTTGTGGGACCTGAGCATTGTTGGCTGGCCAGCATTTATTGCATGTCCTTGGTTGTCCTTGAGAATGTAGCGGTGAGCTGCTTTCTCGAACTGCTGTAGTCTATGTGCTGTAGGTAGACCCACAATTGCTCCAACAAGAAATACTGGAGACAAATGGACCTCTTTCCTCCTACTTGATAGCATTTAAAACAAATTTCTTTTCATTATTCTTACATGGGATGAAGGCATTGCTAGCTAGGTAGCATTTATTGCCCATCCCTAATTACCCAGAGGGCAGTTAAGAGTCAACCACATTGCTATGGGTGTGGAGTCACATGTCAGCCAGACCAGGTAAGGATGGCAGTCTCTTTCCCTAAAGGATATTATTAGTATCGGCAATAGTATCCGACAATCAGTAATGGATTCACTCTTAATTCCAAAGATTTTAAAAAATTGAATTCAAATTCCACCATCTGCCCTGGTGGGATTCAAATCCAGATTCCCAGAACATTGCCAGAGTTTCTGGATCAATAGTCTAGTGATAATATGACTAGGTCATTATCTTCCCTAGTCTCAGAAATCCATTTCAATATCCTAACATTCCTAGTGCGTGTGCACTCTCTGCATGGAGTTATGTGATTCATCTGCCAGTTTCGATAAATGTAAGCTCATTTCCAGTCTGATACATTTTGATATGTGGGATAAACTCACTAAGTGCACTTAAAGCAAATGATAACTGCATATTGAAGTCGTCATGAACATCTTATTAGCATGTTGAATATAGTAGGCAAGTGATCCTGTACATTTCATAGACCAAAAACATTCTATACCTGCTATTAAACAGACTTCCAGAGACTTTAGTAAGCAGAAGCAACTTGTGTCTCAGTGTAACTGTTAGTCAAGCAGTCAAAAGCCAATCTACATAACGATCCAATATTAGAGAAGATAAGACAAGCCTTACAAAGAAATTACCTTCTAGCAAAGTAAAAATCCGTTTCGTTCATCTGTTAATCTGATGGGTGCTCAGGACAAGACCTATTGACTTCAAACCAAGAATCTATACATCTGGAGAGAAATATAAATACAAAATTCCTGTTAGACAAAGTCTACACACACAATAGTCACCGGAAAGAAAGCATCTTCTTAGAGATTAAAGCCGATTACATGGAATAAAGCCATCCAGAATATAATTGAAGGTTTGCAAACAACGCAATGGAATCATCATTCAGTCATACTTGTGAGTCAGGTTCCATTCCATAGGAGCATAATACCTTTAAAACTTTCTGAAAAATTTGTCACTTGTCTCTCTCTATTTTTGTGTTTTTCTTCCGCTCCTGCCTGCGGTCTCTCTTCTGTCAGTGAGAGCCAGAAGCTCCCTTTGCCCACTGCTGTTCCTGACAGTAAAAGGTGAGATAACACATTCTTAAGGCTTCATCAGTGTGGAATATCAAAAGGCCAGCTGAGAATTTTAACTAACAAATGTGAGAATTGCTGGATTTTTAAAAAAAGTTCATTCCCATTGAACGGCAGACAAGACTCGAAAGATTGCATAATCTGTTCCTGCTCCAGGCTGAAATCTCATTGAGCTGAGGGACTGGTCTGCTGACTGGACAGCTGATGTCTGCTTATCAGAAGACATTTACAGAGGTCTTTCACTTTCCAGCTCTTACTCGGCTTTGGTGTTTGTAAAGCATTTTGAGATATTGTTCTGAGTTGAATGAAGAATACAAATGAAGGTTGCTAATGATTATATCATTTCATTCACTGCACTCAAAACAAAAATCAGGGCACCATTCCAATCCTATATTAATTTTACATCCATACAATTTGTCTGGGGGTGTTTTGTTTTTCTTGCTTCTGTGCCCATGTGAATTTCCATGGACAAAAATGTGTGCATGTGGCACACACATGTGCAGAGGGTGGGCGTGGATGGGGAAGGATGCAACATGCAGTAGGTAGGTCTCAGAGACCTCAAGAAGAAAGACACTTCTTTTAATGTTTGAACGGAGCAGGATACCATATGATTTATTTTTAAACAATTTTCCATGATGCACCGTGAATTAAAAGCAACCACTAATTAAGGCGCTCTCTTTTGGAGAGCAATGAAAAAGCATTAGAGTGAAGACTGAAATGCAGAAACTTCTGAACTAATTCACACTTGTAATAACTGTAAAGTTCTCTGCTCATGCTATGAATTAATCCTGAACCAGAAGTGACGCAAGCAGACCTATTTCAAAGCCGATGACTATGAACCTAAGTCAACTGAGCAATGGCTTCCTGATGAAGGGCTTTTGCCTGAAATGTTAATTTTCTTGATCCTCAGATGCTGCCTGACTGCTGTACCTTTCCAGCACCATTCTAATCTTGAGTAATGGGTGGCTCAGGGTTGAATGTACAACCCTCCCAGAATGCACTGCAGCCTATACAACTTGGCATTAATCCCTTTACCATTGCAATCAGCAACCTTGGAAAGTTTTGTTTTAATACTTTGACAATTTTTTAAAAAATTAAACACTTTTTTAAAAATATTAGAAATTGGTAAAAAGGCTGTTTGAATGGGGTGCTGGACTTGGGAATGGACATGTGATGGATATCCCGGTCCATCCAGAGTTTGTGCAACCAGAAAAGGTGGCAATCTTAGCCCATTGAGATGGGCCTGAGAAATTGCCATTGAACATTCCGGCCTGGACACACAAACTGTCGAGAAAAAACTTTTGAGTCCATACAATTTCAGAGACAGGGTTTTGGGAACAATTGGTATTTCTGTGAATTTAATAATTTATGCAACGATCAGCTCAAACATCCCAAAAGCATTGTCGATATTGAGAGGCCATCAGTGTTCTGTCATGGTAGATTCTGGCATTCAGGTATTGAGAAAATTCTCAGGTTTTGAGAAAATTCAGGTATTGAGAAAATTCGCCTTGGAGACAGCTGCACCACTCAACATGATCAATACTGATCCTCCAGCCCAATGATGCATTTGCATTCTCCCCCTCTAGCCCTTGATGCCTCTTAATAAACAATTGACCTTGACACTCAAAACTTTGTGCTGCCGCAATATTTTCAGCCCCTTAGTCTACTTACCCTTTATGGTAGATGCATAAACAAGGCAAGCGTGCAATGGTATCTCCCTGCTGCAGTTCTTCAAGACATATTGCACATTCTCCAGTATCTTTACTTAGCACATCCTCTACAGCAACAACAAAAAAATACAAATCAGTGTCATTACAAGGAATTATACCATTGGTCATTGATGTTGCTTCAAAGTTTTTAAAAGCTTCCACCAGCAGAACTCCAACAGCATGTCGTTATGTCCTATTAAAAGATAACGGAGTAAGAACTCTGTCAACAGATAAGGAATATGCTTCGCAGGAACTAATGTTACCAACTGGAGGGAGGCAATGGCCTCATGGTATTATTACTGGACTGTTAAACCAGAGGCACAGGAAATATTCTGGGGACCTGGGTTTGAAATCCACCACGGCAGATGGTAGGGTTTAAATTCAATAACAACCTGGAATTAAGAATCTAATTTCAACCATGAAATCACTGTCAATTATTGGGTTGGATCACTAATGCCCATTAAGGAAGGAAACTGACATCTTAATCAGGTCTGGCCAACATGCGACTCCACAGCCAATGTGATTGACTCTTAACTATCCTCTGGGATGGGTAATAACTAGCCAGTGATGCTATCATCCCATGAATGAATTTTTTAAAAACACACAAGTTAATGATACCGTTATAATATAAAGTTGCACTCAATTAGCCTAAGGGAGTCATTCTGGGCTTGAAATGTTAACTGTTTTTCTCTGCACAGATGCAACCAGACCTGCTGAGTTTCTCCTGCATTCTCTGTATTTGTTTCAGATTTCCAGCATCTGTGGTATTTTGCCTTTATACTATCCTCTGGCTCAAGCAGACAATCAGCGTTTATTTACATGCAAGTCCCTCACTAGGGTTTCAACTCAAAGATCAACACTGGCATTCCAGTGTTGTACTGAGGGATTGCTGCACTGGCAGAGATTGTGGATGAGATATGAAACTGCTGAGATGGATGCACAAGTTCTAACAGCACTACTTCAAGGAAGAGCAGAGGAGTTATCCCTCAAACAACATCACAAAATCTAAAAACGACCATCTATTGCCGCTTGAGGGAGTTTACTGTGCACAAATTGACTTTCATATTACACTATAACAGCAATTTCTTTTATGAAAAAGCATTTCTCTGATGCCCTTGGAGATGTCCAATGGTCAAGTAAAGGGGTATATAAATGTGATTTTAAAAAATAAATAAACCTTTTTAGATTTATATCTGTGAGTGCAAGTAATGGGGAGAATTTGTTTTAGGGATTAGAGAGTCTAAGGCCCTTCAGCCCATCGAGACTGCACTAGTGAAAAACAAAAACAATAACCTAATTATTCTAACTTTATTTTTCAGCATTTGCCTTACGGCCTTGTATGACTTAGTGCACTTTCTAAATACTTCCCAAATATTAGGAGGCAGAAAGGAGTCCCTCCTGTGTACCTTATCCATGCCTTTTGTGAATTTGCACATCCTGATCATGCTTTACTGAACACATTTACTGGATTGTAAGAGAGAACCCTTATTTCTGAGCAGGCCGCTTGTTCCATTTTTCTTCTGGATGAAGTGCAAGTCACAATTACTATTCAGCTTGTGTTAACTGTCCAGGAGAGATCAGGAAGAACCTGGTTTAGAAACGCACAGGCTTCAGAGCATTTTGTTAAAAAGCATCCTGAATGACTTCACAAAAAGACACCAGTAGAGGGGGCTGTGCCTCTCTGTTTTGTGCTTGTGAGCTCAGGTCACATTCACACTTTAGTTTTGAAAGCCAGAGGGAAAGCAAACCAAACGAGACCAATGTATTCGGGGAGGCACTAACACTCAGCGATAAACCTCCCAGGTACCTGCAATAGGACGTGACTCAACAGCCGCTACAAAGCCAGCATATCAGACTCAGAATCATTACACCGAAAGGAACAGAATGTCACGCAGAGGAAGGTTTATAGAAAGATTGTTATTGTTAATCTTCCAGTGGGAATGAGTTATCACAGCAACTACTGATATTTGTCAACAGAGCATCTCTGAATAAGTACAGCAGACAAAAAATGCATCACAGATTAGGGAGGCTAACCAAAAGCAGAATAATGAAGGAGGTGGGGAGAAAGAAGAATTGTGATGGAGGGGTAAATGCAGAAATATAATAATGGAATCCAGTGTTTAAAGCCTAAAGGCTGAGGGACACTGAGGATGTGCAAGAAGCCAGAATGGGAGGTATACTGACGTCTAGGAGAGTTGCAAGAGACTCCAGGGAATTAGTCAAAGCCACTGAACAAGTTGAAACGGAGGACGTGAACAGAGTACATCTGAACATACATATCGGGAAAAAACGTAGGCCCCTCAAACTTGTTCTGTCATTCAAAGACTGATCTGTTTGTGCTTTGAATTCCACATCCCCATCTACACCTGGTAATCTTTGCTTCCCTTACCCAAGAAGAAAGCATCTACCTCCACCTTAAAATGAATGTCCTCATCTCTATCCTAAAAGGTGTCACAAATCTTTGCACAGGGCCTCCTAGTTTTGGGTTCACCTACAAAGTCGAGATGGTTCAGAACAAGAGCAGAAGGTGGTCAGGGATCACGAGAAAAATGGTACGCCAACAAGTTACAATATAGTTAGCAAAACACAGTACCGTAGCCTATTAAAAGGAGAAAACATTACAGAAGAAATGTTTATTGGCATGCTTCATTAGGAATGAGCTATCACCATTCTGGAGGTCCTGTTTCAGTCCCTTATTAAGGCAGATATCACATTTCTTTGTTCAACTTTATTTTACATTGTTTCTCTGTTTTAAAATTGAATTAGGTTTATTGTCACATGCACCCACATGAAAAGTTTACAAGTCGCCATTTATGGTGCCACCTTACATACAAAGGTACCTAGGTACAGAGTCTTAGAGAATCCAGTTTTCACTAGAGGGAAAGGAATTGGTTTCTGGCTGGGTTTGACTGGTTTTATCAGTTGAACTTCTGAGTTGTATCAGACAAGCTTTACTGACATGAAATAATCATGCCAACCCCTGGCAGTGCGATGATTGTACTGTTCACTAACTTCAAACACGTTACAGGCTGGGATTGAAGTTATTGTGACCGCTTGGCTCCTCACCACCTTGTACACATATTTACCTACCTCAGCCAGATTAAATCTTCAGATGACCCAGGAAATCCTGCTGCAAAATTCTGAGGATTTTAATATGAGCACTCTCTAAGCAAGGTTACACACAATTTTTCTCATGACATCCAAACCACTGCAGCTCAGTGACCCAAAGTCTTGTGGTTTGGGTTTGCCCCTTCCAGATTTCTTATTTTTAAGGCCTCTTACTTTGATCTGTGACTTTGAAAAGCCCTATTTGAATAATGCACAGATTCAAGGACAGTCTATTTACATCACATATCCCCTGGGAATTAGTATCAGTTGAGCTCACGGTCTAAAGGAAACTTCTCATTTTCAGCACATCTTTTCAATATAGAGAGATTCATTACAGCCAGAGGAAGCCATTCAGTTAGATCTTGTCTGAACATCACTTCCCACAACCTCTGATTCACACATCTTTACTCTTAAACAAACAGAAGTGCGTGCTTGTGGTTACACATACATTTTATTTGTTTGTGGGATGTGGGCATTGTTGGCTAAGCCAGGATTTATTGCCCATTTCTTATTGATGTCAAGATGGTGACCCACTCAGTCCAGGAGATATAGGTATACTAATAGTGTTGGTAGGAATGAGGTTTGACACAGAAATGGTGACATATATCCAAATCAGGACAATGCGTGCCTTGGAGGTCAACTTGAAAGGGTGTCATTCCCATTGTATCTGCTGCCATTGTCCTGGTGGAAGAAGTCATGGATTTGAAAGGTGTTGTTGAGGGATCTTTGGTGGGTATTTGACCTATCGGCACACATATGCATGCATTGAATGTGTCAAATGTGTGTGTCTATTTTCTATGTATAGAAGCTGTTTATTTTTGTGTACAGGGACTTGCATGTATTTTATAGACAAACATGTGTGAGGAGATATCTAAAATATGCAGTTGTGGTCATTTAACATTTTTTCTAACTCAGTCACTGATGTCACCATAGAACAGGAACTTAGGACCAGTTGTGCTGGCTGATATTTGTCCTGTCATTTCAAGATTCTGGCATGAATTTAATCCTTCTCCAAACTCCAGTGAAGTCCTCAAATTGCAGTGAACAGGGGAAATAGTCAAACCTGGGACCTCTCTCAAGTTACTGCGCTTCAAGACACAAACTATATTCCTTTTCCTATCCTTGGTCTCCTCATTTTTCATTCTCCCTGAATTGTTTATTAAATAGTAACATCACCTTCTGCATTTATATTGATTTGTAGGAGTATTTGGGCTAACACTAAAAGCAGAATTAAAGAATTTAGCAATATCCTTGACAATTACTAACCCCATTAAACTTAAAGCCACAACATAGAAGAAAAACGTTAATTTCCTGAATACAATACAACTTACACGAGCACAAAATAACAGGCATCAGTTCAGAATAAAAAGTTTGCTTCAAAACAAAAGACACATCCTTCTAAACATAAAGGGCCCATCATCTTAAATGAACCTTCCAAAGACTGTTCAGGCGATATGCACAAAGCTAGAATACTTTAACCAGGCATTTATAACCCATTCTGCTCCCTCTGAAATCACAGTGTCAATTAAATTTAACAATTGACAAGAGAGTATTCATTCCAGTAGCATTGGATACATTTTTCCCCATATACATACATTGTAAAGCTAAAACTACCACATTCATTTGCAAGTAATTCAATACCTCAATTATTTCAGGATCTCCAGGCTCTGATTTAGCTAAGTGTCCTTTACAACTTTGAAGTTGTTCATCTTATTTGCAGGCTCTCTCTAGCTTCTCCAGCATTGCAAACTCCCTCGTTCTCCAAACCCCTATTGGCTTCCCTTGGTTTTTCAATCTGTCGTGGCCGCCCAATCTCCTGTCTGCCCCTTGGATCGCCAAAGCCTCCAAGCCTCTTGCAGCCACAATGCCTCCAGTTTCATCATCCTCGTGCCCCCCACCTCCCAAGTCTCTTGCAGCCACCTTCTCCCTCATTTCCTGCCAGCCCCTTATAGCCTCCCATTTACCAACAATTCCCCAGGTGGCTGCCAACCTGCCTTCCCCACCCCCTCCCATGTGGCCTCTGACACCCCCCACTAAACCCACCCATAAATCCGGCTGTCCCAGCAAAAACATGAATGTCACTTCCCCGGCTGACATCACTATAAAGGCTGCTCCTGGCCCTGGCCTCCATTCCCCAGCCTCAGCTACATGGTGGCGTCTCCCAATTCCCCAGCTCCTGAATGTCAGCCCTCAGTTCCTGCACTGTGACCCTTGGTCCTGTGATTAAGCATTCACTGACCCTGCTGCTACTCCTCCAACCACAGACTGTCTCTCTTCTGCCTTTGTTGCTGATTGGTTCACTTTTGAACCAATCAGAGGAAGTATGGGGGAAAACCAACCTGTGATTGGAGGAGCAGCTCCTCACTTTTTTTTTCTATTCTATCCATAGTGATGACTTTTCTCCAACTGATTATCCCTGTGAATGAATGAAATTGCCCATTGCCCCGTGTTATCTTGAATGTTTCTGCAATGCATTGACAGCTGTTTGATCCAAGCAGCTCCCACCTCAATAATGAGCAATGATCAGGATCAGACATTAGAAAAGGGGTTAGACACTGACTGGAACTGTCCTTATGCCTGGTTCAAATGAACACAAGTTGGTCTTGAAGGAAGTGCTAGACTTAAATTTCAAGAAAAGATTCCATAGCATAGTTTGCATTGCCTTATGACTGGGAGACTGACCAGTGATCTCACTGAGAAACTCAACTAGTGCAGAAAGATGGAGCACAGTGAGAATGAGGTCAGGTGACCACTGGCCAATCACATGACTAAACCTCCAACCAACCCAGGTGGGACTTCAGTACTGTAGAAGCTAAGCTCAATTAAATTAAAACATTGGCAGCACCATGGTGCAAACTACTATTTTCCCAAGGACACACTAGCCATTTACACACTACAGTCTAGTCACCTACAATGCACACAAAACTGAACAGAACTGAAAGGGGAACTAAGCAAGTAACATTCACTTTGGAAACTTCCCATTTCTGTTTTGTGTTAAGTGGAATACAAGATTTTACAATAAGTAAAGGTCAACTACATGTTCTTCTCTCTTTTAGCTCATTGCCTGCAGAAAAAAAAGGAACCACTCGAATGAAAGAAAAACTGTTTTGGCGAAAAGAAAACAATGGAAGCTTTAAAAGCGGCCTAGGCCTAGGCAGCTGGAATTAGCACCAAAATGTACTGCACAAAGCAATGGAGGAGCTGGCTGACGTAGTGATCACATTGCATATTGATTTTGGAAATGCTTACATTAATAGTGTGGGTGTGTTCCCTAGCTGGCTTTGAACTAACTACTGCATTATTGATCTTACAATTACATGGGAGCTCCACAGGAACCTCAAATAAAACCAAGATGAGAACAAGTTAATCCTACAGTACACTGCATTTAAATTTAAAACCAAATCATTGGATTAGAAAGTTTACTCAGCTGAATACAGAAAATTAGACAGCCCAAGAATTGATATTTACATATGACATACTTTAAAGTCTTTTGATGCTTTCATTTAAAAAAAACAACCATTTTGCCTTTGTCTCCTTCTGTATTCTGTCTATACCTCAATTGTCCAGAAACAGATGATTGCTACTGACCATTTGTATCAGGCTCAGTTCAGTTGATCGTTCTCACTTCTGAATTAGAAGATTGTGGATTTGGCTGTAAAGTGTTTGGGGAGGCCCTGAGGTCATCAAAGGGGCTATATAAATTATTTCACGAAGCTTTCTTGTGCATCACCTGCAACTCCCACCCTTTTAGCTCACCACAGTATATGGCCCACAAAATGGAGACTGTGGAGAACTGAATGTAAAAATGATAGACTCAGCAATGGAGGATACAAACACATTCTCTCATATTGCCATCAACCTGTTGTAATGCCTTTCCAGAAGGCTGGGATCATAACCAATTGCGCATGTGCAGAAACACAGCGTCAATACCATTACAGTCAATGAGGTGCAGCATTCACATTCTGAAACACCCATACTGAGAGTCACACATATTCTCTCTTTCTCATAGGTTTAACCATATAGAACATTGACTGATATCTGGAATAAAACATTGGTGCCTTTGAAGACCACATTTTACAATAAATTAGAGTACGTACTGCCCTGCAGGGACTATGCGCAGTTTCAATTATTCTTTCTCTGAACCTTAAATCTATGTTTCACGATGTGATATCATTAGTGCACACATGTAGGTGGTGGCCATCTTTGTTAGCCATCTTGGCATTCGCAGCACACACTATATTTCCAGAAAGCACATTGTCACAATGAAGCAATTTTATTTTACATATAAGATTCCCTTACAAAGTGGCATTGTCAGAAAAAATATACAAAACTCTCCTTCAACTTGAGGAGGAGAAAGAATGTCTAAAGTGGTAGTCATATTTCATATTGATCTTGGAAACTCTATTGCATTAATCATATGGGTGTGGCGCCCAGCTGGTTTCAAACTAAACACAGATTTATTGATTCTTCAATATAAATTTTTGTTCATGCCAAGGCTCGCCTGAAAGTAGTGCAGAGGTGAAATCTTCCATCAGAGGCAGTTGGTTTATACCAGTGTTTGGAATATTCACTGTAGAGACCTTAAAGCTGATTTTAATAACACTCAAATACAAATGGAAACTGATGTTCATTGTTATCTTTTGCATCATTAATAAAGCAAGAGGAAATATTTTGCTTGGTCGGCACTCCAATTGATTAAAGCATTTACTCCCTTCTTCACCAACAAATTATGGCTTCCTTAGAGGCCCTGGCACAGACTGAAAACTGTAAGAAGGGGAGCCCCAAGCGTTCATGGGAGCCTTGGTAACTGAACCAATGAAATACCCAAACAATAACCTTCACTGGAGTCAATAGAGTCATAGAGATGTACAGCACGGAAACAGACCTTTCTGTCCAACCAGATATCCCAACCCAATCTAGCCTCACCTGCCAGCATCTGGCCCATATTCCTCCAAATCCTTCCTATTCATATACCCATCCAGATGCCTCTTAAATATTGCAATTGTACCAGCCTCCACCACTTCCTCTGGCAGCTCATTCCATACACGTACCACCCTCTGTGTGAAAAAGTTGCCCCATAAGGTCTCTTGTATATCTTTCCCCTCTCATCCCAAACCTATGCCCTCTAGTTCTGGACTCCCCGACCCCGGGACAAGACTTTGTTTCTTTACCCTATCCATGCCCCTCATGATTTTATAAACCTCTATAAGGTCACCCCTCAGCCTCCGATGCTACAGGGAAAACAGCCCGAGCCTATCCAACCTCTCCCCATAGCTCAAATCCTCCAACCCTGGCAACATCCTTGTAAACCTTTACTGAACCCTTTTAAGTTTCACAACATTTTTACAATAGGAAAGAGACCAGAATGAGCTGTGAACCTACAGTCCAAGGTCTCATTGTTCAGCAACACTCCCTAGGACCTTACCATTAAGTGCATAAGTCCTGCTAAGATTTGTTCTCCCAAAATGCAGAACCTCAAATTTATCTGAATTAAACTCCATCTGCCACTTCTCAGCCCATTGGCCCATCTGATCAAGATGCCGGTGTAATCGGAGGTAACATTCTTCGCCGTCCACTACACCTCCAATTTTGGTGTCATTTGCAAGCTTATTAATAGTTTCCCTCCTATTTATAATATCTTTCCAAAATACAGTTTGAATTCGACACACCTGGTAAATTAATTGCTTCAAACTTGCAGAAAAACACCAAGCTCAAGGATCGCATTAGGCCTGGTAGATGCTTAATTTTATACAATCATTTTTTTAAGTTTTTGACTAGTATGCTGGAATGTTCCAGTTTTCTAGGTGTTCAATAAAAAATGATTTTCTGTTTATTTGTTCATGTGTTCGGGGTGAAGAGACTGGACCCTGAGAAGAGCTCCAAGGGGGGTTGTGACCACAAAATGATTGAGAATCACTGATCTAGAAGATGCACATCCCTAACCCTAACCCTACAGTAAGTCACCAAGACTTCACAAATATCAGTACCCCAATTAAACAGCCTCCACCAACTGAAGAACTAGCAACATTAGGTTCCTTCCAAGTCATACACCCGAAACATGGTGACATATTGCTGTTTATCCATCAACACTGGTCAAAATTCTGGAAGGTTCTATCTAACTGTCCTGCCTGTGCACCTTCATCACTTAGGCAGTTAGGATACTTGAAGGAAGCTTTCCATTATCTTCGTAAAGCAACTGGGAATGGGCAATAAATTCTGGCCTTACCAGGAATAACTCATTCTGAAAACAACATAAAAAAAATTTGCCAATGACAGTAATGGCAAGTTGATGATAACCATGGTCACTTGATTAGTGGAGAAGTATTGAAAAGTATTGAACTGGAGTATTTCAATTAGAGCCTTGGCCATGAGCCCAATGGTCCTTAAGATGACTGAATTCCTGTCAGGATTCATTTAAAATCTAGGTATTTCTGTGAAACACCTTGGAAAAAAGCCTGATTGTGATCAAATGGAGAAGGAAAAATTGATTCGGACTTTCACATAGAAAAAGTACCCAAACTGTATATTGTGGCCATAGGATAGGTGAAGGCACGTGACATGGTGCAGACTTTATGAGGAATGATAGAGTTAGGTGGGGAGACATGAACTGAGATGAGATGAGTTGGCCTATGAAGCAAATGGGAATGAGGAAGCATGTTGGATGTGGGCCAGAAGACTTTCTCAATATACTGTTCGTATTACAGCTGTGGCAATGTCTCTGGACATCAAGAAAGTTCTCTTTATAAAATAAAAACCCGAAAGAACTGCCGAGGCTGTAAATCGAAGATAGAAATAGAAATTGCTGGAAAAGCTCAGGAGAAAGCTCAGAAATGAGGAAGGGTCACTCGACCAGAAGCGTTAACTCTGACCTCTCTCCAAAGATGCTGCTAAACCTGCTGAGTGTTTCCAGCAATTTCTGTTTTTGTCCATGAAGGTCTCCTTATAGCCTACCTCAGCACTGACAGCCTGTGGCTGCCTCCAAACTGTTCCTGGGACAACTGGACTCCAGTGTCCATTCCCACATTCCAAAGAATGAATACCCTGCCTTTGAGGACACTAACTCCCAAGATAAACAAATTTACCAAGTTCCTCTCAGATGAGAATCCAGCGCATAACCTTTTTACATTAAGTCTCTCATCATACATGTTTGAGCAAATCAAAATAAAGTAAATGACCAATTATCAACCTCTTAAAAAGGGCAGAGAATAAACAAAACTTTAATGGAAACGTTCCTACTCTGGGTAAACCAAAAAAGCTCGTTAACTAAAGAACCATCCCTTAAAGGAACACAGCAATGAAAACCGAAACTTTAAAGGAGATTGTTAACTTTAAAATAGAATTCCATTTTCAGAGTTAAAAATCACACAACACTAGGTTATAGAATCATAGAGATGTTCAGCGTGAAAACAGACCCCTTAGTCCAACTCGTCCATGCCGAACAGATATCCCAACCCAATCTAGTCCCACCTGCCAGCACCCGGCCCATATCCCTCCAAACCATTCCTATTCATATACCCATTCAGATGCCTTTTAAATGTTGCAATTGTACCAGCCTCCACCACTTCCTCTGGCAGCTCATTCCATACACGTACCACCCTCTGCATGAAAAAGTTGCCCCTTAGGTCCCTTTTATATCTTTCCCCTCTCATCCTAAACCTATGCCCTCTAGTTCTGGACTCCCCCACCGCAGGGAAAAGACTTTTGTCTATTTATCCTATCCATACCCCTCATAATTTTGTCAACCTCTATAAAGTCACCCCTCAACCTTTGACGCTCCAGGGAAAACAGCCCCAGCCTGTTCAGCCTCTCCCTATAGCTCAAATCCTCCTACCCTGGCAACATTCTTGCAAATCTTTTCTGAACCCTTTCAAGTTTCACAACATCTTTCCGATAGGAAGGAGAGCAGAATTGCACGCAATATTCCAACAGTGGCCTAACCAATGTCCTGTACAACCACAACATGACCTCCCAACTCCTGTACTCAATACTCTGACCATAAAGGAAAGCATACCAAATGCCTTCTTCACTATCCTATCCACCTGCGACTCCACTTTCAAGGAGCTATGAACCTGCACTCCACGGTCTCTTTGTTCAGCAACACTCCTTCGGACCTTACCATTAAGTGTATAAGTCCTGCTAAAATTTGCTTTCCCAAAGTGCAGCACCTCGCATTTATCTGAATTAAACTCCAGCTGGTACTTCTCAGCCCATTGGCCCATCTGGTCAAGATCCTGTTGTAATCTGAGGTAACCCTCTTCACTGTCCACTACACCTCCAATTTTGGTGTCATCTGCAAACTTACTAACTATACCCCTTATGTTCGCATCCAAATCATTTATGTAAATGACAAAAAGTAGAGGATCCAGCACCAATCCTTGTGGCACTCCACTGGTCACAGGCCTCCAGTTTGAAAAACAACCCTCCACCACCACCCTCTGTCTTCTACCTTTGAGCCAGTTCTGTATCCAAATGGTTACTTCTCCCTTTATTCCGTGAGATCTAACCTTGCTAATCAGTCTCCCATGGGGAACCTTGTCGAATGCCTTACTGAAGTCCATATAGATCACATCTACTGCTCTGCCCTCATCTCTTTGTTACTTCTTTAGAAAATTCAATTGTTTGTGAGCATGATTTCCCATGCACAAAGCCATGTTGACTATCCCTAATCAGTCCTTGCCTTTCCAAATACATTTATAGTCCAACAGGTTTAATTGGAAGCACTAGCTTTTGAAGCACTACTCCTTCATCAGATGGTTCAGAGAGATGATACATTCTAGCCCTCGCAGTGTCCTGTTTCTGCCTCAGAAAGCCTCAAGTTTACTGCACACCAGGCTCCCTCTCCAAAGACACCAGAGTTTGGACATAACCATCGAAGAGGGCCAGTCAGTCAGGCTAAACAACCCACTGACCTGCTCATTGCCTGGGACAGTTAGTAGACTCCTTGGCTAATTCCAGGAGAAAGCTAACAAGGGTACCTTCCAAAGGAAAATATCTGCTGACAGTTTTTTAAAAAATCTTTTCAGTATTTCAAATGTAGAAATAATTAACAAAGTATCATTTGTGCATGAGTTACTTAGTCAATCAATGCCCTCTTCCTGAAGGTTAATAATAAATTAACACACCATTAACACTCAACCACCTTTGCTCTAAGGATAGCAATCCACCTTCTCCAAGGTAAAAACAACGACTGCAGATGCTGGAAACCAGATTCTGGATTAGTGGTGCTGGAAGAGCACAGCAGTTCAGGCAGCATCCGAGGAGCAGTAAAATCGATGTTTCGGGCAAAAGCCCTTCATCCTGTATTCCTGATGAAGGGCTTTTGCCCGAAACGTCGATTTTACTGGTCCTTGGATGCTGCCTGAACTGCTGTGCTCTTCCAGCACCACTAATCCAGAATCCACTTTCTCCAGTTTATCCATATAGCTGTAATCCCTTATCCCTGAAATCATTCAAGTAAATCTCTCTACAGCTCTCCAAAGCCTTTATGTTCTCTACAAAGTGCAGGGTTCAGAATTTTCAATTGGGATTTATAAACAGGCTTTCTTTCTTTCCTTCCTTCCTTATGTTTCATCTGCTCCTATTGCTTATTCTGTCCCTTCCTATAACTTATTCATTTGAGACTTTTTTTTCCCACTGCACAGGTTCCTTCCATTCCTTCCATGACTTGCTGCATATATTCATCATTTTCTGCTTTTTGATCCAACTACTTCCAGATGGCACATTGGAGTTTCCCATGAGGGTTTAATAGAGAACGTACACTCTGCTCCACAGGTTCAAGTCTGGGATTGGAGTGAAACTCAAAATGCTGGAAACATGCAGCAGATTTGGCTGTTCCTGTAGAGAGGGGAAAGGAATTAATGCTTCAGATCAACGAATGCTGTTCTGTTAGTTCAGCTGTGCCAATGCTTACAGATGGCATAGGGGAGAAGGTTAGCGTCATCCTGGAGTTGGAGTCTGAAACAAAGCTAGCCTAGACTGATCAGAGAATCTCTACAAAGTGGAAATATGCCTTTGACCCATCAGGTCCACGCCAACCCTCTGAAAAGCATCCCACCTAGACTAACACCGCCTAGTCTATCCCTGTAATCCTGCCTTTCCAATGGCTAATCCATCTTGCCTGCACATCCCTGGACACAATGGGCAATTTAGCATAGCTAATCTGCCTAGCCTGCATATCTTTGGACCATAGGAGGAAACCAAAGCATCCAGAGGAAACCCAGGCAGACACAGGGAGAATGTGCAAATTCCATGCAAACAGTAACCAAAGGTGGAATTGAACCCAGGTCCCTGGCACTGAGAGGCGGCAGCGCTAACCACTGAGCCACCATGTCACCCATATATCATGTTACAGTTCCCATGGGGATAACAGTCCATAGCAGAAAGGAGCCAGCAAATTCACCTAAGATGTAGACATTCTCTGTCCTTTCTGGCTGCTACTTACTGTGAGATAGGGAGATGTTCCCAACACAGTGCATAGGACAGTACAGCACAGGAAGAGGCCCTTTGGCCCACCATATCTGTGCTGACCACAATGCCATCGTAAACTAATTTCATTTGCCTGAACATGGTTCATATCCCTCGATTCTCTGGTTGTTCAGGTGTCTGTCTAAATGTCTGTGTAAAAGAACTTCACTCACACATCTCCTTTAAACTTTCCCCCTCTCATCTTAAACCTGTGCCACCTTGTATTTGATGTCCACCCTTGGACAGAGACTCCAACTATCCACCTTATCCATGCCTCTAATGGGTTGAATGGCCTTCTTCTGTATTATAGCAAGAAAGCTAGTTTGTCAATTCGTCAACTTGGAAGTCGAAAAACCGTATTCATGGTCCTGTGAACTTACCTCCCCAGCTTTTCACTCTATAAATCTTGAGAACCGTGGTTCATTCGATTCTGACCTCTTAAACACACTCACCTTCTTAGATCTATCTCTGGTGGCCTTGCCTTCTGTTGCCTAGAATCTGTGCCCTTTATTCTCCCACAAAACCTCTCTGCGTCTTTTAAAGAAGCTCCTTAAAACGTATGACTTTTACTAAGCTTTGCTTTTGTTCAGTCATTTTTGGGCATCACTGGTTGGCTGGGCCAGTATTTATTGCCCACCTTTTCACACACAGTGAGTGGTTAGGATCTGGGTTGCACTGTCTGAGTGTGTGTGCTGGAGGCAGATTCAATCAAGGCTTTCAGAAAGGAAGAACGCACCAAGGATGTAAAGCTTAAATTGATCACTCAAAAGAAACAAAGTTCAAAAGAGAGGTACAGAACAGGAACAGGCCCTTTGGTCCTCCAAGCCTGTGTCAATCATCATGCCTTAAGTAAACTAAAAAAAACCTTCTGCCCTTATTTGGCCCATATCCCTCTATTCCCTTCCTATTCATGTAACTATCCAGATGCCTATTAAATGTCATCAACATGCCCGCTTCCACCACCTCTTCTGGCAGTGGGTTCTAGGCGCCTATCATTCTCTGGGTGAAAAACATCCCTCGCGCATCTTCCTGAAACTTTCCCCCCTCACCTTGAACTTGTGAACCCTTGTCATTGAAACTTCAATCCTGGAAAAAAGCCTCTGACTATCCAGCCTATCAATGCCTCTCATAATTTTATAGACCTCCATCAGGCCTCCTCCCAGCCACCATCTTTCCAGTAAAAACAATCCTAGTCTTTTTAACCTTTCCTCATTGCCAAACCCCTTGAGACCAGGTAACATTCAGGTGAACCTTCTCTGCCCTTTCTCCGCCCTTTCTCCAAAGCTTCTGGTAGTGTGGCGACCAAAACTGCACACAATATTCCAAATGTGGTCTAACAAAGGTTTTATATAGATGCAATATGGTTTGCCAACTCCTGCACTCCATGTCATGGTTGGTGAAGGCAAGCATGCCATAAACTTTCTTAATTATATCGGCTACGTTTAGGGATATGTGGACCTGCACGCTCAGATCCATCTGTATGTTAATGTTCCTAAGGGTTCTGCTATTTACAGTATAATTTACACCTAAATCTGATCCTCCAAAATGCATCACCTTGCATGTGCCTGAATTAAACTCTATCTACCATTTCAGTGCCCAAGTTGCAAATCAATCCAGTTATATCCATTCACAATCATTCGCACTCCTAATAACATTCTCCTCCAAAAGTGGAAACATCCTCATGGGAGCAGGCAAACTATGAATAACTGTAAGATGGTGTAACTTTTTTTTCCTTATCGCTCTAATTGTTTTGAAGATTTGTACCTAGGTACTTTGTACTTGAGATGGCATCATATGGGGCAACATTGTAGATTTTTCACTGTACTCCTGTACTTGAGTACTCGTGACAATAAATGTAAACTTAATCTAATAGATTGGGGGACAATCTGAAACATGGGAATAGTAGTTAGTGACTTGCTCACTTTGAAAACCAGGCATGATGGGCCAAATGGCCCTTGCTCTGTGCTGTAATGAATCAGAGATTTTTGCGTGTTAGTTGTGAGTAATGCACAAAAGAAGACTGAACAATGCCAAGAGATTTCTACTTTATTTTCAATAAACAGGCTCCACCACCAAAAGAAACTTGAAATAGTTCCGTTCTTCAACACTCATTTTAATTTGAGCCGCAATAAAAAATTTGCCTCCCCTGGAAAACATTAATCTAATCCATTCTCAAGCCAGCAGATGCAAACTGGTAATTGGACATCGATGCAACAGACTTGGTTGTGATCCTAAATCCTCCAAATTTTCATGAATAAAATCACACCTTGATCAAGGTTAATCTGAAGTAAAAATAAATTTCCAAAGGAATGACATCTTGATGAAACCCAGTGTCTATTGTGGTAGTAAAAAGGAAATTACATTCTGCATGACTGTAGCTTCTCTCATTGAAGTCATGGTACAGCCCAGCTATGAATTTTATTGCACAGTATGATTCCTTCAACTGTGTAACAAAGCAATCCTTCAAATAAGTCTTATCTCTGACTTGAGTGGAACAGTCAGTTTAGTTGAATGGCACTTCATTGCAATAACATGGGATAAAGCTAATAAATGGAATTTTCAACATGGAAACTGGCCATTCAGCCTATCTGGTCTATGCCTGTCTTCCCACAAGCCCCCCCGCCCCCCCCCCCCCACCTTTCTTTATCGAATGGCATCAGCTGATATATCTATCTAATTCTCTTTGTTATGTGCACTCCTGTCAGTGGAAAGTTCCACACTGTAATTTTTCTACATTTCTTATGTAATTACATTCTCAGTTCTCCTGAATTACAGTGAAGTCCTACTGTTCGGGGAGTTACATTCTTGGAAAGCCGTGCAAATGGTGAACCTATTTTGTAATAAGAGCTGATTGGAGATAGTCCAACCATCTAAAAATATACGTACAGTTTAAGTCTAAAATAAAAAGACAAATAAAATAACATTGCTAATACATGCAACAAATGTCCTTCCAGGAAAAAGAATTCTTTAATGACTTAAATACAAGATTTGTCCCACTTACCCAATTATAATGCTCTCAATTATGACATTATGACTGGGACTCCAATGAACACCCATGTGCAAGCAACATGGTGGACCAAACATGTGCAGTGGTCACTTAGGAAATACAACATAGTACATTCTGGACACCTTCTGTATCTGAGGTTCTTAAATAAACATTCATTTCAGTGCTTTTCATTGCTTTTTAAAAGAAACATTTTCTCTTACATTTCCTTCTATTCATTTCTGAACATCAAAGATAAATGAATGCTAAACATAGCGTGGGTGAAACAGTGTAAATTATAGTTTGCGTAGATAAACAATTCCAGCAATGTCGAAGACCTGAATAGTGGGACCTTATTTCACCTTGCTTGATTTATTGGTGATGATCTTAAATTTGTCACCCCTAATTAAATCTCCTTCAAAAGTGCAAACATTCTACTTGCACCTACCCTTTCAAGTCCCTTTATATTTTCAAAAGCTCTCATTAAACCTTGCAGTTTTCCCTTTCCAAGAAAGAGCCAAGGTTCG